>NC_090451.1:560933348-561244313 GCF_031143425.1 Pleurodeles waltl
CTGGGGGAAATTCTAAGGCAAGGAATCTGCAACTAGAATATGTCTCTACCAGATAATTTGTTACCAAAGGGAAGTAACTTTTTTGACAGTTATTATAGTGTGCTACAAGTCACTTGGCAACTGTCCCCTTTTCCTCACCTTCTAATACATTCCCAATGTTTATACCCCATCCAGTAATGATAGCCTTTTAAATAATTCTGCGAAGAGCCTGCTTGGGCCAGGCATTTTTCAAGGCTGCCTCTGGCTGATTACCTCCATCACCTCCTCACCAACTGATGTACTTTTCCAGCTGACTCCCCACTTCCTCCATTAGCTTTCACATCTCCAGTCTCTGAAAGAATTCTGCCCTCCCCCCTCGCCTTCAATCGCTCAACGTAAGACTTCATAAAATCTAGCAAAAGTTTGGTCAGTCTCTTTGTCATTATTAATGTTGGTTTCTTTCAAGTTTATGATTTGTTCATCCCATCTAAGTCCTTCCACCCTTCTACACAACCAGGCTAAAATGGGGTCTGACCAAACTTGTTTGTTTGGAATAGAATGGACTTCTTAATCAGTTCTACCATCGCCATGGACCCTCTAGTAAATCATACATGTGCCACCAATGTTTCTTATGTTCCACAAAAAACATTTAGTCTGTACCCAGTATGAGTCTCCTGAAGGAGCACCAGTAAGGTTTGTGACTGCTAAGAAAGTGTGTCATGGTCACCTTCTTAATTTTATATAAAAAAGCCATTAGTGCTTCAAATGTTTTAGTACACCCATCATCTCGTACGATGACTATTGCTGGGCTTGTACAATATACTTTTTCCCTCCACTGAGACACCCATTTCCATCACCATCCCTGAATGACCCTCTCGCGCTTTCTTGCTGTCTCCCTTCCTCCCACAGTTTCTGTAATAAGAGCTACTTATGTTCAATAACAGTCGCCAAGAGCTACTAATGTTAGTGTGGTAATAGCGACCAGATTACCTACGTGGTCAAGATAACTACTAACTATCACTGCAGTGCATCAGGCAGGGTTCCCAGCACTAATGTGTAAAAGGCTTTGTCAATATGGAATGTCTCCACATGGGTAATACATAACAGATATAAGCTGCAATGCCTCTGACTCCATGGTGGTAAATTTGTAAAAACGTCTTCCCAAATCCATATGATTTATAATTCAAGTCCCATTTCTCATCCAGTCTCTGTAAGAAGAAAGATTTTGAGCTGAGGAATTTTTTTTAGTTTGGCTGTTAACAGGAGCATAAAAGAATTGCATTGCTCTTTACCTTTTTTAATTTCCTCAAAGCATTTCTATGCTCCAGGGAAGACCATAACGTGAGTGGTGTCCTATAAAACTTTCAAAAGCATCACATGGCCATCCGGATGACATCCCTGTTGCTATAGTTGTACAGTTAAGCGATCAGCAGTCACTCGATGTCCTCACAGGAGTGTGTGGTGCAAAATCATACGTGTGCATTCTACCATAAAGTACAGGGATGGCAACAGGGTGCATAGCCATTTTTCTATGACCTCTTCGGGCTGGGTTCCCATTACTCCTTCCCGCACCCAACATTTTGAAGATTGTCTTTTGGGCCCTCCCTTCTACATTCTCTATTATTTCTTCCATGATCCTAGAAGTGGTCATCAGTTGGGCCACTTATCTATTAAGTTCACCATCTATGTCTTCCATCTCTGAGATTATTCTTTCCCCTTCCTTTACTCAAGGAACTGTGTTGCAGCTGTCTTGTTTTAGCAATAATACTTTGACTGCAGCTTCTCTGATATTTTCCCCCAGTGCGGAACAGGTATTTTGTTATTGCTTGCAAGATTATCTTTCTCGAGGAGGGTGGGGGGGCAGCTGCACTCCACTACTTGCAGGTACTCCTGTTCTTTTGGGTTGATGAAGCTCCGTTGATGTGCTTGGTTTTGTAAATTTGTCTATTATCACTTGATTTTGGTACAAGGGCTCTTTTATCCTTTGCTGTTTTGTCCCTGTGTTAGAAATGTGGTCTCTAGTTTGCAGTTCTATGCACCCCGGCCAAGTAGGAACCACAGGCTTGGTAAGGGTAAGACAAATACGCAACCTAAATTAACCTGTGCTCACCCTCTCTTAGCTAGGCACAGAGCAGCCAGGCTTAAGTTATAAGGCAATGTGTAAAGTATTTGCACACCGCACGCACAGCAACCACAATGCAAACACCACAAAAAGACTCCACGCAGCCTTAAAAAAATAGGAAGTATATCTGGTTAAAAGAATAAGACCAACGCAATAAAAAATCCAAACAGTAATGTATTAGATAATACTTAAATTTATAAATACAAAAGCAGTACTGTAGGAACCATTTGCACTCTTAGTAAGGTTAATATGATAATGCCTCCACAAAGACGCAGAGTTTTTATATGCGTCGCACTGGCCCTTAACGATTTCAGAGGTCCAAAAATGTCACAACCGTCCTCGGTATCTTGTGGGCCACTACGGATCACTCGGACCCAGGGAATACTAGATGTTTGGGTGAAAAAGAGGAACTGCTGTCACGTGGCGACTCCTGCTCTGAGATGAAGGTGAGAGAAGCACTCCTTCAGGGGTTCTCGGCAGGCCCCACGGGACGGACTCTTAATGGTGGAGGGGCGCGGGGGTAATGGAGAAGCCTCACCAGTTGGAGCGACTTCTAAAGGGTCAGCGCTGCTTCGGCAGGGCTGTGGGAGGGCACCACGCTTACTCGGGGAAGTCCTGTGGTGAAGTTCCACATCGGGCTCCTCGACGATCAATACCACTTCAGCCTAGCGACACAGGGTTGTGCGGAGACTCCCAAGAACCTAGCACCGCTTCAGCAGAGCGGTGCAAGAGTGGTTATGAAGCACTGTGCTCACTGGGGGGAATCCTCGTACAGCATACACCACCTTGGCATAGCAGCACGGGGCTGTGATGAAACACCACGCTCATTAGGATAGTCCTTAAACAAAATCCTTAAAAAAACGTAATATTTGACCCCATCATCAGTTGTCATCCTTGCCTCTCTCCCTGAAACCATTTGGGAAAAAGAGTGTTAGTAAATGTCGCAGAACATTATCGTTTGTATTTTTGTTCGTCTGTCACTCCGTCTGACTGTGCCATCTCCACAGTCCTTCTTTGTCAGCATTACTACACAGTCTATTATTCAGGCAGAGGTTCCAGGTGTCAACCTCCCTGTGTCAGCAGCCACTCCTTTAGGGTTTTCTGCATACACCCTGTTTCTCTGCTGCTTTCACTGCTGTTCGCCTGTTCAAGGAGCCTCCCATGTATCACTGGTAAGCAGTCTCCCCTGTTGCATGTAGCCTAGTGTAAGTGTGCATAGTTCAGCTGTATTCGCCCACCCCTCAAGGGTTAAGACTCTACAGCTGCCCCTTCACTTCTATAATGGGATGGAGCAGTGTTTGAGTTGTGGTCCTGAGCCCCCTAGGGGTCCTTAAAGCTTACTCAGGTGGTTCTTGACTGCTTAGAAAAATAAGTAATATTACCCAATAAATAAGGTGTATATAAATAAAGAAGCAAAATGTACTACTGAAAATTTTAAAACGTTATCTACATGTGAAGTCATTTGAAATTGGATGTAAAAAAATAAGTTAGTAGTGCAAGTGCATCAAACAGAATATAGTATGGAAAATAAGTGGCTTGAAATTGAATTTAGAAAAGCTCCAAACTTCCTATTAAAATGTTTAGATTTGTATATATTCGTTCATGAATTAAGTAAAATATTTCGTTATTTGTGTATTTGTTTCTAGAATGCTGGTTTCTGTATTTTTGTCTGTTTTGTTTTCAGTTCAGATCATCAAAAATGCGTAGCACGGGGTACCCTGCTTCAAGGATGACTCCGTGGGGGTCCCCAGATACCAATAATGAGTCGCTTTTGGTCCCTCGGTTCCAATAATGATTCAGTTGGGGTCCACAGAAGTGAAAATGTTAAGAACTACTGGTATGGGGGACAAGGCACTATTTCAATTCCCCTAGGTTGCTCTGGGAACTTCCTCTTCTCTGTGAGAGCAGCTGTGTGGTGGCACTCACCCAGATACCTCCTCTGTCTGGCTATCAGTCAGTGCCCTCCTCTCACCTCTATGGCTTCACTACAATCCTCACGTTGCAACCTCTGGTCTATGTGCTACTTCTTCAGTCAGGTTATCTCGGTGCCATGTCACTCACCAGACCAGACTGTTCACTTGAGAGCAACACTGGGATCTGCATCATAGGCCACCCACTGGTAGTTTTGTTTCCTATCCAGGCCTTCCTTTCTGCCCGTGCACCTCTCCTCTTCTATCCTTATTATGCCTCTCTTTTACGTCTATGGCTCAACAGATATGTCTTCTTTTACAGCGCTCTCTCCTAACAGTCAGCCAGCACATTCATGGTTCAGCAGTGGCAGCCTGCCCACCCCCTCCCTCTCTTTTTTTTTTCCCTTCAGCATCTCTCAGGCAGCCAGCTGCCTCCATCATGGTGAATGCTGACGTACGTAGCCCAAGGCAAATTACCAAGGCAGGAGCCTAATAAAAGTACTCAGTCTTTCCTCCTTGCACTTGCAGTTTTTTCAATGGCCCCTGCTTGCCACTGACCGCTCCCTGGAGGCCTGGAGAAGGACTTCAGCCACATGAGTTGTCTTGACTCTGTCACCCGTATGGTGCAGTACCTGATTTCCCAACTCCTGACCCTCACTGGGAGCTCAATAAATTCACTAATGACGGAAGTAAAAAAGAAATCCTACATCAAGCCAATAATAAACAAATGCAGACTCAACCAGTAATGATAAACACATTGAAACTTAGCTGTCTTACATTTCAAACTTTATTGAAAAAACTGCCCACTGGCAGATGGACATGACATTTAGACCTGGAGGTAATACTGAATCAGCACTAATCTTCTTCTGGGACAACCTGAAGAATGTTGTTGACACTAATTAAGGTTGCTTCTCTAATGTTACTCAACCTGTCATAAGCTTTTGTGATGGATGACCATAAAACACTAGTCCAAAGGTTGTATGACTTTGCGATACAAGGTGCTGTCCAGAACTGAATAAAATATTTCCTTATTGGTAGGCCAGCGGCAAACCATCTCACTACCTTCATTCAACTCCCTTTGTGCACATATTCGTTAGGTGTCCGGCAAGGCTCAGCAGTCATCCCTGTACTGTTTAACATTTCTTTGCCCTTCTTCTCGACCTTGCAAATACATCTAGTCTCACCTGTTCACAACAATGTTGATATTCATTTTTTTTAAAACTGAGAAACCCTCAAAATTCAGGTTTTCCAAACTAAGTAAATGTCTGTTGGCCAGGAAGCAATGAATGTTATAAAATCCCCTGAAACTCAGCACCTCCAAAACTGAAATACGTACTTGTTGATCATGACAATATCACACCCCTCAATCCTCTTGATCCGGAAATGGAGCAGCCAGCAACTCCTTTGACTGAAGTGGAAAACCTCAGAACGAATGTGGACTCCAACCACTTTTGCAGATCCAGAGTCAGCTAAGTGAAGAGAGACTCACTTCTATACAATGAGAATTCTGTGACGTTTTTCTGTACTTTCTTATAGGGCAGAAGGTTTGTAGGCCTTAGAGAAATCTCATCTAAACCACAACATTTTACTCACTAAACATGATTTTATCAATCTACAAAGAATCCAGAACATGATATTGAGACCAGTATTAAACCTAGCTTTCTGGAACACCACATTCCCCCCTCTCTGAGAGCACTCCATTTGTTAGTGGAGGTAAGAGGAATATCCTTAGATGCCACTGCATTGCTCAATGTGCATTCAGTGGATGTGACCAGGCTTCTTTTAATTTAGACTGGGATTGTACAACCAAAGGATAAACTAGTGAAATCTCACCTTACTAATGATAATATCTCCATTTCACGAAAATGTACATAGTGTGTATCTGCTTCTCAGTACAAATAAGGAAGCTGTAGGATACGCTTCCACAAAAAATATGAATCAGTAACATCTGTTGAAAACTCAGAAGCTCAGTAAAGTCCTGATGTTTCCTAACACCAGGATCCAAGGAGCTTTATGCCACAACCCTGACCATTATACATTTTCTGCTTGCATACTTCAAACTTCTCTCAATTTCCAACATATACTTAAGACAGATTAACATGCCACCGCATCAGGTGTGGAGCACACTCTCTGCACCAAACGCCAGACATCCTTCTCTTATCCATGCATTTTCAAAATTGAAATTATTCTTGTTTGTGTTTCTAAAAGCACTTTTGGCCTTGTCGAGGTAGGAAAACGGCATAGACATGCTGTGGTACAATCTAGTAGAGTAAAACACGTAAACATAAAACAAGCCAGACGTGTGGCTTTGCCATTACTTGTAAGTAGGTAATATTGTGGCTACCTTCAACACCTTTAAGAACATGGATTGGGTACAGATAAGAGTTTTAACGTCTCCAACATAAAACTTACCTACCGCTTTGAAGTGAATTTTAACATCTGATTAGAAATCCTGTTAGAACCAAGAGCACACTCAAGTTTCTAATCCTTGAACACACTTCCTAATTTCTTCATCTGTGTTCCCTTCGTTCAGCATCTTGCACAAATTCTTATCCCTCCTCTCTAAGCAAGGTCTCATTGTGGTTACTTGTAATTGTGTTGTCCTAATCCTATAAATGATTCAGGATATGTGCCCCTAAGGACTGGATACAGTTCTGCTAATGATGCCTTGAAAATGATTTACAGTTTTTCTGATAAATGTTAATGCTGCCTTAGCTCACGGGAGCTGTATTTAAAGTATTTATATTGTCCATTTCTCCTACAGTGCAAGAAAGTACTAGAGCAAATAGTTAAGTTACTGTGTACATGTCTAACACTTTTTTGGTAACTCTGCCCCTTTAACATGATTCTGATAATACGATATATAGAAATTTGTAACTATGTATGTCCCTTCTTCGCTTGTCTTTCAGAATGGAACAGACTCAGCACCTATGAGTACATAATGCGCCAAGGTCATCGCCAAGAATCGAAAGCTGATGAGAAGGAACCAGACGCTGTTGGCTCGATTCCTCCGAGGATGGTGCCTTTCCAGGTATAGCACTGACACTTCGTGAGGCATTATTATTATTATTGTTGTTGCTTCATCAGACATTATTACTATTGGTACCTTGTTGTTAATATTATTTTAATTGTATTTATTCCCTCAGTGCTGAGCCATTTGTAGTCTATTTTAGTTCACGCTTTCGGCTCCATAACCTTTTTTCCCCACATAAGTTATCCATGTCAGGTGTACATCCTTTTTTCCAACTTCCTGTGGACTCTGAGGATACATAGGATTTTTTTATTCTCCTGGAGGGGACAGAGTAAGCAGGCAAAATATTGAGAAAGATAGTATAGTGTCCAACGAGTTTTATGATAGAACCCTTTTGGCTCTGAACGGATTCTGTAGCAGAGTGACGTAGGTGTTAGAACGGAATGCAATGAAAGCTTGGTTTAGAATGTTGAGTTCTGCTTTACTTGCAGAAAAATACATTTTTGTACTATTCAGCTCTGTGTGTGGTGTAGTCATTGGTGGATACCCAGGCAAGGGAGGACACTACAACTGGAGATGAGATAGGGGATAAGTAACCCAAAGAACGATCATGCTCTCCCTGAGAGTTTGCCGTGAATCAAGCAAACTGCTTGTGCGGGCCACCTGTGTCGAGAAAGATTATCAAGTATCTCAAAAATCTTATTGGTGATAGTGTGACAGAAGTCATAAAGGAAATGACGAAGAAGCCACACACATTTAAATCAAAGAAGCATTGAATGTCAAATTTATTCCAATACCAAACATCAATTTTGAAAGATACATTTTCAGTCAAATGTCAAAGAGTTGGTGAAACTATGTATTAGTTTGTGGAGAGACTTAATACAATCATCAAACACTGTAAGTTCACAGAATTTGATGATGAAGAAGCTATATGCCTTAAAATTATTGATGTATGCTTGTCAGATTCATTCAGAAGATGAATGCTGAGAGAAATTCTTAGTCTGAAGTGAGTGTTAATGGCTGCCAGAGCTGAAGAGCGTGCTGAAAAACAGCTGCTGCCATGCAGGCCGGAGGTGCCCAGAGTGAGTCAGTCATGAGTGTGAAAAGTAAGCCAAAGCAACAGACTGAATGTCATAGAGTGATGGCTACATGTAAAAAGAAATTATGTTCTAGATGTGGGTTTTCATTTCCACACAAAAATAAATGTCCCGCCATTGAACAAATTTGTAAAGGCTGTGGGAAAGAGAACCATTTTGTCACAGTTTGTAAAGTGAAGGAAAAATTGTGTCATGGCGTGAAGACAAAATGGCCGCCAGAATGGTCCAGATGCAACGCTCCACACAAGTCCACAAGGCCAAGCAGTGACATCAGTGGAGGCAGATCGCCACTGAACAAAGACAATTGTCATTTAAATCATTGCCAAACAGTTCTTCCACCTCAATATCAAGTGAAAGTGAGGAAGATGGCTGTGCCATGTCGATGTTTACCTCAGAAAAACGTGCGCATGTAGGTACATGTAAAGAAAAATGTCACTCAAAGAAAAGTCGACCTGCCAAAGCACCAAAATCCTGCAAACACTATCCAAAGATTACATTAAAAATAAATGGTTGTTTGATACCATTCATTATCGACAGTGATGCATTGATAAATATAATGCCTGAAGAGACATAAAGTGAACTATTTAAATGGTGCAAAGGTCTTCTCTCGCTTTGATTCAAATAAAGGTTATCAGTTGGAACTCCTAGAAAATTGCAGGTACATTACAATCTGTTCTATACATGCTGGTCTGTTTCGATATGAAAGACTTCGTTTTGGTGTGTCATTGGCTGCAGAAGTTTTCCAAGATGTCATTTGACGTATCATACAGCCTGTTGTGAATGCATTCTGTTATAATGATGACACGAGGTTTTGGAGCTACACAGAAGGCACATGATAGAACTCTCACTCAAGTATGCTGTTTACTTAATGATGCTGATTTGACTTTGAATGCAGATAAGCATGAGTTCCACAAGACAAAGTGAAATTCTTTGGCAATATATTTTCTAATGGGGGTATGACATCTGATCCTGTGAAAGTGCAAGGGATGTCAATTGCTGATAATCCACAAGATATTTCTATAGTATGTTCATTTCTTGGCATGGCCAGTTATGTTCAAGATACACAGAAGACTTTGCCACTGTTACTGCTCCATTACGAATTTCAGGACTCCACTCACCTGAAGACCAGGAAGCTGCATGGGCGAAGATAGTCCCATCAGTTTCACCAGGGAACAAGATTCAGCACAATCTGGACATGCTAAACAATGTATCCAGAGGAAAACAGGGGGCACGGTAAGTGAAAGGGTGAAGGGCAAGAGAAGACTGACTCGCAAAGTTGAGCCACCACAGACAAGCACCAACCGGGGATTCAAGAGCACCGTTAGTGGAGCATCATCGTCCACTATCTCCCCACTGCTCATCACCCTTCCAAGGCATCATTCACTAGTAATATACACCTTGATGTAGGTTTCCTGGTGGCAGATGGAGTCCATAACGCAGATAAGGGAGTGCAAGCAGTCGAAGAAGTCTTCCAAAGAAAAGGAAAATAATATATGAAGATTCTGGTGTTTGGGAGAACTTGAGCAGGAAAAATGAAATAACTAATCCAAAAGATATCGAGAGAAGGGGAAAAACAAGATTGCATTACAGGGATTCAAAAAGTCATAAAAATGCCAGAACAAGGTGCCCAGAGTCCCAGAAGTAGCTTGAAGCCAACTGCAGCTTCAATGTAGGATGCAGCTTTTAAAGGAGCCGCACACAAGTACAATATCTTGTGATCCCTCATGTGCAAATTCAGCCATCAGGAAGACGCAGAATCATAGAGCCCAGGTGAGGGGGAGCGGCAGGAGTGTGGGAGGCAAGAAGCAGTTTACTGCCTTCTGCTTGCCAGTGCGCATGCAGCCAGTGTACACCCAGATGCATGTCGCGCATTTCGTAACAACAAGAGTTGACAAAGAAAAATGTTTCATTTCAATGGTCACAAGAATGTGAGAGAAGTTTTAAGAGAATCAAACATGCCATTGAAAATGCTGCTGAAATGGCACACTTCAGTCCAAAGCTTCATACAGAGGGTGTTGTTGATGCTAGCACAGTCAAGTTAGGCACTATCCTTACACAGCAAAGTGAACACCCAAATACTCGAAGGCATATTGTGGCATATGCTAGTAGTCATTTGTCCCAAACAGAATATGCTTACTCACAATCTAAGAAAGTTAGGTGGTAGTATGGGCTTGTGAACATTTCCATGTATTCCTCTACAGGAAACCTTATACGCTGGTAACTTATCATCAAGCTTTACTGAACATCATTGGCAATCCAAAAGCCAAAATGCCTCCTGCATTGAACGATGGGGACTACAATTTTAATAGTACGAATATGCCATTTCGCGTCATCCAGGAAAGGCTCAAAATCCTGCTGACTACTTTTCCATAGCAAGATACTCTATCCAAGATAGCTGAAGCCTACATTCATTTCATTGTAAAATAAAATATACCAGCTGCTATCTTGTTAGTGGAGATCAATACTGCCATGATAGTGACATACTGAAGTTAAAAGACATAATTATACATCAGTTATGGAACTGACATACTCAACCTTTCACCAATGAGAGTAAATTTAAAAAATACAGAAATGTCAAAGATAAACTGTCCATAAATCAGAAGGGAGTTATTCGGCGAGGGGCAAGAATCCAGATTCCAGAGAGTCTGTGACAATAAGTAATTGAAGTGGCTCACAAAGGACATTGTGGTATTGTTGCCACAAAAAGAGGTATTTGAGACAGAGTTTTGTTTCCATATTTAGATGAAAGGGTTGAAAAAGAACTCAATGCCTTTCGTCTGTGTAACTGCCCTTCTGCAAATGTTCCTCAACATACTTTGTACATGTCAGAACTCCCAAAGCATGCTTGGGAGATAATAGCCTTCAACTTTTTCGGTCAATGAACATCACCTGATGGTGATTGTGGATGAATATTCACTTTTTTCATTTGTCGAAGATCGTTTGGTGCCTGAATCTCGACCGGAGTCGGATGTCTTCGGCAATTCTTTGGGCTTTTTTGGTGCTGATGTTTGGTCACCTTCTTTTCGATGGGTTAAGCCATGGCCTGCTGGCGGTGGCATCCCCTTGGCCTTAACGATCTTTGTGTGAGTTTTGGACGGGGCAGTTTTACTCACTGTTTTCTGCATCGTCGTGGGTCGCTCACTTTCGGATTCGTCAGAGTCCGTCCCCTGGATGGAAATTCTTTCCTGCTCTTCGACGTCGAGTTGTTCTCTCGGTGTTGACTCCATTTGTAGTCTTCTCGCTCTTCGATCACGTAGGGTTTTTTTTTTATCGAAACGCCCGACAGGCCTCACAACTATCCTCCCTATGTTCTGGTGATAAACACAGATTACAGACCAAGTGTTGGTCTGTATAAGGATACTTTGAGTGGCAGTTCGGACAGAAGTGGAAGGGGGTCCGGTCCATTAGTTTCGTCGATGGATGCGGTCGGGCCAACAAGGCCACCCTGAAGAGCGGAAGCCCCGAAGGCCCGTCGGAGCGCTTCAACTATCGGTGTCGATACTCTAACACTAAACCGGTACCGAGCGCGAACAATACCGTCAAATTTTCGATGTTTAGCTGACTTTCCCGATTCGAAATACGGAGCGAAGAGGAACACGTCCGAACCCGATGGTGGAAAGAAAACAATCTAAGATGGAGTCGACGCCCATGCGCAATGGAGCCGAAAGGGAGGAGTCCCTCGGTCTCGTGACTCGAAAACACTTCTTCGAAGAAAAACAACTTGTAACACTCCGAGCCCAACACTAGATGGCAGGATAATGCACAGCATGTGAATCTGCAGCGTCTCGTATGGTTAGGACTTAGGGCCAGATGTAGGAAACTAGCAAATTTCGACTTGCAATTTGCGAGTCCATGCGACTCGCAAATTGCAATTTGCTATGCAGAAAGGTGTCTCAGACACCTTCTGCGAGTCGCTATGGGGTCGCAAAGACTCACCTCATTATTATTAATGAGGTGAGTCGCAATTTGCGCCCCCATAGTGACTCTGGGCACTGACGGGGATGGAGGCCTGCTGGGAACAGCAGACCTCCATGTCCGTGACTGCTTTTAAATAAAGCATTTTTTTTTTTTCCAAGTGGAGCCCGTTTTCCTTAAAGGAAAACGAGCTGCACTTAGAAAAAAAAACCGAAACCTTTAGTTTAGGATTTTTTCAGGGCAGGTAGTGGTCCCTTGGACCACTGCCTGCTCTGAAAAAATAATTTTGGGTCCAGTCACAAAGGGAAAGGGGTCCCATGGGGACCCCTTCCCGTTTGCGAGTGGGTTACCATCCACTTCAAGTGGATGCTAACTGCGACTCCATTCTCGCAAATGGAATTGCATACCACTGCGAGTCGCAAATAGGAAGGGAACACCCCTTCCTATTTGCGACTCGGAAATGCATTTTGCGAGTCGGTTCCGACTCGCAAAATGCAGTTCTGCATAGCAAACACGCATTTGCGAGTCTCAAACGGCGATTTTCGCTGTTTGCGAGTCGCAAACAGTTTGCTACATCTGGCCCTTAGTTTCTATAGAAAAAGCATTTTTTGTTTTGCTAATAGCTTTTGTGCTGTTTGATGAATCTTCACAAAACTTTCCAAGAAAATATGACACTCACATCAGCTGCTCTCTGGAAAGTTGCAGGATGATCCATCAAGCTGGGGCCAAGAAAAATGGGGGGGGGGCCCTAAAACACATTTTCCCCATTCATTTTTCCATAGAGATTTTGAACAGCGATATTGCCCAAACCACTAGACGGAATCATGCTAAATGTGGCAGAAACGTAGCTCTTTTTTCTTTTGTTTCTTTTTTGTTATTTGGTGTAAATCCGTTCAGTAGTTTTTGAGAAATTGAAGATAATCCTTTCTACCAACTGTCGCAGAATACAGCCAAAGGCCGTGCACGTTGTGGTTGGATTAACGTATAGTAATGAAAATTACTGTGCGTTAAAAAAGCTGCGGAAATTCAGTGAAAGAAACAAAGGTTACTGGGACTTTATATTTAGGAAATAGAATTAAAAAAACTTAGAAGTTTACTTAAAAAACCAAAGGTTATAGGGATGTTCTAGTTAGGCTCACAATTTAAACGTACAAAACCATAGAAATGCACCTGTTCTAGTAAGTTATCTCAAGTAACTATAATTTGTGCCTTAAGGTAACTATAACTCACGCCCTCGCAATGCACTGCTAGTTACCCCACGTAATACATCACTCATGACATCTTTGATAACATCATTGCTAATATCTGTGTAACATTTGCAGTAAGATTATTTATGAGAAAACTGTGCTTGGTGGGGGCGCGAGTTAGATTTACCTTAGGGCACAAGTTATAGTTACTTGAGATAACTCTAACTGTAGCTTTCTCCAGCTCTCTCATTTGTGCTTTTTCTTCCACTCCTTGTTGCTCTTTCATCTGTGTGCTTTTCTCGCCACCCACCTCGTGTGAGTCTTGCGTTTCTTTTGGAGTAAGCACACCTTGTGTGCATTGGTTTTCCAGTTGTCTCCCTTTTGCACTGCTTTCTTTCTGTCTCCTGTCCTTGAGTTTTTTCTCCCATACTCTGCACTCCATGTTGCTCTCTTGTCAGTGGTGTCCTCTCGCAACTGTGTGGCCTCCCCAACCACATTGTGCTGCTTTTCTCTTTCCTCCCCTCCTCAGTGTTATGCCCACTCATAGCATACATTGCTTTTTTCCTTTTTTTCCTTCTTTTTAAAACACTGCTTCCAAAAAAACCTTTTTCTTTTATTTATGAATCCAAGTGGTACCCACTCCATCTTAGATTGATAAATAGAAAAAGAAAGCAAATGGTACCCATGTCAGTCCGCTGGCATGCTCATGTTTTATGATACATGCACACGTCAGTGGAATGACTTAACCTCTTTGGTGCGGGTCACGACCAGTGGCCGACACCAGGAAGGGCATTAATAAATCCTCGGGTGCGTCGCACCTGAGGATTTTTTTTTTTTTCTTTTTAAATTCCCTCGGGAGACACGGAAGCTTCCGCGCGCTGACGTTTCAAAGGTGTTTTCCCCATCAAAGCAGGAAGCAGCCTTGCGGCCGCTTCCTGCTTTGATGGGGAAAACGGCCTTTTACACGTTCGGGAAGGCCTCGTAAGAAAGGGGAGACACTCCCCTTTCTTACGAGGCCTTCCTGAAAGTGTTTCCTAGCCCCCGGTCGCAGCTGTGCTGCGATCGGGGTCAGGAAACACTTTCAGGTTTCCTGGGCACCCCGATCGCAGGTGGGTTGTGAGGGCGTTCCAGGTTTTGGGTGCAAGGTAGGAGAAGGATCTGCCCCCGGTGGTGGTGTGTTTGATGCTGGGGACAGAGGCGAGAGAGAGGTCAGCTGAGCGGACGTTTCGTGTGGGGGTGTGGAAGGTGACTCTCGTTGAGGTAGGCAGGGCCTGTGTTGTGGAGTGATTTGTGTGCGAGGATGAGGATCTTGAAGGTGATCCTTTTGTCAATGGGGAGCCAGTGGAGGGATTTGAGGTGTGGAGAGATGTGTTCGTGTCGGCGGAGGTCGAGGATGAGTCGTGCTGCTGAGTTCTGGATGCGTGTAGTTTGCGCTTGAGTTTTAGAGTGGTGCCGGCGTAGAGGGCGTTTCCGTAATCAAGCCTGCTGCTGATGAGTGCGTGAGTGACAGTTTTTCTGGTCTCTGTGGGGATCCATTTGAATGTTTTTCAGTATACGGAGTTTGTTGAAGCATGAGGAGGTAAGAGCGTTGATTTGTTGGGTCATCGAGAGGGAGGAGTCTAGGATGATGCTGAGGTTGCGTGCGTGGTTGGCGGGGGTGGGTGCAGGGCCTAGCGTGGTGGGCCACCATGAGGGGTCCCAGGTGTTTTTGTGTGGGCCAAAGAGGATTATTTCGGTTTTGCTTGAGTTGAGTTTCAGATGGTTGGCTGTCATATATATATCACTTTTGTCAATATGTGTGTGGTTTCCCTGGGGGGAAAAGGGTCCGACTTGTCTAGTGGCAGTTTTAGTGCCATAAAGAAGCGCAGAAGGTTTATATGCCTACTGCAAAGAGCACATCTGTATTTTATGTAAATAGCTGAGTACATTAGTAAAGTCTATGGAGAGATGAAGGGCACTTTTGCTGGGTGGTAATGAGGGAATCCGAGGAGGAGGGAGTGGGAGCACCAATAATGATTGTTGGACTGGGCGCAGGAGGTGCTAAAGACTGTGACGAATGGTATGTGACAAGGTGTTTTTTGAGTGTCTTGAAAGTACGTGCTGATTGAGGGAAGAAGCGCAGGTAAGGTGGCCTCTACTGTTGCACGTATCTCACACACACCATCGATTTTGTGACTGTCTACGTAGGCTAGTGTTTTAGAGCAACAGTTTAGCCAATAGCAGAGATGGCATCTTGATGGATGACTGCTGCCTGCACTCGGGTTATAGAGGACCGCTCTGACATAGGATCAGAGACTGAGACATCAGATACTGAGACAGCATCTGAGGGATAGGACAATGGCGCAGACTCTGGGAGTGATTTTTCAGTCAGAGGAGTCCCATTCGATAACTCCTCTACCATGTACATTATGAGGGAGGTGATGAGGACAGTCCTGCTGTCCCTTCGCAAGCTGTTCGTGCAACTGGGTAATAGTGGGTTAGGCCAACCCAGAGAGCAGGTGAATGCGGCGGCAAGCAGAGAGAGAGTGCTCTCTTGGGAGCTCCCCAATTTAGTTCAGCCCCAAATTCCACCACCCAAATCATATTGAGAAGACATCAAAATTGTCTATGGCAAAACAAACTGGTTTTGTAAGGCAGGCACCTGTGTTTTTGGTCCTGAATTCGGCGGCCATATAGAGAAACACACTAAACCCAAACATTTCTGGAAACTAGACATTCGGGGGAATCCACAGAGGTGTGACTTGTGTGGATTCCCCAAAGTTTTCTTACCCAGAATACCCTGCAAAGCTGAAATGTTGAAAAAAAACTCAATTTTTCTCGCATTTCTGTCACACAAACTACAGGAATATGCTGGGATCCACAACATTCCTACCACCCAGTGACTCCTCACCTGTCCTGATAAAAACACTACCCCACTTGAGTGCCTGCACCTAGTGCCTGTGTCAGGAATGGATCACCCCAGGGTCAACAGCTGCCTCACGTAAGGACCAACATTGACCGTTGTGTGATCTATTCCTGTCGCAGGCACCAGGCCTAACCACACAAGTGAGGTATCATATTTATCGGGAGACTTGGGGGAATGCTGGGTGGAAGGAAATTTGTGGCTCCTCTCAGATTCCAGAACTTTCTGTCACCGAAATGTGAGGAAAACGTGTTATTTTAGCCACATTTTGAGGTTTGCAAAGGATTCTGGGTAACAGAACCTGGTTCGAGCCCCGCAAGTCACCCCTCCTTGGATTCCCCTGGGTTTCTAGTTTTAAAAAATGTGCTGGTTTGCTAGGTTTCCCCAGGTGCCGGCTGAGCTAGAGGCCAAAATCCACAGGTAGGCACTGTTTTCTATGAAAAAATGTGATGTGTCCACGTTGTGTTTTGGGGCATTTCCTGTCGCGGGCGCTAGGCCTACCCACACAAGTGAGGTATCATTTTTATCGGGAGACTTGGGGGAACGCTGGGTGGAAGGAAATTTGTGGCTCCTCTCAGATTCCAGAACTTTCTGTCACCGAAATGTGAGGAAAGCTTGTTTTTTTAGCCACTTTTTGAGGTTTGCAAAGGATTCTGGGTAACAGAACCTGGTCTGAGCCCCGCATGTCACACCTCCTTGGATTCCCCTAGGTCTCTAGTTTTCAGAAATGCACAGGTTTGGTAGGTTTCCCTAGGTGCCGGCTGAGCTAGAGGCCAAAATCTACAGGTAGGCACTTAGCAAAAAACACCTCTGTTTTCTTCCAAAAATTTGGATGTGTCCACGTTGCGCTTTGGGGCGTTTCCTGTCGCAGGCGCTAGGCCTACCCACACAAGTGAGGTATCATTTTTATCGGGAGACTTGGGGGAACGCCGAGTGGAAGGAAATTTGTGGCTCCTCTCAGATTCCAGAACTTTCTGTCACCGAAATGTGAGGAAAACTTGTTTTTTTAGCCACTTTTTGAGGTTTGCAAAGGATTCTGGGTAACAGAACCTGGTCCGAGCCCCGCAAGTCACCCCTCCTTGGATTCCCCTAGGTCTCTAGTTTTCAGAAATGCACAGGTTTGGTAGGTTTCCCTAGGTGTCGGCTGAGCTAGAGGCCAAAATCTACAGGTAGGCACTTCGCAAAAAACACCTCTGTTTTCTTCCAAAAATTTGGATGTGTCCACGTTGCGCTTTGGGGCGTTTCCTGTCGCGGGCGCTAGGCCTACCCACACAAGTGAGGTATCATTTTTATCGGGAGACTTGGGGGAACGCTGGGTGGAAGGAAATTTGAGGCTCCTCTCAGATTCCAGAACTTGCTGTCACCGAAATGTGAGGAAAACGTGTTATTTTAGCCACTTTTTGAGGTTTGCAAAGGATTCTGGGTAACAGAACCTGGTCCGAGCCCCGCAAGTCACCCCTCCTTGGATTCCCCTAGGTCTCTAGTTTTCAGAAATGCACAGGTTTGGTAGGTTTCCCTATGTGCCGGCTGAGCTAGAGGCCAAAATCTACAGGTAGGCACTTTGAAAAAAACAGCTGTGTTTTCTATAAAACAAATAGGATGTGTCCATGTTGTGTTTTGGGGCATTTCCTGTCGCGGGCACTAGGCCTACCCACACAAGTGAGGTATCATTTTTATCGGGGGACTTAGGGGAACATAGAATAGCAAAACAAGTGTTATTGCCCCTTATCTTTCTCTACATTTTTTCCTTCCAAATATAAGAGAGTGTGTAAAAAAGACGTCTATTTGAGAAATGCCCTGCAATTCACATGCTAGTATGGGCACCTCGGAATTCAGCGATGTGCAAATAACCACTGCTCCTCAAAACCTTATCTTGATCCCATTTTGGAAATGCAAAGGTTTTCTTGATACCTCTTTTTCACTCTTCATATTTCAGCAAATGAATTGCTGTATACCCAGTATAGAATGAAAACCAACTGCAGGGTGCAGCTCATTTATTGGCTCTGGGTACCTAGGGTTCTTGATGAACCTACAAGCCCTTTATATCCCCGCAACCAGAAGAGTCCAGCAGACAAAACGGTATGTTGCTTTCAGAAATCTGACATTGCAGGAAAAAGTTACAGAGTAAAACATAAAGAAAAATGGCTGTTGTTTTCAGCTCAATTTCAATATTTTTTTATTTCAGCTGTTATTTTCTGTAGGAAAACCTTGTAGGATCTACACAAATGACCACTTGCTGAATTCAGAATTTTGTCTAGTTTTCAGAAATGTTTAGCATTCCGGGATCCAGCATTGGTTTCACACCCATTCCTGTCACTAACTGGAAGGAGGCTGAAAGCACCAAATATAGTAGAAATGGGGTATGTCCCAGTAAAATGCCAAATTTGTGTTGAAAAATTTGGTTTTCTGATTCAAGTCTGCCCGTTCCTGAAAGGTGGGAAGATAGTGATTTCAGCACCAGAAACCCTTTGTTGGTGGCATTTTCAGGGAAAAAAACACAAGCCTTCTTCGGCAGCCCTTTTTTCCCATTTTTTTGGAAAAAACAAAATTTTCACTGTATTTTGGCTATTTTCTTGGTCTCCTCCAGGGGAAACCACCAACTCTGGGTACCATTAGAATTCCTAGGATGTTGGAAAAAAAGGACGCAAATTTGGCGTGGTTAGCTTATGTGGACAAAAAGTTATGAAGCCTTAAGCGCGAACTACCCCAAATAGCCAAAAAAGGGCTCAGCACTGGGGGGGAAAAGGCCCAGCAGCTAAGGGGTTAATGACCATCATGTCCTTTTTTGTTTTGTTATTTTGACTGTGCTGTACAGCTTCCTTGCACTGTGCAACACTACCAAAAGCAATTGCCCAAGCCAATTGCATCACATCTAGCCAGCACCTCGCACTGCTTTCTTTCTCTGTCTCCCGTCATTGTGTTTCTTCTCCTCCAGATTCCGCTCCATGTTTCTCTTTCTCGCCCGTGGTGTCCTCATCCAACTGTGCTACCTCTCCGCCCCCATGTGCTGCTGTTCCCTTTCCTCCCCTTTTCTGTGTTATGCCCAATAATAACATGCTGTACTTTTTTAAAAGAACAAAATATTGCTTTCTTCTCAATAAAAAAAATATATATATATACATATATATATATATATATATTTCCTTTTATTTATGAATCCAAGCAGTGCCTGCCCCATCTTGGATTGATGATAAAAAAAAATAAAAAAAAGCAAATAGTGCCTATGTCAGTCTGCTGGCCTGCTCATATTTATTACACAGGCACATGTTAGTGAAATGACTTGATGGCCATCGTGCCCTTTATTTGTTTTTTATTGACTCTGCTCTACAGCATCTCAGCACTACCAAAAGCAATTGGCTAAGCCAGTAGGTCCCAAAGCATGACCTACTGGCTCTGCTAATGCTTGGTTTCTGGTGCCACCAGAGATCTTTTATCTAGGTTTACCCCCAGGGCCATTTCATCCCATCATTGCTGCTCCTTTTTACCCTTATTGCTTTCGCATAGGCTTGGCATGGTACAGGTACAATGTAAATACATTATAGGTCACCCTGCCAAGGCACTGACATTAGAACATTGATGTTAGCACAGGGGCATCAACGCTGACAAGCAACACATGAGCAATGACACAGAACGTTTTACACTGAGGCACTGACAACACGACTCAGACAAATACACAAAATCTTGGCACTATGTAAATGATACTAAGACATTATTATAGGGCCATCAACACTGACCTGACCAAAAGAAACCAATATTGACCGTAGAACATATGGGCATTGATACTAATATGGAGATGGTGACAGTGGAACACTAATGCAGGGGCATACACCGTGACCTGAGATGCTGACACAGGGATACCAACACTGATAGTGGAACATGAACACTTGGATGCAAGCAGTGATGCAGGGGTACAGACACTAGGCCACGACACTCGGATGCCAACACTGACATCGAGACATTAACGCTTTGATACGTGCAGTGGGATAGCAGTATAAACATGAATGCTCCTGGGCCTTAGATACTGACTCGGGGCCACCCATTAGGACACTGACAAAGGACAATAGGACAGTTATACAGGAATACTAACACTGACATGGGAAAGCAGGCATGGTAAGTGATCTTCTCAAAGTAGGCTCTGAAGCTGGAGACTATAAATTACTTTATTGGCTTCCTGTGCCCCACCACATTTTGGTTAAGACTCTGTTTTGCCCATCTGGCCTGTAGCCTCTTCAAGCTATCTTTTCTGTGTGAGAAAAGGAGGCTTTATCTACATAAGTCTATGCTTTGCTTGGTACCAAGCTTTTTGATTACTTGTCCAAATGTTAATGCCACCTGTATCTGATAGAGACTTCTAGTTTCAGATTCCTTACCTTTTGAATTTCCCTATGTGTCAGTCTAGATGACAAGATTTTTCTTGAGCAGGACCCCTGAGCGCGGATAGGTGGCATTGCTAGTCTCCGCGTCCATCATCGGCTGTGCCGGATATGACATTGCAGGTCCTATATAGGCACCACCCCAGTATGCTAATGTCCATTTTTTTCTTTACAAACCAACCAATGCTGATCTGAAGAGAGCTACCCGTCAGTCAATTATTGACTGGTGTTTTTTGACTTTTTGTTGAAGTTTTTTTCTGGTGTGTCGAGGATGTCATGTAGGAAGACTGCGTTCGGGGCCCTGCACGTCCTGTCATAGGCCAATGTCGGTGGAAAATCCGCACCTAGTATGCCTTTGGTGTCTGGAGTGCGATCATGACCTTAAGTCGTGCTCCTACTGCCGGGCCATGAATCCAGAGCCTTTGGTGGAGCGGTCCCTAAAGCTGGTGGTGGCCAAGCGCTCGGCTCCCCATAAGTCCTGATCTCGGTCGAGAGGAAGATCTCGGGATGGAGGGCAGAGCCCCCCTATCTTCTTCATCTCAATACAAGTCCTTGGGACGTTTGGTTAAGTCAAGGCATAAGAAGTCATTGAGGAAGGCCAAACGAACTTTGCATTCACCTTGTACGTCGGCCAGTGAGGGAGAGGGAGCGTCCTCAATCTAGGCTGGGCTGACTTTGGCTTCCCTGGGTTTCTGGGAGCGGAAGCAACCCCTGCCCAGCTAAAAGAATTTTATGAGGCCATGCACCTCATCTTTGGGCAGTCTGACTTCGCTAGCACGCTTTAGGACACTACGCAGGGTTCTGTGCCGGCATCTTCAGCCTTGGCTCCGAGGGGCACACATGGATCCATTCCTGTATTCAAATTGGCCTTGGTTGTACCACTTCGACCTTCCCCCCCCCCCCCAGTGCCAGTTCTGACGTTGACACTCCTGTCATGACTCATTCCCCCAGGCGGCGCCATCCCCCTCCTCATTCCAGACTCTGACATGGAGCCGGATGGGCATCATACAACACCGGCAGGGACCTTGCCCCCTTTGTCTGATCTTGAGCCTAATTAGTATGGGCTGAGTTACGGTGAGAAAGGAGAGAAGTCGCTGGACCCTTTAGAATACAAGCTCCAAGACCCAACTGGGAGTCCATCATATCAGATGAGTGGGTTTAGCAGATAGTATAAAGGGGCTACTTCCTCCCTTTCACGACTACCCCTCCATCCATGCCACCATCCTACGATTGAATGACAGAGAATCGCTTGCCACTTCTCCAACAGGAAGTTTGGGCTCTCTTGGCCCAGGGAGCCATAGAGAGGAGGGTCTCTGTGCCCTAAGTAGTTTGTGGTTGTTATTCACGCTCCTTTCTAGTGCCCAAAAAGGATAAGGCCTCTGCCCTATCCTAGACCTTTGGTCCCTCAGTTTTTCTCTCAGGAAGGAGAAGTTCAAAATGCTCACTCTGACTCAGGTTTTATCTACCCTTGACGCAGGAAACTGGACAGTAGCATTGGACTTGCTTTACGCTTACTTTCATATCCCCGTCCTGCCTGCCCACAGATGTTACTTGCAGTTCACGGTGGGCCACAAGCACTGTCAGTCACCAGGCTCACTTTTAGCTTTATCAGTGCCCCTCGGGTGTTCACCAAGGTGATGGCAGTGGTCACAGCTGATCTCCGCAGGTCAGGGGTTTCAGTCTTTCCCTACCCAGATGACTGGCTGTTGAAGGTGGGCTCGCCCTCGGCTGTTGTCTTCCACCTCCAGACTTTGGGAGATCTCCTGCAGTCGCTGAGGTTCACTATAAACGTGTAGAAGTTACACCTGACTCCTTCCCAGATACTCCCTTTCATTGAAGCTGGTCTGGACACACTGCAGTTTCGGGCTTATCCTCCTGAGCAGTGATATTCAGGCTATGATACCGATGTCTCAGCCTCTATCCTGGATTTTGGTGTGAATGACTCTGAGGCTGATAGACCTCATGGACCCTGCTAGTGACGCTAGCCAGATGGCATATGCAGGCTCTGCTGTGGGACCTGAAGTTCCAGTGGGCTCAGCATTATCACAATCTCTCCGAAATGGTCCAGATCTTGGAGGGAACTGCAAGAGATCTGCAGTGATGGCTAACGAATCACGATTGGGCCGGAGTCTGATCACTCTCCCTTCCCCAAGGAGGTCTGACATTAGTGACAGAAACTTCAATGCCAGGATGGCACAGCCACCTGGAAGAGGCGGAAATCATAACAGTCTGGTCTTCGGAGGAGTCTGAACTCCACATAAACCTGTTGGACGTCCGGCAATCAGACTTGCCTTGAAAGCATTTTTTCCCTCTCTCAAAAGGAAGGTAGTGCAGGCGTTCAGGGTGAAATGGGTCATGGACCCTTTGTCAAGAGGCTCTGCACCTCTGGACGTGGCTGCAACATCAGGGCATTTCCCTGATGGTTCATTATCTGGCAGGCTCCCTAAACATCAGAGCAGACAAAGCCAGCTGACAATGCTTAGTTTACCTCGTCTGGCGCATTTCCTTCCGCACCTCCAAACAGGGAATCATTATGACAGGACCAACTTGGGAAGAAAATGTTCTCTTCCTCCAGTCTGGCATTGCGGTCCATGAACACCGCATGTTTTGGGTCGCTACACCCATATTTAATGGGATACAGTCGCACAGGTGCTGCCACGGTTGCCGGAGGAGGCCAGGGCCATTCTCTCCCAAGTTGATGCTGACAGGAGAGACAAAGCCAAGTTCGAGATTCGATGTGGGCTGGGCACCTCTGACTCACTGGGCAGATCCGTTGCATCAACAGTGGCCCTTCGGTGCCATGCTTGTTTGAGGACGTCTGGCTTTTCAGGGGATGTCCAGAAATCACTTATGGAAATTCCCTTTGATGGCACCAGTCTCTTCAGAGACAAAGGGGACTCAGTACTTGCACGCTTTAAGGACTCCTGGGCAACGGCTCGGTCCCTTGGCCTTGCAGTAGCCCCTCACCCCACTCAGTTCACTTTTCGCCCCTTTCATGGCTACCGAATGGGTACCCAACCGCATCTATTTCCCTCGCATTACCTTGCTGCACATGATGCCCAGCCTCTGCATGGCCCAGGACGTGGGATCCAACGTCCACATGGATCAGGGATGCAGCGGTTGGCCCACTATACCATCCCCACTCCCCCACCTCCAAGCCTTCCTAGTCCATCGCCCGTTGATGGGAAGATTCACCATCACCTGCCCCACTGGGTATCCATCACGACAGACAGGTTGGTTTTTTCAAATCGTCCAAAGGGGCTACTCCCTCCCCATCGAGACTACTCCTCCTGTCATGCTACCATCCTATTATCAGATAGCAAAGGATCACTTGGCACTTCTCTGGGAGGAGGTTACAGCTCTCTTGGCCAAGGGAGCCATAGAGAGGGTCCTTGTGCCAGAAGTAGGTTGTGGTTGTTATTCCCTTTCTCGTGCTCAAAAAGGACAAGGGCCTTCGTCCTATTCTAGACCTCTGGGTCCTCAGTCTCTTCCGCCGGAAAGAGAACTTCAGAATGCTCACTCTGGCTCAGGTCCTTTCTGTCCTGGGCCCTGCAGACTGGATTGTAGCGTTGGACTTGCAGGACACTTATTTTTCTACTCCCGTCCTGCCCGCCCACAGACGTTACTTGCGGTTTATGGTAGGTCATGGGCACTTTCAGTTCATCGTGCTCCCCTTTGGCCTTACCAGCGCCCCTCGGGTGTTCACGAAATTGATGGCAGGTACGCTGGAACGTCAAGGCATATCTCTGGTAGTTCAACATCTGGGGGGGCTCTCTGAATGCCAGAGCAGACAAACTCAGCAGTCCATGCATGGTTAATCATGAATGGTGTTTCAATCCAGAGGTGGCACAAGGTCTTTTTCAGCAGTGTTGGAGCCTTGGTTAGATCTGTTCGCCTTTGCAGAGAACGCGTAGTGTCAGCAGTATTGCGTGTTGGAGTTTCCAAGGTGGCAATCGGTCAGCAACGTTTTTCGTCTCAGGTGGAATTCAGGCCTCTTATGTGACTTTCTTCTGATAGCACTTCTGCCTGGAGTTCTCAAGAAGATCAAAAACAGCCCGGCCCAAGTAATGCTTGTAGCTCGGGACTGAGCACAAAGATTCTGGTATCCCGAGCTACTGAGCATGGCCATCAATCCTCTGAGCAGACTGCTGTTCGGGAAGGTCTTCTGTCGCAGAAGCAGGGGAGGGTTCTCCTGAATCTGTCCAGCCTCCACCTTCTTGCGTGGAAATAGAGTAATGGCAGATGACAGCTTTGGACCTTCTGCCCAAAGTCTGTAATGTTAGTTTGGCAGCCAGGTGTCCCCCCACCAAACCGGTATACACCTGTTTTTGGAAAAAGTTTGTGGCATGGTGCACAGAGAAATCTGTTGACCCCCTTTAGGCCCCTTTTTCAGAGGGTCTTTTGTTTTTACTTCTTTTTCCCAGCAGGGTTCTGTGATTGGCACGTTCAAAGGTTCCTTTTCTGTTATCCTGCATTTTTTAGGTTACCTGACCAACCTTCCTTGTTTACGTCTCCAATTGTAAATAGGTTCTTTAAAGGCCTTACTCATATGTTTTCTCCATCTCCATTCATTATGCCCCAATGAGATTTGAATTTAGTTTTGACATTTTTGATGTACACTCCTTTTAAGCCTCTACACAATTGTTTTCTCAGGCTTCTCAATTTGAAAACAGCCTTCCTTGTAGCCATTATATCTGCCTGCAGGGTGAGTGAGCTGCAGGCATTGTCATCTAAACCACCCTACTGTACCATCTATCGTGAACAAGTGGTGCTTCTAGCACTCGAGCTTTCTTTTTGACAAAAAGTGGTCAAGCCCTTTCATGTAGGCCAGTCCATCTCCTTGCTTACTTTTTACACACCCCACATCCTTCTGAGGAAGTGGAGAGACTCCACTGCCTAGACCCAGAAAGAGTTTTGGTGTTCTATTTCGATTGTGCAAAAGAGTTCAGATTGGATGATCAACTTTGTCAGTTATGTGGCTGTGAAGAAAGGTCAGGCAGTGAAGAAGTGGGCCACCTGGCCAAGAAGCAATCACCTGAAGGTTTGCATGCTCATTCCACTAGAGCAACAGCTGCGACCACTGCAATAGCACGCAGAGTTCCAGTCCTTGATATCTGTCAGGCAGCAACTTGGGCATCCTTGCACACGTTCACCAGAAACTACTGCCTGGACTGTGATGCCTGTAAGGAAGGGTACTTTGCCCGTTTAGTCCTGCAGGACTTTCTAGTTTGACCTTGGTATATGAAAGAAGGATCTTTTTGACCTGTGTAAAATGGTGCATCCACCTTTCACCCCAAATATAAGGTTTACCTAATTTCGCAGTCACTGCACTTTGACCCTATAAGCCACACATAAGGCAAGCCCTTCAGCCCAGGCAGGATGCAAGGTTCTAAGTGTGAGGGTACCCCTGCATGACAGAGGTACCACTACAAACCCCAGACTCCTTTTTCTGAGCTTTTGAAGTGCAGGGAAACTATTCTAAGGTATGTAGCGGACACTGGTCATTACAAGATATCCAACTACAGTGTCCCCGAACCTAGTCCTGTTTGGTATCAAACATATTGTAATCATGCAGCTACACCGGCTTTAGTGTTGGTTGCATGATACCATGTACTTTGGGGGTTCCTTTGAGGATCCCCCATGTCTGCCTGTTCAGCCTTGCAGGGTTTGTGTGCATGTCAGTGCTGCTGCCAACTCCAGACACTGTTCTGCCCTCTTGCTGCTGAGCTTAACTCAGGCAGGGGAAGGCAGAACAAAGGATTTCCATAGGTGTGTCTGGGCGAAGGTGGAGGTGCTCCTGAGCTCCACCAGACTTTTTTGCAGGGCACATTTGGTGTCCTACTTCCAAAATCAATTTCTTCCAGTGCAGGAACCCTCAGTCTCCCACTCTGGTGTGAACTGTCTTCCGCTCTGGTGTGAAGCACAAAGTCACCACCCCCTGTCCAGCTCCTTCCCTAGGGGGGTGCCCAGAGCTCTGCCAGGTGGCTAGTTGATTCTGCCATCTTGGAAACAGAATGAGCGGAGGACCCTGGGAACAGCTGACTGGTCAGTCTAGTCGAGTAGCATTCCTGACCCCCCCACCACTCCCCCCTTCTTGGGACAAGACTACAACTGTTAAGAGAGCTCCCACTGTGACTTTGGGGGTCATTACATCCCTGCGGATGGGGTTAAATCGGCGGTAATACCGCAAACAGGCCGGCGGAACAAAAAAGGGAATTATGACCGTGGCGGAAACCGCCAACATAGATAACCACTTTAAACCTCCGACCGCCACGGCGGTACAGACAAGCAGCGCTGCGGTCACCGCCAACAAACAGGCGGAAGACAAAGTACCGCCCTCAGTATTACAACAGGCCAATCCGCCACCTTTTCCGGGGCGGATTCACCGTGGATAAAAACACGGCGGAAACAGCTTTTGCAATGGGAAAACGCTCACCTTAACACACTCCACGAGGAAGGAGTGCACCATGGAGCCAGAACTCCAAACACTCCCTGCGATTGTCTTCCTGCTCCTCTACGAACATCAGCAACGGCGAAGACAACGGTGAGTACTGCACCTACGACATAGGGGAGGCAAAAGTCAGGGACAAACACACGCAACACCCCCACCCCGACCCTCGCACACTACAACACACACACCAATGCATTTGCAAACATCACAGTAACAACCCACAACCCCCCCCCCCCTGGAAGAATGCAAAGACAAAAAGGAAGTCAGTACAACCATTGTAATGTATCAAAATACAGTAAGCTCATATATACATAAATATATACACATTCCAAATATATACATCACGATTAGTAGTGCAGGTATGCACATTTCAATGTCCATGGACCACTGGGCCCAAAATGCATGGGTGAGGACCACACACGATACCTGTCCAGAAATGGAGAGAACACTGCAGGGGCATCAGATAGAAATGCAACAGGCACCTCAGGGGGAAGGGAAGGGAAGGAGGGCTACCTCAGCCGGATGACAGCACCACGCCAGATCCACGACGGGGCTCCATGCCCATTGATGTATCCTGGGGAGTGCCAAGCCACAGTCTCACAAGTCTTTGCAGTGGGTGGTTTGCCCACTGCTCAATCCTGGGGAGTGCAAAGCCACAGTCTCACAAGTCTTTGCAGTGGGTGGTTTGCCCACTGCTCTATCCTGGGGAGTGCAAAGCCACAGTCTCACAAGTCTTTGCCGTGGGTGGTTTGCCCACTGTACCATCCTGGGGAGTGCAAAGCCACAGTCTCACAAGTCTTTGCAGTGGGTGGTTTGCCCACTGCTCTATCCTGGGGAGTGCAAAGCCACAGTCTCACAAGTCTTTGCCCACTGCTCTATCCTGGGGAGTGCAAAGCCACAGTCTCACAAGTCTTTTCAGTGGGTGGTTTGCCCACTGTACCATCCTGGGGAGTGCAAAGCCACAGTCTTTCAAGTGGATAACAGTCTCCACTTGTTCTGGAGGGGGACTGGTGCCCAGGGTGCTTCATCCTGTTAAGGACTCAGGTAGTGGATGCTATTCTCCACTGGTTTTGGAGGGGGACTGGTGCCCAGAGTGCATCACGCTCCCTGTGACGGTCCCAGTTCCGTCACTGCCCCTGCCGCACATGGGCAAACGATGATTGAGTTGGCGGTTCTTGCATTGTTTAGCGGTGCTTGCCATGGTGGTCTTTGCCCTGTTCAGCGGTCTTTGCCCTGTTCAGCGGTCTTTGCCCTGTTCAGCGGTGCTTGCCCTGTTCAGTGGTGCTTGCCATGGCGGTCTTTGCCTTATTCAGCGGTGCTTGCCCTGTTCAGCGGTGCTTGCCATGGCAGTCTCTGCCCTGTTCAGTGGTCTCTGCCCTGTTCAGTGGTCTCTGCCCTGTTCAGTGGTCTCTGCCCTATTCAGTGGTCTTTGCCCTGTTCAGCGGTGCTTGCCCTGTTCAGCGGTGCTTGCCCTGTTCAGCGGTGCTTGCCATGGCAGTCTTTGCCCTGTTCAGCGGTCTTTGCCCTGTTCAGCGGTGCTTGCCCTGTTCAGCGGGTCTTGACTTTGCTGTCTCTGACCTGTGCAGCGGTGTGTGCCATGGCGGTCCCTCATTGCCCAGCGGGGCTGTGGCTGCCGGGGCCCTCCTGGGCACTGACTCTGGCAGTGGTCTCCTGACCAGTGACGATTGTGCTGCCCTCCTGGGCACTGACTCTGGCGGTGGTCTCCAGACCAGTGACGATTGTGCTGCCCTCCTGGGCACTGACTCGGGCGGTGGTCTCCTGACCAGTGACGATTGTGCTGCCCTCCTGGGCACTGACTCTGGCGGTGGTCTCCGGACCAGTGACGATGGAGCTAGCAGTGGCGTCCTGGGCAGCAGGGAGGAAGGCGGCCTTCCCCGCCGTGCTGCTCTTCCGAGACTTTGGAGACTTCTTCTGCCCCTTCCCCACCTTGGGAGGAGTCACAGCTGACTCGACACTCCCCCCGGGACCCTTGTGAGCGGCTTTGCCGGCAGGAGTCTTCACCCTCTCCCGTCGGGCACTGTCCAACTTCTGGTGCTTCACAGGGGGTGGACTGGCAGTGCTTTGGCTCTGTGTCACACTGGCTGCCCTGGTGCCCGGTGCACTCCACATACCTCTAACAGGCACCACTGGTACCGGACTTTTTTTGGCTGAGGTGCTAGTACGGGACCTATGAATTGGAGAGGGGGGGGTGGTGGGACAGAGGTCAAGGTTGCTCAGGAAAAGTTTCTGACGAACTCTGGGACGGGTAGCTGGAGGGGGTCTGGGAGTGGAGGAAGAGGAGATGGTTGTAGGAGGTGTAACTTTTGATTCTTTGGGTGCAGGTGCATGTTCTGGAGGCTGTCGTGAGGTGGATGAATGTTGGGTGTGTGTGTGCCCGCATTTGTGTACTTTGGGAGGTGGGCGTCACAGACACACTGGGAGAGGACACAGGGGACGTATAAATGGTAGTGGGGGTGGTGAGTGGAGATGAGTGGGGTGTGGTGTGGTGCTGGGTGTTCTGGTGCGAGTCCTAGTGGCTGTAGTGGCAGTGCATGCAGGTGAGAGTGTAGACAACACGGGGAGAGAGGAGGGAGACGACGACGAGGAGGGGGACACAGTGGAGGCAGTGGATGTTGCAATGTCTGAATGTGGGTGATGCTTGTGTGTGTGCCTGTGGGATGTGTGGTACCTATGTTTGCCAGAGCTTCCCTTGTGTGTTGATGTGTGTGCAGGCTGGTCTGATGGTGTGCTTGGGATAGGCAGAGGTACAGGGGATTGGCTGTGGGTGGAGGAAGTTGGAGGGGGGAGGCTAGACACAGGGACAATGGCTGCCATCAGTGCTGAGGCCAGAGATTGCAGGGTTCGATGATGGGCAGCCTGACCAGAATGAATGCCCTCCAGGAATGCATTAGTGTGTTGCAACTCCCTTTCTACACCCTGAATGGCATTCACAATGGTAGACTGCCCAACAGTGATTGACCGGAGGAGGTCAATGGCCTCCTCACTGAGGGCAGCAGGGGTGACAAGGGCAGGGGCTGAGGTGCCTGGGGCGAAGGTGATGCCCACCCTCCTGGATGAGCGGGCACGGGCGAAGGCTGAGGGGCTGCTGGGAGGGGGGTGCTGGTAGGGGGGGTGGCGGCTGTACCTGTAGAAGTGGGGGGCACAGATGTTGCTGCCACCACAAGGGAGCTCCCATCAGAGGACGAGTCCGTGTCGCTGGTTGCAGATCCGGTGACCGCCGTGAAGCTCCCCTCGCCCTCTGTCCCACTGGTGTATTCTGAGTCCGTGGTGTGGCCCTCCATGGCCATGTGGGATGCAGCCCCCTTGTGCACCGGTGCCCCTGTACCTCTGCCTGATGATGCTGATGCACAAAAGAACAGGGAGAGCACAAAAAGGGGTGGGGAAACAGAAGAAAGACAAGTTGAGTGCATGGCTTACCGCTACCGTTGGCGGACAATACAGACACAGCAGCCCCCTGCACTACGCCGTGCTCTTGGCCTCTACAGATGCAGTTCCTGGGATATGGCCTACATGGCTATGAGTGTCATCTGCCCACATAGATGACACAGGGGCATGTATACCTGTAGTTGGCACTCTACAGAGGTGCGGTGGAGTGGCACATGGCCTGCATTACGGAGGGGCCTAGCCTACGGAACTCGCCCCGGCCTAGGGAAACACACAGCCCTCCTCCCCCACCCAGACCCCTCCACTGCGCGCAAAGTCATGAGAATGTGAGTGTACTCACCCCCTTGTGTCTGCTGTGATGCCCTCATGCGCCCATCCAACTCAGGGTAGGCCACCGCCAGGATCCAGAACATCAGGGGGGTCATGGTGCGACGGGCACCCCTCCCACGTTGGGAGGCCATCCCCAGCTGAGCCTCCGCTGTCTTTTTGCTCCAGCGGCGAATGTCCTCCCATCTTTTCCGGCAGTGGGTGCTCCGTCTCTGGTGGACCCCCAGGGTCCGGACGTCCTTGGCGATGGCACGCCAAATATCCTTCTTCTGGTGGGCGCTGACCTACATTACATGTACAGGGGAAGAAAAGAAGTCATTACCAACTGCACCGTCGTAGTGAGTGGCCCACATCCCTGCCCCTGCCATGTGGCACATGCATTCACACTCCTTCATGCTCGCAGAACTCTGCCCCCTTCCTACTTACATCCAGCCCTCTCCACCCAGGCATAGCCCATACAACTTGCACCCTATGTACTCACCTGTTGGTCTGGAGGACCGTAGATTAGCGTGTACTGGGGAAGGACCCCGTCCACGAGCTTCTCCAACTCCTGTGCAGTGAAGGCAGGGGCCCTTTCCCCAGACGCACATGCCATTGTCTCTTCCAGACCGAGGTCACAGCAGCACTTGCCGTGTAGGTCCTCTCCTGTCGAAGATCAGGTATTGAGTAATCAAACAGATAGAAAATGGCGGTCACGTCCGCGGCGGTGCGTATTATCACCGCCGGCGCACTTCGTCATTGGCTCCTGGGACCCATAGGGTCCAATGTTAACCAATGCAGCATTGCGCCGCTGTCTACGACCGCCTACCGCGATGGTGTACAACGCCAGTGCAGTTACCTCACATCCCATTGTCCCACTTTAGAGGTCAGGCATCTGCCATTTCAGGGGCCCACATGGCTTCATTTACAACTGCGTCACACATACCTAGGCCTGGACTCAACACACATACAGGAAGAATTTTGTATTTTGTGTTGCGTTCTGTGTAACTGTGGGTACATACCTCAGAATTGGTTGACTCTGTGGTCGCTGTTGTCCTTCCTAGGCACCGTCAGCTGGGACATGTGAGGAGATGGCAGAATCCTCCGGTGTACCGACCGCTGGTGGACCTGTTGACAATGGAGGAGCGGCATTTAATCATCACCTACAGGTTTGACCGTGCCACAATCCAGGAACTGTGTACCCAGTTGGAGCCAGACCTGATGTCACCAATCCGCCATCCCATAGGAATTCCCCCTCAAGTGCAGGTGCTATGAGTGCTCCATTTCCTAGCAAGTGGGTCATTTCAAACAACAGTGGCCATGGCATCAGGGATGTCCCAGCCTATGTTTTCCAACGTCTTGTTCAGAGTGTTGTCTGCCCTGCTGAAACACATGAGGAGCTACATCGTTTTCCCTCAGGTGGAGGATTTGGCTACAGTTAATGGTGACTTCTATGCCCTGGGACATATCCCTAACATCATAGGTGTCATTGATGGGACCCATGTGGCTTTGGTCCCCCCCCCACAGGAGTGAACAGGTGTACAGGAACCGGAAGAGTTATCATTAGATGAATGTACAGATGGTATGTTTGGCAGACCAGTACATCTCGCAGGTAAATGCTATGTTCCCTGGATCAGTGCATGATGCCTACATCCTGCGAAATAGCAGCATCCCTTATGTTATGGGTCAACTCCAGAGGCACCGGGTGTGGCTATTAGGGGACTCTGGTTACCCCAACCTGTCATGGCTATTGACCACAGTGAGGAATCCCAGGTCCAGGGCAGAGGAACGCTACAATGAGGCCCATGGGCGGACTAGGAGGGTGATCGAACGCACCTTTGGCCTCCTGAAGGCCTGGTTCAGGTGCCTGCATATGACAGGTGGTTCCCTATTCTACTCACCAAGGAATGTGTGCCAGATCATCATCGCCTGCTCTATGCTTCACAGTCTTGCTTTGCGACGCCAGGTGCCTTTTCTGCAGGAGGATGGTCCAGATGACAGTGTTGTGGCAGCTGTGGAGCCTGTGGACAGTGATGAGGAGGAAGCAGAGGATGAAGACATTGACAACAGGGACTCTGTCATACAGCAATATTTCCAGTGACACACAGGTGAGAACACATTTTTTTACTAGTACATTTACTTTCACACTTCTACCTCTATCCTGTCTGTCAATTTGAAGCAGTATTTGCTAACTGAGTTGTACATTTCCATTATGGTTTCACAGGTGTGGTTACCAACGTGTGTCATCTGCTTGCATCCTTCATGGGCTTGTGATGTGACATAGGTATGTTGACATTACATTTTCGAACGGATTTTGTCATTGTCATAGATAATACACATTTTCAAAATCACAGACTGACTCCAGATTGTTTTGTGGTTCAAGGGTGTTTATTGAAGTGCTAATTATTGGAGGGGGTGGCAAAATGGTGAGGGGTGATGGTGGAGGAATGTCCATTCTATTAGTCTCACAGGTGCACTGCCCATATGGGCATAGGAAGTGGAGCTGGGGCAGTTCCAATATGGACAGGGTAACAAAGTGGGACAGTGGGATGACAATCAGGGTGGTCTCATTTCCTGGCGGGGGTCTTGCCATCTTGCTCTGTCCTGTTCCTGGATCTCAGGGACCGCTTGCGAGGTGGTTCTCCGTCTGCAGGGGGTGGGGTGCTTGTGTGGTGGTCCTGTGGCGGGGCGTCCTGTCCACTAGCGCCGGCGGAGGTGGTGGGCAGTTCATCGTCCAGGCTAGTGTCAGGGGCCCCTTGGAGTGCCACGGTGTCCCTCATGGTCTTCTGTATGTCCTTCAGTACCCCTACGATGGTGCCCAGGGCGGAGCTGATGGTTCTGAGCTCCTCCCTGAACCCCAAATACTGTTCCTCCTGCAGGCGCTGGGTCTCCTGAAACTTGGCCAGTACCGTAGCCATCGTCTCCTGGGAGTGGTGGTATGCTCCCATGATGGAGGAGAGGGCCTCGTGGAGAGTGGGTTCCCTTGGCCTGTCCGCCCCCTGTCGCACAGCAGCCCTCCCAGTTCCCCTGTGTTCCTGTGCCTCCGTCCCCTAGACTGTGTGCCCACTACCACTGCCCCCAGGTTCCTGTTGTTGTTGGGTTGGTGGGTTATCCTGGGCTCCCTGTAGTGGTGAACACACAGCTGATTGGTGTGTCCTGGGTACGGAGGTATGGGCCCGCTGGGTGGGTGCTGTGCTGGTGTTACCAGAGGGTGGAAGGTCAGTGTTGGGCTGTGCCTGTGCGAGGGGAACCGACTGTCCCGAGGCCCACGATGGTCCGGGCTGGTCATCTGGATCCAGTTGGCCAGAGCTGCTGTCATCACTGTGGGCCTCTTCTGTGGGTGGGGTAGAGATGTCTGGACCCTCCTGTCTGGTGACGTTACATAGTGGTCCTGCAGGGGTATAAAAGCATGATTATTGCATCTGTGTGTGTCATAGTGTGCAATGGGTGGGTGAGCGTGTACCCCAGTGCTAGCATTCCTGTGTGGGGGCTTGTGTGATGATGGTTAGGGGTTGTTATGGGTATGTGCAGTGGGCATGCTTTGGTGCTGGGTGTCTATGCTTTGTTGTGTCATGCAGGGCTTGGTGTTGGGATGGGTGGTTTGTGTTATTAGTACATTAGTGAGGAGTTGGAGTGATAGGGGAGGGGCTGAGGGAGGGGGTGTGTGATAGCATGCAGGTAGGGTGGGGGATATGACAGTTAAGATTTGACTTACCAGTGTCCATTCCTCCACCGACTCCTCCGAGGCCCTCAGGATCCATAATGGTCAAGACCTGATCCTCCCATGTTGTTAGTTGTGGGGGAGGGGGTGGGGGTCTGCCGCCAGTACCCTGAATCGCGATGTTGTGCCTGGAGACCACGGTACGCACCTTCCCCCATAGGTCGTTCCACCTCTTCCTGATATCCTCCCGATTTCTTGGGTGCTGTCCCACTGCGTTGACCCTGTCCACGATTCTTCGCCATAGCTCCATCTTCCTTGCTATAGAGGTGTGCTGCACCTGTGAGCCAAATAGCTGTGGCTCTACCCGTACGATTTCTTCCACCATAACCCTGAGCTCCTCCTCCGAAAACCTGGGGTGTCTTTGGCGTGCCATGGGGTGGTGTAGGTGATGTGTGGGGTGGTGTATGTGGTGATGAATGTGGTGATGTATAGTGGTGTGGGGTGTTTTGTGCGTGGATGTTGTGTGGGTGATGGTGTTGTGTGCCTCTGCGTGGTGGGGTTGTCTATTGCTGTGCTCTCTCTCTGTCTCCTTCGTCTCGAATTTTTGTTCTTAGGGGTTTATGGGTGATGTGAGTGTGTTTTTTATATTGTGTTGGGTGTGTGGGAGTGGTGTTTGTATGTGTATCAGGTGTGTGTTTTTTTAATTGTCCAATGTGGCGGTGTTTTGGAGATGTGTGTGTATTTTGAGCGCAGCGGTGTGTACCGCCAATGGAATACCGCGGTTGAAAGACCGCCACGTGGATTCGTGGGTCGTAATAGCATGGGCGTGTTTCTGTTGGCGTGACGGTGGAGGATTTGTTTTCGCCAGTTTATCACTGACCTTTGGTGTGGTGGACTTGTGTGGGTGTCTAAATTCCGGCGGATTCCGAGATGTGGGTCATAATAGCTGTGGCGGAATTCTGCGGCGGTGTATTGGCGGTCTTCTGCACGGCGGTAAGCGGCTTTTACCGCCAATGTTGTAATGACCCCCTTTGTCCCTGAGTACTGCTAGAACTCTGCAAGGTCCGTGGCCATGCATCCTTCAGAGTTACAAGGACTCTATCTGCACTAAGGACATCCAGAAGGAATCTCCCTTGCAGTGAAGGAGTCACTCCCCTGCAACTGCAGGCACCTTGATGTCGATGACAAGTTTGTAGATCCTGCTGTATCACAGACTTCTTAAGGCTCTGCAACACAGGTGGTAGTTCTGCAGCTCTCTAGAGGTCGGACCTGTCTTCTTCACAACTGGGAAGACAGTGGTCCCTCAAAAGTTCTGCTGGGACGGAACTCCTGTGCACAATCTTTTGTTGTCACCAAGGCTTGTTGGCTGTTCAGCTCGAAAAACTGCTAGCTCCAAGAAGCCCCAGCCTCACACATCACACAGCTCCAAGCCAGACCTCCTCTCTGTGACATGGGTATCCATCTTCTTTGTGCTACTGAGGCCTCTTCGCAACTCCCTGTTCTTGCTGCCTGAGGGTCCTCCTGGGATAGCCGATGTTCCTAGTGACTTCAGTGGGAGGTTTCGACACAACTTCATCCTTATGCACCTGGGCTCCCTGGTGTAGGCACTCCACTTCTCTGGGTATCCACGAGTGGGGGCACTATTGAACCACGCTAATTCCAACAGGTTATCTTGGGGTCCCCTGGAAATGGTCCGCTTCAAACCTTTTTGCTGACCGCAACCTCCTCTATAGTTTTCTATGGGTGTTCCAACACACTTCTAGCCCTATGCACACAGCTTCCTGGTTTCCGGTACGTGGGTCCTGAAGGTGGTCACTCATAGGTCATCATCTGATGTCTCTTTACTTCAAAGGGCGTCTTCATCACCATCTGGGAAGGGTCCTGAAACACACAAACACTAACCATGACTTTACCCAATGTTATCCCATGGGACACCCAACACTAGGTAACACCTCTGCACACGGGCTTCTGGGGAGTACCTGCTACTTACCCCTGGTGTTCTAATACTTCCCCCACCCTTAGGATTCTTGAGTGTTAGTCTTGGTTAGTTGTGTCTTTATTAACCCGCTATTTCTTTAGTATATGGTTTGGTCTCCCCATAGTGGACAATGTTATTATATGCCTGTTACCCATCAGTTTATAAGTATACTTGTGTGTATTCTCCAGGTAGGAGATATACCAAAGTTTGTTTAGTGCCTGTGTGTCCATAAATTATACTTGTGGTTATTGCAGTTGCTTTACACCCTCTCAGATAAGTCTTAGCTGCTCTCCACAGTTACTGTTTAGGTATCTATTCACAAGGTAAGGAATCTGCAAATGGTAGTGTCTGTCAGATGAACTCATTTCTTACCTTCGGTAACACCTTATCTGGTACAGAGACATGTTTCAGTTGCAGATTTCCTCACTGGCCCTCCCATTGTCCCCGGTCTGCGAACTGATTTGTAGGGACAGAGACTCCCTTTCAGGGCCTTAGTTATAACGCACCAGTGGTCTGTGTTATTTATGGCTCTGAGCTTCTGGCTTGTAATGTTGTGAAATGAAACTGACTTCAGGGTGCCGGGATGGCACCTATATTGTACCCCCAACATCATATCCGGCACCGCTGACTGACGTGGAGCTGATCAACGCCTCCTAGCGGAGGGGTACTGCTCAAGAAAAATCTATGGATCCAGATTGACGCCTGGGGAAATTCACAGGTAAAGGAATCTGCAGCTAGAATATGTCACTACCAGATGTGGTGTTACCGAAGTTAAGTAACTTGTTCATCAGGTGCACACTGTTCTGAGCCTCACTCACTTTAATACCTAGCACTGTGCTCTACAGTGAATCCTATTCATCTAGTTTTAAGGAAAGCCCTAAAAATTTGCATTTTCTCCCGATAGTGAGATTGAAGCACCATTAACCAAGAGAGCAAGAAGGATACTGAGCAACGGGATGGAGACAAAGGAATCTTGAATAAGTCCCTGCTGCAAAGGTTTTTCATTGAAAGTAAATGTCCCCGGGCTTATAGCCTTGGGTTCTGCCTTATGAAAAACAATAGCACCAGATCAGCACTGTTCAAACAATACCAGCCGAAACAGTCTGTTAATTAGTAACAGTCTGTTAATGAGTATTGGAGGGCAGACTGTCTTGACAGCAACTGAGAGTTCTGAAACAATAACTGCTTCAACTCTGTTGCAACCCATAATCCTGAGACAACAGTAATCTCATTGCCTATACTAGGTTTAAAGTCAGTTTGATGAGTTGGCAAAATGATTTGGATTCAACAAAATATTCCAGTTGTTGTGGAAACTATTGTTCAAGGCATGTGTTGCTGTACATACTCATGCTTCTTAGCATAATCCTGCCATGTAGTGTTGGGCTCAGATGTGTGCAAGTTGTTTGTTTTTGAAGAAAGTCTTTTGAGTCACGAGATATAGTGACTCCTCCTATTGCGACAATGTGCATGATCATCGATTCCATTGTTAGCTGACGTGCTACTCTACTTCAGTTCAATAGCGTTGTTTTCTCTTTCCAGACTTTACCATGGGTATTGTTTTCAGTTGTGATTCAATTCACAAACTCACTCATCCGTGCATCAATGTTGAATTTGTCAGCCAGGCACCTGTCTACTGTGGTCTGGGTGGACCTTTGCCCTTAGGGCGGACTTTTTCTTCCACATTCACTCCACAACATGTTCACTTGGTGATGATACAAATGCCCTCCTTTTCTACCCCCGATACTACGCCAAGTGTACACGCACTGCTGCTCTCCAAGTATGTAACTTGTGCTTCTCTCTGGGTCACCAGGAAGCCAACTGCGAAACCTGCCATTCCATTTTGCTAAAAAAAAAAGACTCTCGAGGTCGATGACCTTGATGACTCGAGATGTCCCGCTGCAGCCCTGAGGATGCTCCGGACCTCTTTGAATACGAAGACCTTCAAGAGGAGGGCCATGCTTAGGTTTCACCAGCAGACAGCAACTCTTTTTCACTCACATAGAGCTCAGGCTCTGAGCTGGAGATGCAGGACATCACGCCTGGACAACCTGTGAGTACATTGCCCCCTCTATCCCAGGTGTAGGAAAGTACCATCTTGCCTGGCATGTTACCCCCATATTTCACTGTATATATGTTGTTTTAGTGTATGTGTCACTGGGACCCTGCCAGCCAGGGCCCCAGTGCTCATAAGTGTGCCCTGTATGTATTCCCTGTGTGATGACTAACTGTCTCACTGAGGCTCTGCTAACCAGAACCTCAGTGGTTATGCTCTCTCTGCTTTCTAAATTGTCACTAACAGGCTAGTGACCAATTTCACCAATTCACATTGGCATACTGGAACACCCTTATAATTCCCTGGTATATGGTACTGAGGTGAGGTGAGGCTGCAGCATTTCTTTTGCCACCCATAGGGAGCTCTGACAATACTTACACAGGCCTGCCACTGCAGCCTGAGTGAAATAACGTCCACGTTATTTCACAGCCATTTACCACTGCACTTAAGTAACTTATAAGTCACCTATATGTCTAACCTTCACCTGGTGAAGGTTGGGTGCTAAGTTACTGAGTGTGTGGGCACCCTGCCACTAGCCAAGGTGCCCCCACATTGTTCAGGGCAAATTCCTCGGACTTTGTGAGTGCGGGGACACCATTTCACGCGTGCACTATACATAGGTCACTACCTATGTATAGCGTCACAATGGTAACTCCGAACATGGCCATGTAACATGTCTAAGATCATGGAATTGTCACCCCAATGCCATTCTGGCATTGGGGAGACAATTCCATGATCCCCCGAGTCTCTAGCACAGACCCGGGTACTGCCAAACTGCCTTTCCCGGGGTTTCACTGCAGCTGCTGCTGCTGCCAACCCCTCGGACAGGTTTCTGCCCTCCTGGGGTCCAGCCAGGCCTGGCCCAGGAAGGCAGAACAAAGGACTTCCTCAGAGAGAGGGTGTTACACCCTCTGCCTTTGGAAAAAGGTGTCAGGGCTGGGGAGGAGTAGCCTCCCCCAGCCTCTGGAAATGCTTTGATGGGCACAGATGGTGCCCATTTCTGCATAAGCCAGTCTACAACGGTTCAGGGATCCCCCAGCCCTGCTCTGGCGCGAAACTGGACAAAGGAAAGGGGAGTGACTACTCCCCAGACCTGCACCTCCCAGGGGAGGTGCCCAGAGCTCCTCCAGTGTGCTCCAGACCTCTGCCATCTTGGAAACAGAGGTGTTGCTGGCACACTGGACTGCTCTGAGTGGCCAGTGCCATCAGGTGACGTCAGAGATTCCTTCTGATAGGCTCTTACCTGTGTTACTGGCCTATCCTCCTTCCTAGGTAGCCAAACCTCCTTTTCTAGCTATTTAGGGGCTCTGCTTTTGGGAATTCTTTAGATAACGAATGCAAGAGTTCATCAGAGTTCCTCTGCATCTCTCTCTTCACCTTCTGCCAAAGGATCGACCGCTGACTGCTCAGGACGCCTGCAAAACAGCAACAAAGTAGCAAAGAGGACTACTGCAACCTTGTATCGCTGATCCTGCCGCTTTCTCACCTGTTTCTTGGTGGTGCATGTTCTGGGGGTAGCCTGCCTCCTTCTTGCACCAGGAGCTCTGAAGAAATCTCCTGTGGGTCGACGGAATCTTCCCCCTGCAACCGCATCACCGGTCCCCTGGGTCCCCTCTCAGCACGACGAGCATGGTCCCTGGAACTCAGCAACTCTGTCCAAGGGACTCCTACAGTCCAGTGACTCTTCAGTCCAAGTTTGGTGGAGGTAAGTCCTTGCCTCCCCACGCTAGACTGCATTGCTGGGTACATCGTAATTTGCAGCTGCTCCGGCTCCTGTGCACTCTTCCAGGATTTCCTTTGTGCACAGCCAATCCTGGGTCCCCGACACTCTAACCTGCAGTGCACAACCTTCTGAGTTGTCCTCCGGCGTCGTGGGACTCCCTTTTGTGTCTTCGGGTGGACTCTGGTTCACTCCTCTTCCAAGTGCCTGTTCCGGTACTTCTGCGGGGCTGCCTGCTTCTGTGAGGGCTCCCTGACTTGCTGGGCTCCCCCTCTGTCTCCTCATCTAAGTGGCTACATCCTGGTCCCTCCTGAGCCACAGCAGCATCCAAAAACCCTAACCGCGACCCTTGCAGCTAGCAAGGCTTGTTTGCGGTCTTTCTGCGTGGGAACACCTCTGCAAGCTTCTTCACGACGTGGGACATCCATCCTCCAAAGAGGAAGTTTCTAGCCCTCTTTGTTCTTGCAGAATCCACAGCTTCTACCATCCGGTGGCAGCTTCTTTACATCCTCAGCTGGCATTTCCTGGGCATCTGCCCACTCTCGACTTTGTCGCGACTCTTGGACTTGGTCCCCTTGTTCCACAGGTACTCTCGTCCGGAAATCCACTTTGGTTGCTTTGCTGGTGTTGGTCTTCCTTACAGAATTCCCCTATCACGACTTCTGTGCTCTCTGGGGAATATAGGTGCACTTCACACCTACTTTTCAGGGTCTTGGGGTGGGCTATTTTTCTAACCCTCACTGTTTTCTTACAGTCCCAGCGACCCTCTACAAGCTCACATAGGTTTGGGGCCCATTCGTGGTTCGCATTCAACTTTTGGAGTATATGGTTTGTGTTGCCTCTATACCTATGTGCTCCTATTGCAATCTACTTTAACTTTACATTGCTTGCGTTACTTCCTTTTGCTATTACTGCATATTTTTGGTATTGTGTACATATATCTTGTGTATATTTGGCATCCTCCTACTGAGGGTACTCACTGAGATACTTTTGGCATATTGTCATAAAAATAAAGTACCTTTATTTTTAGTATATATGTGTATTGTGTTTTCTTATGATACTGTGCATATGACACCAGTGGTATAGTAGGAGCTTTGCATGTCTCCTTGTTCAGCCTAAGCTGCTCTGCTATAGCAACCTTCTATCAGCCTAAGCTGCTAGAAACACCTCTTCTACACTGATAAGGGATAACTGGACCTGGTACAGAGTGTAAGTACCCCTTGGTACCCACTGCAAGCCAGGCCAGCCTCCAACACCAGGCCCATCTCCAAAAAGCAATCCCAGCAGGTCTGGACCAACCAAAAACTTTACTGGGGCCACCACTGCCCTCGGGCATGGTCGGCACCAAGCAGGTGCATTGGATAGCTCAATCTCAGCACTGAAAAAAACAGCAGAAACCTTCAGCCCTCGAACTGACTTATAAGTCATTTGACCCAAGCCAGCCATTGGATTCGAGAGGGTTGGCACTGAAACACCACTCCACCTTGGCTCTGAAATTGACCACAGACCCAAGTGCCTTGGCACTGAAAGGCTCAGTATTAAAGTCCTCAGCATCAAAGGTTGTGTAGGAACCAAAATCATACTCCTTTGCGAAGTGCACGGTCAATCTGCAAAAATTTTGAACCTGTGCTGGGACGGATGCAAGAAGACATTCTTTTATGCCAGAAAAAAACGGTTTATCCACTCGGACCCTAGTGGTATTTTTGCAAGACCTTCACAGTCTGCTGCACAGCCAGCAAAGGACATCTTACTTTTGAGGAGGTTTTGGACACACATATACCACCAAAACAAAGGAAAGGGGTTTACAAGGCTACTAGGCCGGTGCAGACCTTTACGCCACCATCACCTCCTTCTGCAACACCTTCACCAGCACCATATTCCCTGCAGGGGTCTATTCATTCTTTTGGGGGGGATGGGGATGAAGTAGGCCAGTACTCCATTCCACCACAATATGACCCATGGGGTGCTTATGACATAGAGCCTCCTACAAATATAGACACTCTCCTTTGACTGGCAAATCTGTCTCCAGCAGATGACACCACTACCTACTACGATATGATAGGTAGGGCAGCTACATATCACAAGGTTCACCTGCATACAGACCCACTAGAAGAATGCTTTTTAATTGAGTCATTCTCTTCTAGCCAAAGATAAGCACAATATCTGCTAATTTTGCAAGGCATGCTTAGATACACTATCCCCCGATCACACAACAGCTATTGGGAGTCAACTACAAACTTTCTTTCCTGCATGGCGGAACATCACCTCCGACTAGTGGGTATTGGATGTTATCCAACATTGTTATTGTCTGGAGCCCTCTTGCACACCTCCAAACGTCCTATCTCACGAACACAGACTCCCAACAGAACATCACCATTTGCTCAAAGAGAAAGTTCAGGCACTTCTCAAAAAAGGTGTCATAGCGCCAGTGCCTATTCCCCAACAAGGCACGTGAGTTTATTCACTCTATTTTCTTACACCATTTTAGGAAGGGTCCTTAGGGCCAATATTAGACCTCAGAACCCTAAACCAATACATCCTCTCAGACCATTTTCATGTGGTCACTCTTCAAGGTGTAATTCCATTACTACACCAAGGCAACTTCATGACAGCACTCTGTCTGAAAAGTTGCCTGTTTCCACATTCCTATTCACCCGGCCCATATTAAACTTTCAGCATTTCCCATTCAAGGTACTCTCCTTCAGGGTCACAGCTGCCACCAGGGTTTTCACTAAGGGTCTAGTAGTAGTAGCAGCTCATCTGTGCAGGCAAAACGTACAAGTTTTTCCATATTTAGACAACTGGCTCCTCAAAAGCACAACTCTCCAATTCTGTTTACGACACACTCAAGCCACCATAAAATATACTTTATCAATTAGCCTCTACCATAAATTCAGTAAAATCTCACCTCCAACCACTCCAACTACAACCCTACCTAGGAGCCATCCTGGACTCACAATAGGGGATACTTACCCCATTGCCACCCAGATTCAATCTTTCAAGGCCCTCATTCCACAGTTCCAGCCTCTTCAGCAGGTAACAGTGAGGACGGTCATTTGTCTTCTAGGTATAATGACTTTCTGCATAGGTATAGTACCTCATGCCAGACTCAACATGCAGCCGTTGCAGGAGTGCTTTGCACACTAATGGACTCAAGTGGAAAGTCAATTAGAAGATCTAGTGTTGGCAGGTTGTCAAACTTGCCACTCTCTGCAGTGGTGAAACACCAACAGTCTCAAAGGACGGCCATTCTTAGACCCATATCAGCAGTTACCATAGCAACAGATGCCGTCCTCAAGGGATGAGGAGCACATTCACAAGATCTCACATTCCAAGAACGCTGGAAAATCAGTCAGACACATTTCCATATCAATCACTTGGAGTTGCTAGCTCTTCATCTAGCGCTCAAAGCCATCCTCCTTCACCTTTTTGAGAAGGTAATCCTGATCAAAACAGACAACATAAATGCCATGTATTATCTCCAAAAACAAGGGGGCACCAGATTCCCTCAGCTAGCTCATCTAGCCCAGAATATATGGAGCTGGGCTCTCTGATACAACATTCATCTGTTGGTGTACTTTCTGGGAGCGGACAACAACTTTGCAGATCTCCTTAGCAGGAGCCACCAACAAATTCCTCCTCCCATACTTCCAACATTGGGGTCTCCCACAAAAAGATCTCTTCACCACAACTGAAAACACAAAATACCTAAACTTTGCCTCCAGATTCCCACAGTCTAAGGGCAACTCACTATGTATGAGTTGGTCAGGGATATTTGCGCTTTTACACCTCTCCTACTGCTTCCGCGTGTGGTTTGCAAACTTGAGCAGACATCCCTCATCCTGGTGGCTCGCACATGGACAAGGCAACCATGGTTCACCACATTCCTAGAATTCTCAGGAGTTGCCCATGAGGTAATGCTGAACAGGCAGGACCTCCTCATGTAGAACCATGGAGAAATCAGACACTTGAACCCCAGGCCCCTCAACCTTGTGATGTGGCTCCTGAAGTCTTACAGTTTGGTTATATAAACCTGCCACAACCTTGCATGAAAATTCTAAAAGAAGCATGCAGGCCTACTACTCATGCTTGCTATGCAGCAACATCGAAAGGATTTGTCCACTACTGTCATTCCAAACAAATTGATCCTTTACATCCCATTGTTCAGGACATTGTCTATTATCTTTTTCACTTAGAGAAATCCCGTCTAGCTTTTACAGTCATAAGATTATACCTATAAGCAGTGGCTGCAAAACAGACAACATACATCTTTATTCAGGATCCCAGTTGGTATAACCTTCTTGGAAGGTCTCAAAAGATTAATTTATCCTAGGGTGCCACCAGCTCCCACCTGGAATCTCTCTATTGTATTGATAAGATTAATGGGCCCTCCCTTTGAACCCTTCCACTCCCACCCCTCCAGTACTTATCTTGGAAAGTATCTTTCCTAGTGGCCGTCACTTCCCTCTGGCGTGTCAGTGAGCTTCAGGCATTAACCTTAGAAGAACCATTCTTCCAACTACATAGAGATAGGATGGTATTACCTACCAATCCTAAACGTGTTCCTAAGGTGGTATCTCAATTTCACCTCAATCAGTCTGTTGAACTGCCAGTATTCTTACCACAACCGGACTCAGTTGCAGAAAGTGCTCTACACACCTTAGCTGTCAAACTAGCCCTTATGTATTATATTGATAGAACCACAACATTTAGAAAGACACAACTCCTCTTTGTTGCTTTCTCCAAACCACACAAGGGAACAGCCATCTCTATTTCAGGCACTGTACATTGGATTGTCAAATGTATTCAAAGATGCTATGCCAAAGCTAAAAGACCTTTACCTATCCCTCCTAGAGCTCACTCCACATGCAAAAATGAAGCTTTTATGGCTTTCGTAGGAAATATACCTATAACTGACATACGTAAAGAAGCAGTCTATACCAAATACATTTACCAAACATTACTGCGTAGATGTACCTGCATGTCAACAAGCCAGTGTCGAATAAGCAGCTCTGTGTACTTATTCAATACAACTGCAACCCCTCCCATAGGCTAGCCACTGCTTATGGTGGAAACTGCTTTTCAGCCTATGCTAATCATGTGTATCTACAGCTGCACATGCCTCGGACGGAAAATGTTAATTACCCAGTAAGCATCTGTTCGCAGCATGTAGTACTGTAGATTCCCACCCACCTCCCCGGACACCTGTGGTTGTTGCAGTTACCTTTGTAAATTATCACTCATTCTCTCGGAATGAATATAGCCTTAGAAACCGCCGTAGCGGGCTCTACAGGCTATTAAAGGCCTGCTCCCCGCGTTAAATGCCCGAGGCGAGGGCATTTAACAAGGGAGAGGGACTTTAATAGCCGGTAGAGCCTGCTACGGCGGGTTCTAAGGCTATTAGAACATTCTGCCACACAGGGCTGAATGTTCTATTAAAAAAAAAAAAATCACGGAGCCCGAGGGGATTAAAATCCCCTCGGGCACCGTGAGGCTTTGTTCACAGCTGTTGCTGTGAACAAAGCGAACATTGGAATGTTGGCGCTGCGGGCTTTTACTGGCCAGTAAAAGCCCGCAGCACTCCATTGTTTTCAATGGAGCCTCCAGCATTCCAATGTTCTAATATGCATTATTCTTCACCATAATTCCTATTCCATCCTCACCCGCCTTGCAAGAGAACAATCTAACAATGGAATCAATGATTATGCTTATTGCTAGCAAGAGAAAGAGCCACTACACCTCATGACTCCAAAGACTTTCTTAGGAGAAAAACAAGTTGAACACATCCGAGCCCAACACGAGACGGTGGGATTATGCTGAGCAAATCTACAGCATTATATGGCACAAGCAGGTGCTTACTGGGTAGGTAAAATTTTTCTTTCCAACAATTTAGCGAAACAGGAATGAAAGATATCAGACAAAAACACAAAGGATCATTAGCGTTCAGTGTGTGCTTTTTTCATTGTAATGTACTCAATGGCAGCTTTAAAGGTGTCAGGAACAGAGCAGCATGAGCCACTCCAGTATGGCGAGATGGGCAAAGGTTGAAATGGTTTTGCTGTTAAACATAGCATGATTGCCGTCCATAGCTGGTCTAGCTTTCACAAAAAATAAGTCTTTTGCCAGATAGCTTCCGGCATTATGCTGCATTGTATTTCTGTAGTGAATGATGTAGTAGGTATTGTTAGGTGTCATGTTGTCTTTTGAGTGTGGCAGCTTTGGTCAGTTGCTGCTGGAGTCTTGGCTGGCTGGATGGCTGGATCGCAGCGCGTCATGGGTGCTACTCTTTGCTCAAAGTGTATTCTACTTACCAGCACGTCTCCTTGGATCTTCATTACAATTTTTCATGTTTAGGTTCAGACAAATATCATTTACAACTAAGAAATGTACATTTATTTAATCTGGCCTCTGATGGTGTGACATTGTAAAGTGCAGAGTACATTAAAGAACTAAGATACACGGTATTAGCACACATGCAATAATATATATAAATTCAATAGTGATAAGTAAGTTCACATGCTGATTATTTGCATATAATTATCCACATCCCAAAAGAAACAACAAATTACAGTTTGACCAAATTAGCATGCTCCAAAAAGGATTTCATCAAACCATTATATACAATATAGTTCATAAAATTATTATCACTTAATCCAGTTATAGAATAAGTATAATCCAATTCACAAATTCTTCACAAAAAAAATGTTCATTTCATTGTCCTGCTGTCACAATTGCATTAATTAGATCCCAAAAGTTCATTAAATTCCAAAGATAAATATAATCCAATTAAGAATTATTCCATTCCATCGTCCCGCTGTCACAGTTGCATCAATTTAAATCCCAAAAGTTCTTCAAATTTCAAATTAGGTATAATCCAATATAATATGGTTCATGTGTGAATATCCATCCTATCGTCACGCTGTCCCTGCTGTCAACACGTGTTTCATCCTGGGAGTGCCCACGGATTTCTTCAGGACCTCCTACAACAATATTATGTGTGTAATCAAGTAATATACTTAGTCATAATAAAATATTTATATTTGCATCTAAATAGGTGTACTGTGAGAACCCAATTATTACCAGTTAAATTTCATCACCCCCAAGTTGTGTGTTCTTAATATTTATCATAAAAATAGGTGACCCTACTATTATCTATGACTAAAGCAAACCCTGTGATCAAGCAAGTCATTTAGTGCTATTATAACGTGACCCTTAACCTCATACTATTTAATAATTAGTTCATGCCATAGTCGTACCTTTCGCTAATTATTCCACTATTGAAATTTATGATTTGTCCCTTGTCATTTGTCCAATAATCCACGATCCTTTGGTAAGAGAGAGCATAATTTAAAGTATATGCTTCTAATATTCACTCACTGAAATATCACAAGAGATCTAAGGTTGGGTTCTAACACACTGCTTACCGCTATTTTATATATTATTGATATTCTCTTCGTCGCGCGAGTACGCCGCTCCGACGGCTTGCAGTATCTAGCAGCGCGGCGCCTCAGCTGCCCGCGTTAAATACAACAATAAGATGTAGAAATAGAAAACGGACAACAACTCAGAAGCGTCCATGTATTCCAAATGAAAGAAATAGATGAAAGACTCCCGTATCAGCGAATCATCAATATTTGTACAAGTAAATATCGGGGCTCACTGTAGCTCCCAAAATTATGAGCTATCATCTGAATTATCAAGTGGTATATTGGAAACATCCTAAAACTAACTATACTAGTAATATGTATTAATAAAACTTAAACTCCCTATAGACCCCCGATTTCATAGTGTCATTATCACTATGTTGAATAGGTAACCCCCTATAATCAGTATCACATTAATCATATTATAATGTGCAAATAAATAGAATTGAACCTAAATAATTATTAAGCATTGAATTATTATGTAGTAGGGTATAGCCCTACCTTACCTGATATATAATATTATACAATTACTACTTAATTATCTCCCAAGAAGTACTCCATTTCATGATCGGTATTTAAACCCTGCTCTACAGCTCTGAACTTCAAAATCCAATAAGACTCCTTTCTCCTCAAGGCTAATTCCCTATTCCCACCACGTGGATTAACTGCACAATGGTCAAAACCAAAAAATGTAAACTTTTTGTATTTGGTTTGTGCTTGACAAATCTTAATATGTGAGGCTATAGGGTAACGTTCATCTTCTGAGTTAATTGCCCTCCAGTGTTCGGAAATTCTAACCTTTAATGGACGAATCGTGCTACCTATATAAATCTTATCACAATTACAAATTATCATATATATCACAAATTTCGTATTGCAATCAATATGTGATTTGATAGACACTGGGTTACCATAGTAGTCCACAAATTCCGTCTTGGGCTGCCATATCCATTTGCATACTGTACACGAACCACATTTGAAAAAACCTAAATTACGCTTCCCTAGCCAATCCAAATTCACTCTCTCCATAGGGTAACTTGGACTCAATATATTATTAAGGGTATTACCCCTTCTATATGCAACCTCAGGTCTGTTGCCAATGTACTTCTTGAGTGTATCATCCTGAGTCAGTATCGACCAATATTTTTTCATACTCCTAAGTAATCTCTTCGATTTCTCAGTATAATCTAAAATGATCCTAATCTTTCGAGCCTCATCTCTACCTAGAGTATCGTTTTTTTGTGCGACCCAACCATATATTCTGTTCAAAACTCTTATCCTGGTTCACGGTGCGTTTTATGCTAATGGCCCTAAGTATTTATCAGAAAGGATTGCTCATTATTGCCCCTCCAAACTGCTAGGTTGCTCGCTTGCGTTATTGGCACAGGCCTCGAGCCAGTCTTCTCAATACATTAAGTAGTTTCGCAAACCTCTACAAACCTGGTTGTTTAGTCTTAAATCAGCAGTGTTTAAAGTATATCAGTTCCATGTCAGTGCCGGGACGCTCCTAGGAGCAGCAGAATGCGATACAAACCAATTAATTGTTATGTGTGCCCATGTCTCCTTGTCCATTGTCTGTGCTCTTGTCTGTTTGCCCATGTCTCCTTGTGCATTGTCTGTGCTCTTGACTGTTTGCCCATTCATCTGGCGCCACTTTCAACGTCCACTCGAACCGAAATAATTTTTAATCGGTTACTTAAATCCATAAAAATACATACAACATATCATGACCAAAATGAAATAAAAAAATACACATTCAACTCAATAAAAGACACAACAAAAGTCCTAAAAAACTTCCTGGCTAACAGTAGGACAATATTATAAATAAGATCATATATCATGGGGTTAAGAAAGAAAATAACACACACCAATTGAAATTAACAACAGCTCCTTCTGTTACTAATCCTGATAGCACTTATTAAACATTTTGCAACATTGAGACAGACATATTTGCTTCTGTAGATAGGTTCTGGCCTGAATGAATTGTTTGCCTTTTAATAAGGGTAAGATCATTTGATAACGGGAACTACTGTAAAATTCACAGAATAAACCAAAGTGGATAGTATCTTGGTCGGACAAATTAGCACACCCACATGGGGCCAGAGTCTCAACTGTATTCCAACCTATGGGGTCTGCCTACAACCAGTGGATTGAATTCAGCCTAAATCTAGTCAGCAGAAAACAATGTTGAGAATTTGTTACAAAAGTAAGGTAAGGTTTGATATATCCACAAGTTTTAATAAAAATGTGTACCCAGATGGATGGCTTGGCTAGCTCTCTGCTTTCCCTTGATACCTGTGCAACAGCACAAATGTTTGTTTTTACCCAAACAAGGTCCCTTCTAGCAATTCCATCAGGATGGTCATATAGATCCGGGCGGCCCAGAACCCTAAAAATGGATCTAATATGGTTTAACCATGGAATAGATTTGGCCTTGTCAAGGTTCATGCAGTCCTTCATGATTGCCCTTTTTAACTCCAGCTCTGGATTTAACCATAATGAAATCCATCTTATTTAAGGACATAATATAGCTCACCACTAACTCCTGTGACAAGCTGCTAGGTCCCATGTATCTGAGTGAAGCAGAGTGATATGTGCCTGCGACCTCCTTACTGTGTTTACTGGCCGACCTAGGTGGGGGACAGGGTTGGGGATAATTCCCTACCACTTGGCTACGTTGTGCTAGAGGAGGATTAGCCTTAGACTCCTTAAGAAGATTATGGGCTCCTGTGCGAACTGATGCCACTTTGCTCTCTGAGCTAAGCAGCGTAAACTTAGATTCAATCAAAGACAATTTATTTTACTGAGAGGCAATAGGTTCCTTAATTAGCAAACCGATTTTACCCAAAAGATTCATCAACAAGGGTTCACCACTCGCAATTAGATGGACCAATAAAATAGGTAAATCCTCTTTGCCAGTCTGTGACAGGGTGCCTCCCGTGGAGTTAGATGCCTCTTCCATAGAGTTCACTTTCCCTCCCCGATGTAATTTTTTGCTACCACCGTCCCTCTACATCTTTTTCTTTTTCTTGGCAGGCTGGTTAGATTCGAAAGAGGAAAAATCTAGGTCATAAATGATTGACCACTACGGTCTGAACTTCTACCCTTGGTGGGGAAGCCACCTGCCCATAAAAAATGCTGCTCTCAATGATCCTCGTAGGGCACGACACCAAAGTCATATGTTGGATCCACCCCAGCCCCAACTTTTTTCAGCGGACTGGATTTAATCTTGTAGGTCTCTCACTGCAGAGGCCAAATGTGAGATAATAGAGGGCAATCCTGAAAACCACAGGAGGCCGCTGCCCCTAAGAGACAAAAGGTCTTCCTTTTACCCATGTTAACACACACAACTCTAATTAAAAAGGGGTTACCTGCCCGAGGGTCCATGTGCCATTACAGTACCATGACCCCTGCCGTGCTACACTAAGACACACTCAAACCATTTACACAAATACTCCAGAATGGAGTCCAGTAGTTGCCAAGGACTAAGGGACCCCACCTTTGGAAGGGAACCCAAGCACAGAGGACCACCAAGAAGATCCTCCCCGTAACAACATACAGTGTGCAAATGTGCAATAAACAGTCAAAAGACAATAAAAAGCTAAAAACCCAACCCTATAAAATAAACATGAATGCATAGGACAATGATTCAACTGGCGCACTCCGTGTGCAATGTAGGGCAAAGTTCTATCCTAAATAAAGTGCAAATGCAGTCACCAGCAACAAGACCCCTCAAGGCTGGAGGATGAGTTCCCACTCGGGTCCTAAACATAGGTACAGTAAAATTGAGCAATTAAACAATATGTAATCAAAGTTCCACGTTGCAATCTCCACGAGGGACAAAATCCCTCTGCAAGAGCTGGACAGTACAATAGAAGGCAGAGAGCAACAAAACCAGTTCAATAGCAAGCTCAAGCCCTACTGAAGTGCAGACAGTCACAGGAAGCCAGTTCGTAATAAAAAAAACGGCGAGACCATTCAAAGCCCTTCCTTCAGAAATTGAAAATACTTTGGACGAGAGAACAAGGCCCACTAATCGAGGAAAGTGCTCAAGTCTTAAGCCGAAAAAAGTCTTTTACCTTGAATCAGATGTAAATAAGTTTGAAAGGGCACTGAACGGCAAGGCCAAGAGGGGTGGCCCTGCCTCTTTCAGCGCTGACAAAGCTCAGGACAGCCCGCCTGCAGTGAGGAGCGTCAAGGGACAGAGGAGCGACGGAGGAGGTAAGTGATTTTTGTTTTTCTAATTAAATGTTTATTCCCTCCCTCCAACCCCCCCTTGCACCTCCTTGCCCCGTCCCTTTCGCGGCCCACGAAGCGCTACTGCAGCCACTCCACCTCACAAAACATCAGCACTTATGGGACAGCAAGTCCCTAGTCCAAAGCAGCCTTCTCCTGGAGCGTTTCGCACCGCAGGAGGTTAGGTGGCGCTTATCAAGCTTGTGGTGCAAGGTAAACTTGGCAGCCACTCTGCCTCAAAAGACAGCAGCACTTATGGGACAGCGTGCCCCTAGTCCAAAGCAGCCTTCTCCTTGAGCATCACCTCAGTTTTCCTTGTTTAGTTGTTAAAATGTACTTAGAAATGCACCATTTGCCATATATTTTTTCAAAAGGGCATTGGAGGTGAATAGGCAAGCCCTATATAATTGGTGGTTAAATTCTATCTGGATTTGACCAGACTTCTTAGCCCACTTTAGTTACAAACTCCATTTGAAACAATGGCTCAAGTAAACTACAGATTTGACTGTGTGCTCACGAGAGGCAAAATACTACTTATGATTAAAACGTCAGTATCAATCATGTTCCTATTGCCAGAGTTTCCTAGTGCCAAGTGTTGACCCATTCATACCACCATAACTGCTGTTCACCGTTAAGAGCTGACCATCTAATTCTTGCCAAATTGTGTGTTGCTCGGTCCTAAGCAAAATGTTCTGGGTTGTGACGCAAACCTAGATCAATTGTAATGGCCTGACCTGGTTTAGCATCAAAGGGAATTGCCAGGCAACACTAGTCACCAAAGAGGGGGAAATCAGTTGTTATCATAAATTCCTATGTGTTACATATGTACCTTAATTAACATATGTACCATCTAACACCGCTTTCCCATCTGCAGCTTTTTCATGTATAAAGTGTATTTGTGAATACTACTGAATAGCCTTTTTCGTCCGCCATCCATCAATGAGTTCACTGGCATGCACGTCCCTGTAAATCTTTTTTTTTTTTTTTTTTTAAATCTTTCCAACAACGCAGCACTGCCATTTTTAGGTTGAAGCCTACCAGACAGTCTTGTTTGCTAAAGACATCTTAGTGATATTTAGAAAGTTGACCTAGAAATGCATTCTGCCCATTGCTTACCATTGACTTTGTGGTTTGTAACTCATATTATCTGGCTTTCTATTTGCTTGCTTTATTTGCTTTAAGCTGTCCAGCTTGAGTTTGTCCCTCCCATTGCCCAAACCTTGTTTACTGTATTTTTCCACAAACTTGCTTTCTGTAAACAGGCCTCTAAGTCTTGTTCTTATCTTGTCATGTTTACTGTACATTCAGAGACTGAGATCAAATGTCAGGCTTTCTCTTCCAGGGAGTTTGGCGTTTATTTTTTTTCTCTGACTTCAGAGTGAAATAATTTGTGCGACAATCCTGCTCAGTGCCCATGTAAGAGGAGAGGGTGTATTATGTTCTTTTTTTGTAACACACAGCAAAAAAATGAACTGTACTGATGTTTCAGAATATGTCAGAATTAGTACAAATTAAGTACCTTTTTTGTAATTCTGAAGTTTGGTGGAAACATTTGAGTACGATAAAAACACATCAATACACTAGGTGATGAAGTTTGCACAAATCGTTTGTATGCAGTTAAATCATATTTTGGTGCAAATGTAATAATCATTTCAGTTGAAAATGTGTTGTCTGTAATGGCAGTGTGCTACCACACCATGTATACTCCACACTACTCCACTCTATGCCCTTCTACTCTGTGCCATGCCACTCCATTCTACGCCCCTCCACACCACACTACGAAATGTCACTCTAAGGCACTCTGTGACAGGCCCCAGCGCTCGCTTCCACGGCACTCCAATCTATGCCTCTCACTTCACAACAAAACACACCACTGCACTATACACCCCTCCACTCCACCTACCCCATTCCTCTCCAGTCCACCCAATCCACTCAAATCTATCCCACTCCACTCTACCCTATTCTACCCCACCCTACTCCACCCCACTTCACTCTAATCTAGCCCACTCCAACCTACCCCACCCCAATTTACCCACTCCAACTCACCCCAATCTACCTCACACCACTCCAATCTACCCACTTCACTTTTCCCTGTTCTAACCCATTCTACCCCAACTCACTCTACACCACTCCACTGTACGCCACTCCACTCCAGTTTAGCCCACTCCAGTCTACTCCACTCCAACTACCCCACTCAGTCTAACCCAGTCAACCCCACTCCACCCTAGCCTACCGCACTCCACCCGAATCTACCACACTCTTGTCTAGTCTACACAAGTCTCTTCCTCTCCACTCTACCTCAGTCTACCCCACTCCAATGTACCCCAATCCAAGCCACTCTAATCTACCCAACTCTATTCCAATCTACCTGACTCCACTCCAGTCTACCCCACTCCTCTCTACTCTGCTCCACTTCAATATACCCCAGTCCAATTTACCCCGCTCTGTTCCAATTTAGCTCTTCCAAGTCTAATCTACCCCACTCTACCTCACTCCAATTTTCCACTATCTGCCCCACTCCAATCTGCCACAATCTACCCCACTCTACTCCAGTTTACCTTACTTCACTTTCCCACACTTCTCTACCTCATTCCAATCTACCCTAATTCAAATTACTCCAGTCAGCTCCACCCCACTCCAGTGTACCCCACTCTATAACACTCTGACCCAGTCTACCCCACCCTACTCTACCCTACTCCACCCACCCCATGTCAATGTACTCAACTATAAACTATCCCACTCCGATCATCTCTCTTCAGTTTACCCCACTCCAAGCTGCCCTACACCATTACAAGCTACCCTACTCTAATCCACCAAAGCTGTGCCACTCCCCCCACTCTAATCTATCCCACTACACTCAAGTCCAACCTATTCCACTCCATTCTTCCTCAGTCTATCTCATTCCACTCCAACCTACCCACACATCAATCTACCCACTCTAGTCCTCTCAATTAACCCCCCTCAACTCTCCTCCAATCTACCACACTCCATATCAATCTACCCTTCTCCTCTTATCTGCAATCTGCCACATGCCTCTCAAATCTTACTCACTCCAGTCCAATCTAACCTACTTCAGTCCTCCTCACTTCACCCCACTTTAATCTACTCTACCCCACTCTAATCTACTCTACCTCATTCCACCTCAAATTTACCCTAGTCAGTCTACCCCATCCAATCTGCCCACTCCAGTCTACCTAAATCTACTTCACTTCAGCCTACTCTGCGCCACTCCAATCTTCCCACCCAATCCTAGTCTACCCCACTTAACTCTACCTGACCCCAATTTACCTCACCCCAATTTGGCCACTGCCACTCTGTCGAGTTCCACTTCAACCTACTCCACTCCAACCTATTCCACTCCAATCTTTCCCGTTCCAAACTACCCCACTCTTATCTCACTCCAGTCTACCCACACCACCCTAATGAACCCTTCTCTATTCCAATCTTCCCCCACTCCAATCTAATCTACCCCAATCCACTGCACTCTACTCTTCCCTAATCTGCCCGCTCCACTCCAGTCTACCCCCACCCTACTCTAGTCTACCTCACATCACCAATCTACTCCACTCTATCCCAGTTAAATCTACCCCACTCCAATGTACCCCATTCAACTTCACTCAAATCTACCCCACTTCAGTATACCCTACTAATCTAAGCACGACCACTCCAATCTACCCCACTCCACTCTACCCAAATCTACCCCACTTCCTCATTCTTTCTACCCACCCACATCTACCCTACTCCAATCTACCCCAATACAGTCTCGCCACTCCAATATATCCATCTTCTCCACTCCAGTCTACTCCACTCCACCTCAATGTATCCCACTCCGCTCCAGTCTACCCTACTCCACTTCAGTCTACCCCACTCCACTCTGATCTACCCCACTCCAGTCTACCCCACTTCAGTCTACCCCACTGCATTTCAATCTACTGTATTCTAATTCACACTCCTGCATGAGAGGAGGTGCCCCTCCAAACCCCAGACTCCATTCCCTGGGCTTTGTGAGTTCGGGGAAGCCATTTTAAGGTATGTAGTGGACACTGGTCAACACGAGTAGTCCAACTACATAATGGCTTCACCGAACCTAGGCATGTGTGGTATCAAACGTTTTGAAATAATGCAACTACACCAATTCCAGTGTTAGTTGCATGATACCATGTACTCTGGGTGTTCCTTAGAGGATCCCCCAGATCTGCCTGTACAGCCTTGCAGGGTCTGCATGCTAGCCCACGCTGCGCTGTCCCTAGACACTGTTCTGCTCTCCTCCTGCTGATGAGCCTAACTCAAGCAAGGGAAGACAGAACATAGGACTTCTTGTACAGTAGATGTGTGACCACCTCTCACTTTCAAAATGGGTGTCTGGGCTGGGCTGGGATGGGGTGGCCTCTCACCGCCACCAGACTACTTGGGAGAACGTGGGCACTTGCTGCAGCTACTGGAAAGGAACCGCTGGGCACTGTGACTGTTGCTGTTACCAAGGCTCGTTGACTTTTCATCCAAGAGATCTTTGAGCTCCAAGAAGCCCCAGCCTCAAGCACTCTGCAACTCCAAGAACAGCATCCACACTGCAACTCCTGCGACGTGGTATTCCTTCTTTGCTGTACTGCTGAGGCCACCTTGCGACTCCCTGTGTCTGCTGCCAGTGGGTCATTCATGGGGGCTCCAACGATTCTTTCTGCCCTGCCTGCGTACTGAGGGTCAGCCCTGACTTCCCTCCAAGGGACGAGTCTCTTGGACCTTGCTGGTCCACGCAAACCTGAAAACCTCTCAGCAACTCCTTTTGCGTTTGCCAATGGTTGTTGGTGGTCCTGCTGACCGGTGACCCTCCTGCAATCTGGCAATTGACGTGGGACAACCCGAGGGTGACTCCAAAGATCTTCCTGCATCTCCTGAACTCCGCAGCTGAACTTCTTCCTTCACCGACCTGCAGGAACTTCACCTCTAGGAGGGTGGGCATTGCCTACCTGCACCACCTGGTCTGGACCATGACCCCTTATTTTTCAAGTTCTTCCTGTCCGGAATCTGTCCTTGGGTTCCACCGACCTGGTCCATGGGTCACAACAGCAGCTGAACAAACGAGGCTCCCAATGACGCCAACAAAGGTTTCTGATGTCACTTCACCCCTATGCACCTAGGCTCCCTGGTGTAGTTACTCCACTCTTCTGGGTATTCACAAGTGGGGGCACTATCCACCCTTCCTTGTGCCAGCTGGTTTTTGGTGTTTTGGGAAGGGTCCAGAATCCTAAAAACTCTAACCACGACTTTCTCTATGTTAGCCTATGGGACGACAAAGAACCACTCTGCACCCAGGCGCTGAGGACACTACTGGTACTTACCTTGGGTGTTTTCATAACTACTTAGCTTCTTGACATACTCACCTTGGCTCGGTACTCCTTTCGCATTCCATTTATTGAGTATATGATTTGTCCCCTTCATTGGGCCTTATGTATTTCTATGCTTTTCCTGCTTGTTGCTAAGTATTTTTGTTGTGTGTAGTAATCTCTGAGTGGAGATATACCAAAGTTAGGTTAGTACTAGTGTTATAATAAAGGCTACATTTTTTTGTAACACTTGGTGTGGTTATTTCTTGTTTGAGAATTACTGACTGATTACTGTGGTATTGCAAGTGCTTTACACTCCTCCTGGTTAGGGTTTAGCTGCTCTTCACAGCTACCCCTAGGGAGCTTTTGCTATCCGGACACGTAAACACTATCAATAATGGTTGCCTGGACTCAGTATAGGGTACCATGCCGTAAGTGTACACCATAAACTGAGCCAGCTTCCTACAGAAAGTTCCTGGAAAACCTGGCAGGCCTTATGATAGAGGTGGAAAATTGCCCAAGATCACATATGGGGTATAAGAGGTGGAGCTTAACCCGGGCCCTGAGAAAGAGGTCTTATGGTTTTGTATGAGCTTACCCAGGAAGGTGATTACATCAGAATGACGAGTATAACCGTTTTGGGTTGTAAACATTTAATATCAAGAGAATGGTTTTGTCGGGGAGGGCGGGTAAGACCGCCCCTTTATATGAGGAGTTTGTCTCCATCTTGACCAATTGGCAGCCTAATGTCAGAGATAATAGAATACATAGGCATGCCTTGGCCCACCCAACCGGTGATGTTATTGCGGAGAGAAAAATTGAACAGAACCGTTAAGTAAAGGTGCGGTCTTGACTGACCAGGTTTCCTGGAAGGCCAGGATAGGATAGTTCTTGACCTTCTGCTCGAGCCCTGCTCCGTTCCATAAAAGGAACTGAGTTGATCAGCTGGGCACACCCAAGCAATGGGCAGACACCACCCCCTTTTTCAGGGCCAGAACCTCATCGCCCCTGTGGGGCGGGGGGTGGCGGGGGTGTAGTCACTCTCACTCTCCCTCCTCAAGAGTACCAAGGGCCTCACATTTTTTTTTTTTTAGAGATAGTAAGAGGAGGAACGGGATCGCAGAAACCCCCCTTGTTGGGCCTTAGCGAGCACTTGATTGGCATGGGGGGGCAGTGTAGCTGGGTGGTCTTGTGAAGGGCACCTGATCTGGACTATAAAATAACCCAAATGGCTACAGCCCAATGTCTGTGGAAGTGCCCTCCACCCTCTTGAAGGAAGCCACTATTATCCCATCTGTCCTGTTGTTAATAAAAGTCACCACTATGCAATAGGCATAGCAATCCCACCCAGCCCAACCCACTCTTCCTATCATATTTGTCTGGGAGTAGATGGGTGAATGGTTATATTTCGTCATGAGAAGGAAGAGCAGGATGGACCTGAAGGTCTGTCACACTCAAGTAACATTGTCACCAGTCTCATCCCTCCTGCTGATCTCTGAAAGACCCATATTATCTCTTCAATGTTGCAAAATCGATTTCGGTTCCTCCTTTTGTACGTATTTGCCATGATTGGAATGCTGAACTTCTTGATCAGAAGATATAGAATCTGTATCTGACGTCTGATTTCCACTGTGATGATGGATGTGTTTAGACTTCTCCACTGCCAAAGCTTTTACCACAGACTACTCTGCTAGCAGCCAAACATCAGATGTTGTCATTAAACTGATAGCAGCACAAGGAGATGCCTGCTTGGATCTGCTTTTTATTATAAGACTCCCATCTGCATCAGAGGAGCCAGTGAGAGGTAAATGCCACAGTTTCTCAACCCCCTTCTTCAATCAAATGATGAACAATTTACAAAAACAACTTTTCTCTATATAAAAGTGCCAAATCTCAAGAAAAGATAGAAAATTACCAATCTATTTGCTCTCTTTTTGGGTAATCAGAAATCTTTTTACATTACAGGAACCCACCAACCTAATGTAGGTCCTGTATTCTGACTCGTACAATAAGAATGGTGAACATGTAAGAAAAGCCATTTCATATGTTATACCACTGTCTTTATAGTCCGCGCACCAACTGGAGTGCGCCGGAACTAATCTCATTGTTTATACTGGACTGCGCACCTACTCTCCCCTCACCACAGCCCATCTTGTTTCACTTCGTTTTGAGACTGCACACCAGCTCTATAGAGCTTTGCTATATCTCTAGGTTTCAGTGATACTTTCTTTCAGCCAAACTGTTTCAGCCTATTTAGCTTTATCCCCAAACCCTGCAGGAACCATATGAATCCAAACATGTCACAACTGATACAGCGTTCTTGATCTATCCCTTTTTTCGGAGAACCGCCTCTTGTATATGTGCCAGTTTTGTCTCAGACAATGGGTTTGGACAAGGGATTGCCTGTGAATGCAGACTCGCCTTTACAGTGTTACATAGGCGCTGAAAGTGAATGACCAATAAAGATGCCTTTAAATTATGTTTTTATCTTGTCACATTTGCCATGTGCTCAAATACAAGGGTCAGTGCCAGGCTATGTCTTCTAACAAAATGCTACCTGTTACTGTATAGTGACAAGACCTTGTCAGTTGAACTGTGTAACAATATTGCTTGGGTGCAGGGATTGGGAACGAAAAGACAGTTGGATGTAATTCTTTTTCTAACACACATCAAATTTTAAATACCTATAAATGAACTGTAAACATACTTCAAAATACATCCGCAGCAAGAAAAGCAAAACTGAGGCACATTTGTAATTCTGGAGTGTGATAGAAACAATGTTATAATAGGATCAAAACGACTCAAGACACTTTAGTTGAGATTTACAAATGATAAATCTTAGCTTATACCTGTTTTCCACAGATTCTCACTCTCCCCTTCATAGTTTTAGCAATAAAACTGTATGTCTGTGCAAATTTAATGGCCATGTCAATGGGAAATGTGCTGTTTGTAAATGACATTGCGCTACCACGACATGTTTTGATAATATATTTGCAAAAGTGTGTTCTAAAATGCACCACCCAACATGTTACCATTCTGCTGCTGAATTGGTGAGGCTAATTTGCTAAATGTCTTCCTTGTATGATGCTTGTATTTTTTACAAACCCCATGGCTTCTTTGATGTAATATTGATGGCAGCACGTTTACTCTGAAAATGATTACAGCACCTCTGCAGAGTTATGAATGGAACAAGGAATGGGACATTGCAGTAACGCTCATGAGGGGCAGCAGTGTTGGCCTTGCTTACATTTAAACATAGGTGCCATCAATGGGTCCAACAGAAGTAAACTAATCTACTGCTTCAATCGGAGAGGAACATTAGAGCAAGACTACAACTTACCATATGTTCCCCGAAGTAGATGGAGGAGTCCCCTTTCATGTGGAATAAGTTCAGCCTCACAAGATTAGGGCTGGGAAATAGAATGTTAATGAAGCCCAGAACATATTATTTTCTTTTGTATGAGGAATCATCATCACCTGTCTCCATGGTGCAGTAGCAACTGGGTTTACTTGATCCACCCTCTGTTACGGCCTCTACATTGGTCTGTCGCACTTCTACAGTTAAAATGTAACCCTTGATTGCAAACACAGCAGCTGCTTTACATAAATCTGTTTACCTGAAACCACGCGAAAGGAGATTTTAATTATAATCTTAAACCTGATTCCTGTAGTGCCTTTTACTAACATATTTTTAGGTTTCTGTTTCTCAGAATATTCACTACAAATGCATTTGTTAGACAAAATGCCAAGCACAAGATTCACTAAGTCACCTGTTACATGCAACAATTAGGTTGGTGGTACAGGAATATGCTGGGATCCACAAAACTCCTGCCACCAGTGTTTCCCCACCTGTCCTGATAAAAATGCTACCCCACTTGAGTGCCCGTACCTGTGCCTGCGTCAGGAATGGATTCCCCATACCCCCTGCCCCCCCCCTCCCCCGGCCAACAGTTGCCCTCATGTAAGGATCAACATTGAATGTTGTGTGAGCTATTCCTGTTGCAGGCACTAGGCCTACCCACACAAGTGAGGTACCATTTTTATCGGGAGACTTGGGGGGGAATGCTGGGTGGAAGGAAGTTTGCAGCTCCTCTAAGATTCCAGAACTTTGCAGCACCGAAATCTGAGGGAAAAGTGTTATTTTTTTGCCAAATATTGAGGTTTGCAAAGGATTCTGGGTAACATAACCTAGTGAGAGCCCCACAAGTCACCCCATTCTGAATTCCCCTAGCTGTCTAGTTTCCAAAAATATATTGGTTTGCTAGGTTTCCCTAGGTACCGGCTGAGCTAGAGGCCACAATCCACAACTAGGCACTTTGCAAAAAACACATCTGTTTTCTTTGGAAAAATGTGATGTGTCCACGTTGTGTTTTGGGTAGTTTTCTGTCGCGGGCACTAGACTTACGCACACAAGTGAGGTACCATTTTTATCGGGAGGTTTGGGGGAATGCTGGTTGGAAGGAAGTTTACAGCTCCTCTAAGCTTCCAGAACTTTGCAGCACCGAAATCTGAGGGAAAAGTGTTTTTTTGCCACATTTTGAGGTTTGCAAAGGATTCTGGGTAACAGAATCTGGTGAGAACCCCACAAGTCACCCCATCCTGGATTCCCCCAGGTGTCTTGGTTTAAAAAATGCACAGGTTTGGTAGGTTTCCCTAGGTGCCAGCTGTGCTAGAGGCCAAAATCCACAGCTAGGCACTTTCCAAAAAACACGTCCGATTTCAATGTAAAAATGTGATGTGTCCATGTTGCATTTCCTGTTACGGGCATTAGGCCTACCCACGCAAGTGCGGTACCATTTTTATTGGAAGACTTGGGGAACACAGAATAGCAGAACACGTGTTATTGCCCCTTGTCTTTCTCTACATTTTTTCCTTCCAAATGTAAGACAGTGTGTAAAAAAGACGTCTATTTGAGAAATGCCCTGTAATTCACATGCTAGAATAGGCACCCTAGAATTCAGAGATGTGCAAATAACCACTGCTTCTCAACACCTTATCTTGTGCCCATTTTGGAAATACAAAGGTTTCCTTGATACCTATTTTTTACTCTTTATATTTCACCAAATAAATTGCTGTATACCCGGTATAGAATGAAAACCCATTGCAAGGTGCAGCTCCTTTATCAGCTCTGGGTACCGAGGGTTCTTAATGAACCTATAAGCTCTATATATCCCCGCGGCCAGAAGAGTCAAGTAGACGTAACAGTATATTACTTTTGAAAATATGACATCTCAGGAAAAAGTTACATGGTAAAACGTGGAGAAAAATGGCTGTTTTTTACCTCAATTTCAATATATGTTTTTATTTCAGCTGTTATTTTCTGTCGGAAAATCTTGTAGGATCTACACAAATGACCCCTTACTGAATTCAGACTGGTGTCTACTTTTCAGAAATGTTTAGCTGTCCTGGATCCAGCATTGGTTTCATACCCATTTCTGTCACTAACTGGAAGGAGGCTAAAAGCACAAAAAATAATAAAAAATGGAGTATGTCCCAGTAAATTGCCAAAATTGTGTTGAAAAATGTGGTTTTCCGATTCAAGTCTGCCTATTCCTGAAAGCTGGGACGATGGTGATTTTAGCACTGCATACCCTTTGTTGATGCCATTTTCAGGGAAAACACCACATGCTTTCTTCTGCATTCCTTTTTTCCCATTTGTCTGAAAAAAACATGCTTTGCTGTATTTTGGCTAATTTCTTGGTCTCCTCCAGGGGAACCCACAAACTCTGGGAACCTTTAGAATTCCTAGGATGTTTGGAAAACAGGACACAAATTTGGCATGGATAGCTTATTGGGACAAAAAGTTATGATAGCCTAAGTGCAAGCTACCCCAAATAGCCAAAAAAGGGCTCAGCACAGGGGGGAAGGCCCAGCAGTTAAGGGGTTAATGAATAGGGCTTTTTTTTTCACATATTACATCTTTTACAAACCACTACATTAGTACCCCAATCCTTGAATAGGTCTCTCTTGGTCTCTACAAAAACATAAGTACTAGATCGTTGCTGTTAATTTCTTAATCCTTGTCTAAGACATTTAGGCAGATTTCCTTTATTGACAACTCTAGGAGCAATGCCTCTGTTGAGGTTATCCTTTATAACGTAGGGCTATAGAAGGAGAAGCAGCAAGCTGGTGATTTAGCTTTTCTTTAAGCAAGCAAGTTCAAACTCTCACGTTCTTAAACTTGTTTTTAATTTGTTTTAGTAGTTTATGATGCCAGAACATGACACATTTCAGTTACAGTCAAAGATGCCAAATTGTCAGCGAGGACCTGTCCCATTAGAAGTCATTTTAAATCCTTCTACTACATAATCTTACTATGAACCCACTGTACTAAGACATGGAGGCTTTTGTTTCGGTAACCTAACATTGTTAATTCTTTTTTTCTTTGTTTCTTATCCTTGTATGTTGTGTTTCATATCACTGACATTTCTAATTGGTCAAACTCTGTTGGTAAATGTAAAGTTGCACATTGATTTTTTTCCTGTAGCTCAGCGAGGCTGTAGCATCTGAGATTCACACTTCAACAGCCAACGTTCTTCGCAATGGAAATAAAATATTTGAAGAATTTACATTAAACCATTTTTCTTGCACATTTTAGAATGCTGGAAGCCTGATGTTCTCGAACCAGGACTTACAAGTCAAGAACTCGTCTTCGGTTACCTTAAGAAAAGAGTGAGTAAAATGATCCCTTGTGAATACTCCATGTTTATTCCATTTATAGCTTCTCACGTATCTATTTGATTGTGCTTTGTATGAGTTTTGATTGGCTGCTGCTTTGGCTGAGTGTAATGGTCATCTGGGGAGGGAAGTTTAATATCTCACATTATCACTATAACTGTAGCAGGGTCTGTGGGTTACACGACAAAGATGAGGCCTGATCGCACATTAGGCACTCGCCCCTTGGGGATTCTCTGAAATTGTGCAATCTGAAGCATGATCTGACTGTTGTAGGAAATATTTTGGATAGGTCTGAGAATGATATCCCTCCCTTCTTGGGTCCCACTGGGGACAGTAAGATTGACTTTATATTAATTACAGTTGTACATTTGTCTCTCCTTATAGACTATAAAACCATCCTAAAATGTAATAGCATCTGTAATCCCCTTGCTTTCCAGCTAATCTGTCATCCCAGAAATAAGACAAAGGAGCCTGCCGAGGAGCTAATCTTTTCTAAAAATAAGGGCTTAAGACAGAAATGGCTGAAAGTAAATCAGTTGGCATTTAACCAAACAATTTTAATAGAGAGCTTACAGTCAGTTTTAACTTGTTTAAAATATGACGTTGCGACCGCAGACATATTAGAAAGGTACCAAAACGTATGTAGAACAGTGGCAATTCACCTATTGATTACCAAAGGGGGGCGGTGGTTGTAAACCGCATGGGTGGTTTAATAAGGCTTGCACCAGCACTCATAATCGCTTGAAAAAAACCTTGAAGGCTATTCCCCGCATTGTAGATCATGTACGAACAGCAAGAGCAGATTACAGGATGACCTTAGAAGTTAGGAAAAGAGAAATTCGGTCTAAAGCCTGGGATGATTTCATCTGTGCCGCAAATACAGGAGAATCAGCAAAATTCTGGTCAGTAGTGAATCATAGCTATTTCACTGATCCAGACTCCCCCAAGGGAGCAGAATAGGTGACCCACTATACGTGTGTCAAGACACCAGTACCTCATATACCACAGATGTTATGCTTAAAACATCAATGCTTGCCAAGGATAGTTTTAATAACATGACCCTTATCCTGGTGAGTAAATTTGTAACTGCTATGGAACACAGCAGAGTACTCCAGGGGAGCGCAACAGGATCAGATGGTGTCCCAATCGATTTCTTTAAATCAAACATAGGACTTTGGGGACTCCCGTTACCTAACGTTCTGAGGTGCGCAGTTGCTGGTTACATACCAGCTGCAATAGAGGACTTCAATAATTTTCCCAATTTTTAAGAAAGGTGATAGATCTCGCCCATCCTGTTACAGACCTAGCTCCTTGATAGATTCCAGCTCAAAAATATGGGGAAAGTTATTCTATCGCACCTTGAAACCTTGGCTATTGAAAACAACCTATTATCAGAAGCACAATTCGGAATCAGGGCAGGCATCTGGACAGTTGATTAGGTCTTAAATCTTTATCTTATTGCGAGGAAGTACGTTTTAGCTTTAAAAAAAAAAAAAGGCATCTTAGAGATGACCTTACTAGCATTTTTGATTTGGTGAACATGGTTAAATTGAGGCAGATCATGGAAAACATGGGTGTAGCTCGGGACCTTCTAGACTCAATTAAGTGCCTACACCAGGACCTCACAGTTACAATCCGATACCGCCAACAAGCTGAGGTGACAACTCACATAGATGCAAAGAGGGGCGTGAGACAGGGATGTATTCTGGCCACCCCTTTTTTTTCTTTTATATATCAACAGGATCAGTAAGCATCTAATAGACACAAGCAGGGATATGCTTAAGATGGAGGAGTCCCACATTCCAATTTTGCTATACATGGATGACACAGTCTTAATGGCCTTCACCGTGAATGGTTTACAGACATTATTGGACTCATTCCTGTCTTTTATGGTTTCATTAGACCTAAAGGTAAATTTGGCTAAAACATACACCATGACTTGTGAGAGCTCATGCACCAACGCTAAGACCTTTTTATGAAGGGGAAAATGCATAGAGAAGGTAAATTCCTTCAATTATTTGGGTATCACCTTTAGTGCAACTTTTAGTAGGAAAAAGCTAATCTCAGCAAAAACTCAAATACTGGGAAGGAATACAGAGGCAATCTTTAGGTTTGCCAAGAAATTGAAAAGTAAACCCATTGCTGAGATGCTTAGACTATATAGGAGGAACTGTGTATCTGCTGGGCTCTATGGGGCAGGTGTTCAGGGTCATTCATGCCCTCCAACATTCAGAAAACAACTTTGCTTGTAGATTATTGGGGTTACCTAAATGCACAGCTACTATCATTGTTCATGAGGAACTTGGTCTCCTCTACATTGAGGATCAAATAAAGGTAGCACCGCTCTTGCTCTGGATTAGGAGTTGATGTCATGCCTTCTTGATTGTTTATCCGTAGATGGTGCCAACGATATCCCATGAATCGCCTCTCTATGGAAAACCTGCAGGGACATAGACATAGTGGACGTCACGACAGACCCACAAACATGTAATTTGAACACCAAATCATTAAGTCTGTGTTTTTAGAAAAATATAGGGATTCTAGGTTAAAAGCCACATTAGTAATGGAAACGATAGCAAATTATGTGTTGGTATCGTCAACCAGCTCCCTAGAACCATACCTAACCTGGGTAGGAAACCCATATCATCGGTATCTTTTAACTCTGTTCCGACTGAACAAAATACATTAAAGTAGCCTTTCCATCGCAGGAAGCATGTTATGGCATACTCCGCCCCCCTGTGCAATAATAACAACAGTTTCGAGCAGAGTACGAGCCATTTTTATTAGGGTCGAGCCTGCGTCGCATGCGCTTGCGGAAGCGTATCGCTAGCGAGACACTTTAGGAATTAGAAAAGGGCTCGGAGTCCTGTCCACGTCATGTCAGTGTCTTTCATTGGTTCGTGGGCTTGCCGGTTAAAATCTGCTTGCTTTCATTAGTGGAAGGTACGCATATGTCATGCCTTTTCCGGTGGTTAGCCCTCCTCGAGCGCAGCAACCAAGTACATAAAACATGCGAGGCTCGCTGTTTCCCGTCAGGTTTGTGGACTACTTCTTCACTATTTTCGCAGCGCGATCTCGCTGGGCAGAAGTTGAGCACTTTGCATAATATCGACCCTCTTACACAGTTAATTGCACTTTTGCCAGTTACGTACATAATTGCACTTTTGCTGATACGTTCATTACGAGTGAACTGTAGCAGTGCGATCGCGCTGTTTTTTTCTCTTAATGTGGCAAGAAAAATCCGGTTGAGAGTTTACAAGTGGTCATAGCTGTAACTCGGACAGATGCGAGACCCTAGTGCATTGCAAATGCTTGTTTTATTTTGTCAGTTATTCACTGTGCCCAGACATTCATTCCTAATCCCAATATGGTGACATTGTAGATCGAGGAGTTAAAAAATGGGCCTTGATTTTTTGCAGAAATGATCAACTATAGAACTTTGCTCAGCAGTTTTACATTTTCTTACAACGGCCATGAAAATTTAGAAACGCTGTGAAGATATATTGGTGTTGTAGTCCCAGAGTGTCTGCCTATTTTAACAGACTATGCCTTTTTTAATATTGATCTTAGCCTTTGTGTAGTTTATATATTTTATCTGTATTTGTTGCTTTTATGTCAATAACCGCCGAATAAAGTTTTTTTGATTTGATTTGATTTGATTGATTGAGTGTTTAATGTTTGAGATGAAGTTGTGAGCAGTCGTGGCCCATTGGTGTTACATGCAGATGGTTGTTTAACTTTGGGAGACCATATGTCATCAACAATACTTTAGGCTGTGGTTTTAGGTTGAAAACATCGCTAGTATTACTTAAGAAGAGCAGAATGAAATAAAAGTTTACCTGATTTTGTTTTCTTTCGATAATTCGCTCCCTTACAAAGGCGATAAGTTTTACTCCTAGGGTTATGGTCATATCCAATCTGTTTTTCAATTTTCGGTTGAAGCGATTGCAAAATGTGTCTGTATTTTGGATCAAATAGAATAGACAAAAAAACACCATGGAAACAGTGAAAGAAAGGAAGTAATGGTGCAACCCATTTGGGAGCAGGGGAAACACATCTATGTCTTTTGCTTGTGTTTTACTTAGGGGATGCGAATTCTTCATAAAGGGGTATGATGAGCTTGTAATTGGTGAAATATGCTGTATATCCGACATGTATCTGTATATCTAAAATAGCACCAACTTAGATTTTGACATAGCCTGACATCTTGTTGAAAATCTTTAAAGGACTAAGGCCCTCATTACAACCCTGGCGGTTGGTGTTTATAGTGGCGGTAATACCGCCAACAGGCTGGCAGTAAAAAAAAATGGGATCACGACCACGGCAGAAACCGCCAACACAGAAAGCCACTTTAACACTCCGACCGCCACGGCGATAGCAACAAACACCGCAGCGGTAACTGGCAACAGACAGGCGGAGGACAATGTACCGCCCACCACATCACAACCTGCGAATCCGCCAGCTTTTCCGGGTGGTACCAGCGCCATCAAAAGCACGGCGGAAACAGAAAACAGAAGGGAAACCACTCACCTCTCGACACTCAACGAAGAACCAGGACGCCATGGAGCCCGAGCTGCAGGTCCTCCCTGTGCTGGTCTACCTCCTCATACACAAGGAATATCAAAGACAGCGGAGACGACCACTCTGAGTACTGCACCTAGCACACAGGGGATGGGGGGAGGAAAAAGAGAGTGACACACACGCAACACCCCCACCCCCACCTCCACCTCCACCCACAACACCATACACACAAACACATGCATCAACATTACATTTACACTCCGTAACCCCCTGGAAGAACGCAAGAACAAAAGGAATAGAGTGAAATAAGTGATATTTTTGAAATATGCAGATATACGTAACGAATAGAAAAACACTATATACAAATATTTACAGTATGTACAGAAGGCCGTACACTGTCCTTTGCAAATATCCGTGGCTCACTGGGTCAAAAATCATGGGCCAAACCCACACTTGACTCCTGCCTCAATACAGAGAGAACACTGAAGGGGCATCAGGTCGAAAACACACAGGCACCTCAAGAGGATGGGGTAGGGGGGGCACTTCAGCCGGAAGATGGTACTACGCCACTGCTTCTCGAGGGGGCTCCATGCCCACAGCGATGTCCTGGGGAGTGCAAAGCCACAGTCTCTCAAGTGGGTGCTTTGCCCACTGCTTGGTCCTGGGGAGTGCAAAGCCACAGTCTCTCTAGTGGGTGGTTTGCCCACTGCTTGGTCCTGGGGAGAGCAAGGCCACAGTCTCTCAAATGGGTGCTTTGCACACTGCTTGGTCCTGGTGGGAAGCTCCAGGCCATCTCGTGCAGCCTCGGACCGAAGCACACTGGGGCTGCTGCTGATGGTAGTGGTCCTACTGTCAGCGGTGTAGGTGGCGGTGCTTGCGGAGGGGATTTTGGCAGTGCTGTCCGTGGTGCAGGTGCTGCCAGTGGTGGAGGGAGGCACCAGCCCGTCTCCTGCAACTTCGGACAGCTGCCCGCTGGGGATGCTGCTGCTGACAGTAGTGGTGGCAGCGGCGGGGCAGGTGGCGGTGCTGGCCGCAGTACAGGTGGCAGGGCTGTTGGTTCTGATGGTGGACACCAGGCCCCCACCTGGGGCCTCTGAGGCTTGAAGTGCCTTGGCTTGGCTTTTCTGACCCTACCTCACCTTGTCATATGCTGCTGGGACCTTGGCTCTGGCAGCTGGAGTTTTGGAGGTGGTCTTGCTGAGTGGGTCGTGCTTCTTGGCCTTGCTGCATGCTGGCCCCTTCTTCACCTTGGGAGGTGGCAGAATGGTTTGGTCCTTTGCAGGGGTCCGTGGCACACTGCCTGGCATGACCGGTGCCCCCTTTGATCCTCTGGGAGTTGCAGGTACCACTGCAGAAGCCGACTTGGTGGTTGAGGTGCTGGCCTGGGATCTGGACACCCTGGCCCGAGGGGAAGGACGGAGGGTGGAGGGGTAGGGAACAGGCCAATGTTTGCCAGGAAAATCTTTTTTAGACACATTGGGACTGGAAGATGGGTGAGGATTTGGGAGTGGAGGAAGAGGGAGTGGTTGTAGGAGGTGTCTTTATGCTGAGTTTGGGTGAAGGTGCATGGGCTGGATGCTCTTGTGAGGTGGATGGCTGTTGGGTGGGTGGGTGCTTGTGTTTGTGTACTTTGGGAGGAGGGGTCACAGACACACTGGGAGGGGACACAGGACGTGTACATGGTTGTGGGGGTGGTGACTGCTCGTGAGGGGTGTTTTGTGATGGGCATGCTGGTGATGGAGGTAGTGGATGAAGATGTAGTGCGTGCAGGTGTGAGTGTAGACACTACTGGGAGGGAGGTGGACGAGGAGGAGGAGGGGGACACAGTGAGGCAGTGGATGTTGGTGTGTTTGCCTGGGCATGGTGGTTGTGTGAGTGCCTGTGAGATGAAGTGTGTTGCTTATGTTTGCCTGAGCCACTTTTGTGTGTTGATTTGGGTGAATGCTGGTCTGAAGGTGTGCTTCGGATAGGCTGGGGTTGAGGGGATTGGGTCTGGGTAGAGGAAATTGGAGGGAGGAGGCCAGACGCAGGGACAAAGGCTGCCGTCAGTGCTGAGGCCAGAGCCTGAAATGCTCTCTGTTGGGCCGCCACGCCAGAATGAATGCCCTCCAGGTATGAATTTGTTTGTTGCAAATGCCTCTCAACACCCTGGATGGCATTCAGTATGGTTGACTGCCCAACAGAGAGGGATCTCTGGAGGTCAATAGCCTCCTCACTGAGGGCAGCAGGGCTGACTGGGGCAGGACCTGAGGTGCCTGGGGCGAAGGAGATGCCCAGCCTCCTGGGTGAGCGGGCACGGCAAACATGCTGAGGGGCTGCTGGGAGGGCAGTGCTGGTAGAGGGGGGTGACGGCTGTACCTGTTGTTGGTGCGGGCACAGAGGTGTCTGCCGCCGCCTGGGAGCTTCCATCGGAGGAGGAGTTGCTGTCTGTGGTGTCCCCGTCGTGGTGCTCTCCTCGCCCTCCGTCCCACTGGTGCCCTCACCCTCGGTGGATTCGGCCTCCAGGCCCATGTGGGATGCAGCTCCCTTTGTCGCTGATGCCTCTGCTCCTCCACCAGATGATGCTAATGCACGCAAGGACAGGGTGACAAAACAAAAAGGGGAGGGGGGAGACAGAGGATACACTTGGTCAATGCCAGCAACACCACTGCCGTTGGCGTACACAACACACAGGAGACAGCCCTATGCACTCGGCCATGCCCACCCATTTCCTAAGTCAGTCACCAGCCCATGGGGTACAATGCCTAACGCCAGCATCTGCACACCAGAAACCCACAGGACCCTGCCCAGTAGTAGATGGCCACTATTGGGATAGGAGTGCGCCAGAGCCTGCCCAACAAGGGACCTACCCTGCCATGATCGCCCTGGCCTAGGGGCACCAACTGCCCACTTCCCCCACCCAGCTACCTCCTAACACGCGCAAAGTGAGCTTTCAGAATCTGTGCTCACCCCCTTGTGTCTGCTGTGATACCCTCATGCGCCCATTCAACTCTGGATAGGCCACCACCAGGATGTGGAACATCAGGGGGGTCAGGGTGCGATGGGCACCCCTTTCTTGTTGGGAGGCCAGCCCAAGCTGGGCCTCTACCGTCTTCTTTGACCAGCGGCGCAGTTCCTCCTGTCTCTTGCAGCACTGGGTGCTCTGCCTGTGAAAGACCCCCAGGGTCCGCACCTCCTTGATGATGGCACACCAAATACCCTTTTTCTGGTGGGCGCTCACCTGGATGGAAAAGACAGCAGAAAAGGAAATTATTAACCCGTTCGGACTGTCAGACTCATTGGCCACCAGTTCCCATTCATCCCCTGACGCACGTACACTGACGACCTTACATGCTGCACTCCGGCCCGGACGCCTCAGCACCCCCCAACATGTGGCTTACATCCACAGCAGTCCATACATTCATGGCCCATGCATCATGGTCACAGTGTACTCACCTGTTTGTATAGAGGACCGTAGAATAACATGTACTGGGGTGGGACCCCATCCACCAGTTTCTCCAACTCTTCTGCAGTGAAGGCAGGGGCCCTTTCCCCAGACACTTGAGCCATTGCCGCTTCCAGACACAAGTCACAGCAGCACTTGCAGTGTAGGTCCTCTCCCGTTGAAGGTCAGGTAGCAAGTGAGGGATGAGATAGAAAATGGCAGTCATGCCACGGTGTCGCGTACAGTCACCGCAGGCGTATATTGCCATTGGCTTCTGGTACCCAAAGGGCCCAATGATAACCAATGCGAAGTTGCGCGGCGGTCATCGACCGCCTACCACGACGGCGCACAACGCCAGCGCAGTTACCTCATTTCCACTTGTCCCTCCTCACAGGTCAGGCATCTGCCATTTCAGGGGGCCACAGGGCATGGCACCTAACTGCATCACAGCAGTCATTGGCACGGCAACTGATTCTAGGATTCACATTTTGTTTCTGTAAAGTAAAAAAAAAGCATTAGTGTAATAAATGTGGGAATATGACCCTCTGCTCACCGTTCTCTTCCATAGGCTCCAACCGCTGAGGCTGCATATGGGATGGCGATATCCTCCGGTGTACAGACCCCTGGTGGACCTTGCAACAATGGAGGACTGACACATTATCATTGCCTACAGACTTGATCGTGCCACAGTCCAGAAACTGTGTGCCCAATTGGAGCCAGACCTGATGTCAGCTATCCGTCAGCCCACCGGTATCCCCCCTCTAGTTCAAATCCTGTCAGTGCTCCATTTCCTGGCAAGTGGTTCCTTCCAAACAGTGACTATGGCATCAGGGATGTCTCAGCCAATGTTCTCTAACGTGTTGACCAGAGTGTTGTCAGCCCTGCTGAAACGCATGCACAGCTACATCGTGTTCCCCCAGGTGGAGGATTTGGCCATAGTTAAAGCTGACTTTTATTCCCTGGGACATATCCCAACATCATAGGTGCCATTTAATGGTGCACTTGTGGCATTTGTCACCCCCCCACCCCACCTCCATCCCACCCGCAGAGAAATGAGCAAGTTTTCAGGAATAGAAAAAGCTATCACTTGATGAATGTGCAGATGGTGTGTTTGACGGACCAGTACATCTCCCATGTGAATGCCAAGTATCCTGGCTGTGTGCATGACGCCTTTATCTTGAGGAATAGCAGCATCCCATATGTGATGGGCCAACTCCAGAGGCACCAGGTGTGGCTAATAGGTGAGTCCAAGGTCCCCAAACAGTATGAGTAGGTGTCTGGGTATGGGGTTGTCCCTAAGGGTTAGTGTGTGTCTAACAGGTATCCCTCGATATTTGCAGTGACTCTGGTTACCCCAACCTCTCTTGGCTACTAAACCCAGTGAGGAATGCCAGGACAAGGGCAGAGAAACATTACAATGAGGCACATGGGCGTACAAGGAGGATTATAGAATGGACCTTCGGCCTCCTGAAGGCCAGATTCCGGTGCCTCCATCTGACTGGTGGCTCCCTGTACTACTCACCCAAGAAGGTGTGCCAGATCATGGTTGTCTGTTGCATGTTGCACAACCTGGCCTTGAGACGCCAGGTGCCCTTTCTACAGGAGGATGAGCCTGGAGATGGTCTTGTGGCAGAGGGGGGGGAGGGGGGGCTGTGGACAGAGAGGAAGAAGAGGCAGAGGAAGAATATGTTGACAACAGGAGCAACATTATTCTGCAATACTTCCAGTGACACACAGGTAAGACATTGTACGTTCATATTACATTTGAGTTAACTGTTGGACATTGTACAAGACAGCCTCTTACCCTATGTCTCTCACCACTGACTTTACCCTTTGCCACCTTTATTTTCAGATCCCTGTGCCCCACTCTGGTTCCTGCTATGTGTACTGCTGCCCACTACAGGTCATACCAATATATATATATATATATATATATATATATATATATATATATATATATATTTGGACATATGGATTTAAATGTTTACAGCTTGTTAAACTAATACATATTGCAATCAATTGACAGACTTCGTACTTGTATTTGATCCAAGGGTGTTTATTTCAGTGCTCATAAGTAGAGGGGGATGTGCAATGGGCAGGGGTGATGGTTGAGGAAGGTCCAGTTAGAGTCAAGTCTCTTGGTATCACAGGTGCATTGTCCAAGGGGGCATAGGAAGGGGAGTAATGGCAGTTCAAGGTGGACAGGGTGACATAGTGGGACAGAAGGGTGACAATCAGGAGAGTCTTAATTCCTGGCAGGGTTCTCAGCAATGTTCTCTCTTCTGCCTGGATCACAGGGACCGTTTGCAGGGTGGTTCTCCTTCTGCAGGGGGTGGGGTGCTAGTGGCCTGTTGGTCCTGTGGCAGCGCCTCCTGTCCACTAGCGCCGGCGGAGGTGGAGGGCTGTTCATCTGTGTGGCTAGTGTCAGGGGCCCGTTGTTGTGCCACTGCCTCCCTCATGGACTTGGCAATGTCACCCAGCACCCCAGCAATGGTGACCAGGATGGTGTAGATGTTTGTTAAGTCATCCCTGATCCCTAGGTACTTTCCCTCCTGCAGCCACTGGGTCTCCTGCAGCTTGGCCAGTATCTGGCCCATGGTTTCCTGGGAATGGTGGTATACTCCCAGGATGTTGGAGAGAGACTTGCGGAGAGTGGGTTCCCTGGGCCTGTCCTCCCCCTGTCACACAGCAGTCCTCCCAGCTTCCCTGTTGTCCTGTGCTTCTGTCCCCTGAACCGTGTGCCCACTGAACCCAGGTCCCTGATCGTCCTGTGTTGGTGGGGTTGCCTGGGGTCCTTGTAGTGGTGGACACACTGCTGATTGACGTGTCCTGGGGAGAGTGGCATGGGCCTGCTGGGTGGGTGCTGTGCTGGTGTTTCCTGAGGTGGGAGGCTCTGTGGTGGGTTGGGACTGTGGCAGGGGAATCGACTGTCCAGAGGTCCCTGATGGGCCAGGTTGGTCATCCTGATCCAGGCGTACAGAGTTGCTGTCATCACTGTGGACCTCTTCAGGGAGTGGACTGGTTGTAGCTGGCACCTCCACTCCTGTGACGTTGAGTAGGGGTCCTGTGAGGATGCAAATGCAGTGTTAGTGTATCTGCGTGTGCCATCGTGTGCATGGGTGTGTTTCCCTGTATGATTGTGATGTGCCTTTCAGTTTGGCCTTGTGTTCGTGGTGGTTTTTGTGGGCTGAGTGAATCTCTGTGATGCGTTTCCATGCAGGTCTGTGATGGGGTTCATGCATAGGTGTTGCATGCAGGGCTTGGTATTAGGATGGGTGGGTTGTGATGGTGGGGCATATGTGAGGGGGTGGAGTGATGGGGGTGAGGGTAGGGGTAGAAGTTTGTGATCCCATGCAGGTAGGGTGGGGGATGAAGTAGTAAAGATTTGACTTACCAGAGTCCAGTCCTCCTGCTACTCCGAGGCCCTCAGGATGCATGATCGCCAAGACTTGCTCCTCCCATGTTGTTAGTTGTGAGGGATGAGGTGGGGGTCCACCGCCAGTCCTTTGTACTGCTACCTGGTGTCTTGCTACCACGGAACACACCTTCCCCCGTAGGTCGTTCCACCTCTTCCTGATGTCATCCCTTGTTCTTGGGTGCTGTCCCACGGCGTTGACCCTGTCCACGATTCTCCGCCATAGCTCCATCTTCCTTGCAATGGACGTCTGCTGCACCTGTGATCCGAATAGCTGTGGCTCTACCCGGATGATTTCCTCCACCATGACCCTTAGCTCCTCCTCAGAAAACCTGGGGTGTCTTTGGGGTGCCAAGGATGTGGTGTGAGTGGTAGGTGTGGGATGATGTGATGTGATGTGTTGTGGTGTGAGGTGCGTGGATGGTGTATGGGTGATGGTGTTCTGTGCCTCTGATTGAGTGGGTGCTCCTGCCTTGTCTCTCTCTCTCAGTTGTCAAATCCTTGGGGTCGTAAAGGGTTGTGGGTAATGTGGGTGTGTGTTTTATAGTGGTGTGAGTGTGCGGGTGTGGTGTGTGTATATGAGTCAGGTGTGTGTATTTTGAACTGTCCAATGTGGTGGCGTTTTTTAAGTGTGTGTGTACCGCCAGTGGTTTACCGCAGTTGAAAGACCACCGCAGTGATTCTTAGGTCGTGATACTGTGGTGTGTCCCTGTTGGCGTAACGGTGTGGGTTTTGGTACCGTCAGTTTATTACTGACCTTTGGTGTGACTGACTTGTGTGGGTGTTTGTGTTGTGGCGGATTTTTCTGTGTGGTTCATAATACCCATAGCGGATTTCCGCTGCGGTCACGGTATGTTGGCGGCTGTCAGCACAGTGGTAGGCGGGCATTTACTGCCACATTGTAATTAGGGCCTAAATGTATCTAATTTGGAACTTTATCTTGGATAAGAAGAACTCGTACTCAAGGGTGGCATATAATATTTTACATGTGTAGGTTGATGAAATAGAGCTTTGTCTTTCTTGACAATGGTTTAGTTCAAAAGAATGATGTCCACTGGATTTAGCACCTCTTAGTTCCTGCAATGATTTTCTGCAGTTGCTAAAATTATGAAATTGGTGGTGACTGTTAAAGTGGCGGATATACCGCCAACAGGCTGGCGGTAATTACCGCCAAATTATGACCAAGGTGGTGATAACTCCCATAGAGCGCCAATGTACCACACCAACCGCCAGGGCGTTAACACCAATGACCATGGCGGTAGCCATCAACAGCCAGGCGGAAGACAAGGTTCCGCCCACCATACTATGACACAGCACACCGCCATGATTTCCGGGGCGGTACTAATTCCTTCAAATGCCTGACAGAAACAGATCACAGAAGACCAAAAACTCACCAACAGAGAGACACAGAAGACTAAAGCTGTGAAGGAACCGGAACTGCAGGTCTTTCAGGTGCTCTTCTATGCCCTGCTCCACCTGGAACACCACTGCCAACAAAGACAACGTAGGTGAGTACAGCCGCCTAGCACACAAGGGAGGGAGGGAGGAAAAGGAGAGTGACACACACACACGGCAAACACACACCATTCACACACACACACACACACAACATACACACAACCAGCTGCAGACATAAACCAATGGCACACAACGCATGACATAATAATACAAGGACAATAGTTCGGCAGCACTGACATTGTGATAGCAAGGCAACACCCACCATATGAACCAATTTTAGAACAACGATACCAGAACAATTGTCCAGAAAGGGCCAATGCCCAGTCAAAAGTACATAAGGCTCACATGGCCACAGGGCACAGTCCAGACCCCAACTTGATCATGACGAATTGCGCACAACACTGTGCAGGAGCAACATCTCTTAATTGGACAGGCATCTCCGGGGGAAGGGGGTGGGTAGCACCTCAGCTGAAGTCGGGAACTTGCCCACAGCTTCTGGAGGGGGCTCCATGCCCATTTCCTGATGCTGGGGAGTGCAAGAGCACTGTCTCTGAGGTGGGGAACTCGCCCACTGCTTCTGGAGGGGTCTTCTTGTACAACCGTCCCTGGAGGGTGGCCTACATGCTCTCTGCTGGAGGTGAGGGCTGCATTGTCTCTGCTGGGGGAGGTGTCTCCTGGGCATTCTCTGCTGGAGGTGAGGGCTGCATTGTCTCTGCTGGAGGAGGTGTCTCCTGGGCAGCCTCTGCCCGAGGTGGGGCCTTCTTCGATGTAATTGGTTGAGTGTGAACCTTTTCTGACATTGGTGGTTGAGTGGGTTATCTTTTCTGACATTGGTGGTTGAGTGACAACCTCTTCCGACATGGGTGGTTGAGTGGGAATCTTTTCTGACATTGGCGGTTGAGTGAGAACCTCTTCCGACATGGGTGGTTGAGTGGGATTTTTTTCTTATATTGGTGGTTGAGTGGGAGTCTTTTCCGACATTGGTAGTTGAGTGGGAATCTTTTCTGACATTGGTGGTTGAGTGGGAATCTTTTCTGACATTGGTGGTTGAGTGGGATCCTTTCCTTTCCTGGCTGGTGGAGTGGGATCCTTAGCTGTCTTGCCTCCAAGACTAGGAGACTCCTCCACTGTCCCTGTGGACTGTTTGGCTGAGGTGCTGGGCTGGGTCGTTGGGACCCTGCTCTTATGGGCAGGACGGGGGAGGGGTAGGGAAGAGCTCAAGATGTGCAAGGAAAAGCCTCTTAGGGGCATTTGGGCAGGATGGGAGTAGAGATTGAGGTAGTGGTTGTCGGAGGAATACGTCGGCTGGACTTGGGTGCAGGTGCATGAGAAGTATGCTGATGGTGGATGGCTGTTTGGTGTCTGAGTGCCTGCGTTTCTGTCCTGGGGGCGGGCAGACAAGGTGGGAGAGGACACAGGGGAAGTGTGGATGTTGTAGAGGTGTCTGCTAGTCAGATGTGTGTGCTGCTTGGTGTGGTGATGCTGGTGGTGGCCATAGAAGCAGTCCATGCAGGTGTGTGTGGACGTGACTGTGAGGGAGGTGGAGGAGGCGGGGGGAGACAGTGGAGGCAGTGGATGTGGATGTGTGTGCAAATGTCTGTGTGAATGCTTTTGGGCTGAAGTGGTGTGCCTGTGTTTGACTGTGCCACTCTTGTGTGATGTCTTGTGTGCATGCTCGTCTGTATGTGTGCATGGAATGGGTTGGGGTTGATGATACTGGGACTGGGAAGTTGTAGTTGGAGGGGGGACGGTAGAAACCGGGACAATGGCTGCCATCAGAGAGGAGGCCAGAGCCAGAATCGATTTCTGTTGGGCTGCCAATCCACCGTGGATTCCCTCAAGGAATGCATTGCATTGCTGACTCTGGGGTGCCAGCCCCTGGATGGCATTCACAATGGTTGACTGCCCTACAGAGATGGTTCTCAGGAGGTCAAAAGCCTCCTCACTGAGGGCAGCAGGGTTCACTGGGGCAGGGCCTGAGATGCCTGGGGCGAGGGAGATGCCCACCTTCCTGGGTGAGCGGGCACAGGCAACTCACTGAGGGGCTACTGGGAGGGCAGTGGTGGTACGGGGGTGGCGGCTGTACCTGCAGCTGGGGTGGTACCATAGGTGTCTGCCACCACCCAGGAGCTTCCATCGGAGGCGGTATCTGGGTCAGTGTTGTCACCTCCTGTCTCTGCCGTGGTGCTCCCCTCGCCCTCTGTCCCACTGGTTCCTTTGTCGTTGGTGGCCTCTGCCACCTGGGTCCTGTGGAATGAAGCTCCCTCTGACCCGGGTGCCCCAGCTCCCCCGCCAGATAATGCTAATGCACACATGGACAGGATGACAGAAGGAGAAAGGGGGGAGGGAGAGAAAGGGAGCCCTGGGTCGATTACAGCACCAACACCACAGTTGGCATACACAGCACCGTCACACACAGGGATCAGGATTGAGCACTATACATTGTACTGGCATTGAATTGGCTAGGTGCCACAGCAAGATAAGGGCCAAACACAACCAATTGCACACCTCCTGGGACCCCCAAAGCCCAGACAGGAGGACAGCATTACACATACAATCCAGCCTGTCACACATATGGCCCACAAATCCCGTTTCCAACACCATTGGCACACACATCGCCCGGCCCACACCATGTACCCTACCACCAGACATACCACCCCACATATGACACGATGCCTGCTCACACATCTCCATGCAATCCTCCCACAAGCATCGTGGCCAAGGTGTACTCACCTGTAGGTCTGGAGGCCCATCCAGCTGTCCTTACTGAGGCAGGCCCCCATCCACCAAGCGCTCCAACTCCATCAAAGTTAAGGCAGGGACCCTTTCCCTGGTCACACGGACCATCGTAGGGTCCAGACACAGGTCACAGCAGCACACACAGTGTAGGCGTTGTCCTGTGGAAAGTCAGGAATGAAGTGAGGTTATAGACAGAAAACGGCAGACACATCCGTGGCGGTGTACACAGTCACTGCCGACACTGATCCCCATTTGGCCACCATACTCCATAGAGCGCCATATTAGCCAATGAGGAATTGCACGGCGGTGCAAGACCGCCTTCCGTCACGACACCCAACGTCGCCGGAGTTACCTCACTTCCACCTATCGCTAGATACGTGACAGGCGGTCGCCATTTCATGGTGGTGGACTACATTCAGATCTTCCATAACTGCGTCATTTATGGAATTCGCACATACATTGCCATTCCCACTGTCCTATCACATTAATGTTGTATGCACACTAAGGTGGTGACTTCGTTGTATAAATTGTGACAGCCTACTCACTCTTATGTCCCTTAGATACCTACCCCTGCGGATGAATAGGAGGAGGAGACAAAACCCCATGTACAGACCCCTTGTGGACTTGGCTACACTGTAGGACAGGCACATTATACTCACTTATGAACTGGACAGGGCCACAATCACAGAGCTGTGTGCTCATTTGAAGCTTGACCTGATATCAGCTATCCTTCATCCCACTGGGATCCCCCCTCTTGTGCAGGTTCTGTCAGTGCTCCATTTCCTGGCAACTGGTTCTTTCCAAGTGACAGTGGGCTTGGCAGCAGGAATGGCACAGCCAATGTTCTCTATCATTCTGGCAAGGGTATTGTCTGCCCTGGTGAAACACATATGCAGCTACATTTCTTTCCCCCGGTGGAAGATTTGGCAACTGTGAAAGCAGTATTCTATGCAATGGGACATATTCCTAATATTATTGGGGTGAATGACAGTACACATATTGCATTTGAACCACCCCCCTTCACCCACACGCCAAAATGAACAGGTGTTCAGGAATCGGAACAGTTTCCACTCACTCATTGTGCAAATGATGTGCCTGGCGGACCAGTACATATCTCACGTTATTGCCAAGTATCCTGGGTCGGTGCATGACGCCTTTGTTCTGAGGAATAGCAGCATCCCAAATGTGGTGGCCCAACTACAGAGGCACATGGTGTGACTAATAGGTGAGCCTGGGTCCCCATCCACTGTATGTCAATGTATGCCTTGAAATGTTATCCCCATTGCATTGTGTAAGGCTACATTTTGTCCCTCAATACTTGCAGGTGACTCTGGCTACCCAAACCTATCGTGGCTCCTGACCCCTGTTAGGAATGCCAGGACAGGGGATGAGAACCATTATAATGATGCACATGGGCGAACAAGGAGAATAATCAAGAGGAGCTTCGGCCTCCAGAAGGCAGTGTTTAGATGCTGTCATCTGACAGATGGATCCCTGTGCTACTCACCCGAGAAGGTCTGCCAGATAGTAGTAGCATGCTACATGTTGCACAACCTGGCCCTCAGACGACATGTGCCTTTTCTGCAGGAGGATGGGACTGGAGATGCCCCTGTGGCAGCAGTGGACCCTGAGGACAATGAGGATGAGGACAACAGAACATTTGTTATACGGCAATTTTTCCAATGACACACAGGTGAGACAGTGGAACTGACCATTACTCTAACTATTGATGTTTTGTGTGTAGTTGTAGCAGGAAGGCAATCACTTCCTTTGCATTTCAACTTACTGTCCCCTATGGCTTGTCCTTTTACAGATGTTGGTGATATGACAACAGTGTCCTGATGTGTTTACTGCAGACAGCTACAGGTCATTATTTGTATACTATCACAGTTTTCGGATCATTTGCACTAGATGTGACTGTTCCCATAAATGCAAATTTTCAACACATAAAACGGTGCCACTCAAGTTGTGTTCAAGGGTGTTTATTGTAGTGCAAATAATTGACTGAAAAATGCAATGGAATAGGGTGATGGTGGAGGAAAGTCCAGGGTATTGCTCCAGTCTGTTTGTAGCACAGGTCCAGTGTCTAAGGGGCCATAGGAAGGGCAGCAAAGGCAGTTCAAAATTGACAAGGTGACAGGGTGGGACACAAGGGGGACAATAAGGAGAGTCTTGTTTCCTGGCGGTGGTCTTGGTCTTGGCAAGTGTCTCTGGCTTCCGTCTGGATCGCAGGGAATGTTTGAAGGGTGGTTCACCTTCTGCAGGGGGAGGGGTGCTGTTGGCCTGTGGGTCCTGTGGTGGGGCCTCCTGACCACTAGCTGCAGCGGAAGTGGAGTGCTGGTCAATAGACTGGCTAGTGGTAGGGGTCCGATGGTGTGCTGTTGATTCCCTCATGATGTTGGTCATGTCTGCCAGCACCCCTGCTATGGAGATCATGGTCGTGTTGAGAGTCTGCAAGTCCTCCCTGATTTCCTGATGGTGTTCCTCCTGCAGCCACTTGTTCATCTGCATGTTGTTAAGGATCTGGCCCATCATGTTGGTAGGCCCCGAGGATCTTGGTGAGTGCCTCTTGGAGAGTCTGTTCCCTGGGCCTGGCCTCCCCCTGGCGCACAGTGGTCCTCCCAGTGTCCCTGATACCCTGTGCCTCTGTCCCCTGAATGGTGTGCCCATTGCCACTGATTGTCTTGGGGGCGAAGCGTGGACTGGGGTCCCTGTACAGGTAGGCCCACTGCTGATTGACGTGTCCTGGGGACAGAGGTATGGGGACGGTGGGTGGGTGCTGTGGTGTTGGATACTGAAGAAAGAGGCTCTGTGGTTGACTGTGAATGGGCAGGGGTGGCTGACTGACCAGTGGTCCCTGATGGACCGGGTAGTTCATCCAGATCCAGAAGTCCAGAGTTACTGTCATCACTGGGGGCATCTTCTGTTGGAGGACTGGTTTATCATGGCACCTCCTCTCCACTGAAATTGGCTAGGGCACCTGTGGGGATGTAAGTGATGTATTATGCTTCATGTGTGGGTGGGATGGAGTGAGGGTGAGGGTGGAAGATGGCATGCAAGTATGGGGGTGATAAGTAGTAAATTTTGATTCAACAGTGCTCAGTCCTCCGGCGACTACAGTGAGTCTCTCAGAATGCAGTAATGCCAAGACTTGCTCCTCCCATGCTGTGAGCTATGGGTAGGAGGTAGGGGTCCACCGCCAGTCCTCTGTATGGCAAGCTGGTGCCTTGCTGCCACAGAAAAAACCTTTCCCCATAGGTTGTTTCATCTCTTCCTGATGTCGTCCCTTGTTCTTGGATGTAGTCCCACGGCGTACACCCTGCCCACGATTCTCCCCCATAGCTCCATCTTCCTGGCAATGGATATTTGCTGTACCTGTGCTCCAAACAGTTGTGGCTCTACCCTGACTATATCCTCCACCATGACCCGCAACTCCTAGTCTGTGAAACGGGGCGCCTTTGTGGGGACATGGGTGTTGTGTGGTGTGTGTAAGTATGTGGGTGTTGGGTACTGTGGTTGGGTGTGTGAATTGGGGTGCTTGAGGGATGTATGGGTGTATGTGGTGTGTGTGTCTAGTTGTCGCAGTAGTCTTGGTGTCAGTCTGAAGGCAATAATTTGTATTCATAAAGGGTTGTGGGTAATGTGGATGTATGTTTTATAGTGCTGTGGGTGGGTGTGGTGTGTGTATGAGCGTCAGGTGTGTCTCTTTGGTATTTGCCAATGTTATGTAGTTTATTATATGGGTGTCTATTTTGAGCAAGCCGGTGTGTACAGCGAATGGTTTACCTCCATTGGATGTCTGCGGGTGGTGTTTCTTGGGTCATAATGTGGTGGGCGTAGTTTTGTTGGCATAACGGTATGGGTGTTGGTACCGCCACTTTAGCACTGACCTCTGGGCTGGCGGATTGGTATGTGTGTGTGTGTGTGTGTTAATTTGGCCAACGGATGGCAGCCGTCACTGCGGCGGTAAGTGGCATTTACCGCCAATGCCGTAATGGCCACCTTAATCTTCTTCTGCGTGTTCCAGTCATAACATTTTCACTCCTTTGATTTGAGTGATTTGTTTTCTTCCATTACTTGCTTTGATGTCATAATTATTTTCTACTCAATTTGTTCTTGTACTGAATACTGATTTCTTATTTTTATTCCAGTGATTACATCCATGTTCTTCTTCTATCGGTTTCCATGATGTCATTGTTTACTTCACTTCATATAAATTGCTATTCCCTCTACTTGATTCTCGTGATGATGTATTGGTTCCTTCCTACAAATGATTGACAATGTGATTTTGTTTCTTTCTTAGTGCGACAGATATCATTATTTCCACCCTTTTGTTCTTTCCCTTGGTTTTCATGATGAAGTTATTCTTTGTGTTCTGCTATTAGTTCCATATTATGTCATTGTAAATCACACTCCAATTCAGGATACCTTCATTGAAAAGCTTTCAATGCTTCCAGGTTATTCTAAAACCTTTCTACATCAAACTTGTCTTTTTCTGTTCATTACATTTGTAGTGCGTGCGCATTAGAAAATTTGTCCGCAAATAGATCACAATTACTAAGTCTCAATGTTGAACCCCTCCAAATTTTGTGCACCCACACCACCAATGAAATCCCTAAAGGGCCCCAGCAAATCGCACAAAACAAGGCATGTGAAGAGTAGCTCAACCAAAAATGACTCCTTAACTGCTAGTCCTTCAAACAGCCCCCCTCCTGTCGTCCTTAGCACTTTTTTCCCTATTTAGGTAGTTAACGCTAAGGCCTCCACAACTGTTTTTCCACATAAGGTTTCCACACCAAATATGGTTCTTTTTTTCCAACATCCTGGTGATTCTAATGGTATACCCAAGGTATGTGGACTCCCCTGGAGGGGACTGAGAAAATAGGCAAACTATAGCATATTATGAGTTTTTTGAGTGCTCTGGATAAAAGAGCTTGTTTGTCCCCTAAAAATTGCATCAACTAGCAACATACATAGTTGAATCAAAAAACTAATTTTGTACCACAGTTTTGTGATTTTTCAAACAGGTAGCCCATTCTTCTCATTTTATGTGCTTTCATCCCACTTCTAATATGTGGTGTAAACCAGTGTAAAACCCATTGGTGATCCAGGAAAGCTATAGATTTCTGAAAAGTAGACACATTCCAAATTTAGCAAGGAGTCATAAGTGTAGATCCCTCAAGAGTTTCCCAAAAAATAACTGTTGAAATAAATATTGAAAATGAGTAGGAAGTAAAGGCCATTTGTGACATCATCTTTATCTGTAACTTTTTGTCACAATGGCTGAACTACAAAAGCAATATACCATTATGTCTGTTAGAAACTTCTGGTTGCGGGACTATATAAGTTTTGCAGGTTCTCCAAAAGCCCAAGGCACCCAGAGTCAACAACTGAGCTGCACTGTGCAATGGTTTTTCACTGTGAACAGAGTACAGACCAGTCCATATGGTGTAATATTTAGAGTGGAAAATGGGTATCAAGGAAACATGTATTTCTAAAATGGGCACATGATATGGACTTTAAGAGCAGTGGTTATTTGTGCACCTTTGTATTTGTGGGTACCTGTACGAACGTATGATTTTTAGAATATTTTTCAAAATGTCATCTTTTTTTATACACTGGCTTACGTTTGAAAGGCACAAATGGAGGGAACTCCAATTGGTAATAAATGTTCTAATATTTTGTGCTCCTACATGCCTTCCAATAAAATGGTGCCTCCGTTTTGTCAGTAGGTCTAGTGCCTGCGACAGGGAATGGCCCAAAACACAACATGGACGCATCACATTTTTCCACTGATTCTTTATTGGCTCAGTGGGTAGCAGTAGATTTTGGACCCCTTCTCAGCCGGCACCTTGGAAAACCTGGTAATCCTGTACATTTAAAAAAACTAGATACATAGGGGTATTCAGAGTGGGATGACTCTGTGTGGCTCTCATCAGTGTTTTTTTTTTTTTTACCCAGAATCCCTAGCAAACCTCAAACTTTGACTACACAACACATTTTCCTCACATTTCTATGATGGAAAGTTCTGGAATCTGCAGGGAACCACAAACTTCCTTCCACCTGGCATTTCCCCAAGTCTCCCAGCGAAAATGGTACCTCACCAGTTTGGGTAGGCCTAGTGCCCATGACAGGAAATGGCCCAAAACATAACACAGACGTGTCACATTTTTCCACTGAAAACGTACGCTTTTTTCCCAGTGTGGGTAGCTGTAGAATTTGGACCCTAGCCTAACAGGCACCTATGAAAACCTAGCAAACATGAACATTTTTTAAAACTAGACAAGCAGGGGAGTCAGGGGTGCATGTCTTCTATGGTTCTCACCGGTTACTTTTACCCAGAAGCCTAAGACTTTGAATGTATGTTTCAGGAGTTTGAAAAGAGCTGTGGATGAGGAGTCAGTGAAGCTCTTTGAGGTGCAGGGTGTGTGCGTGTTGAGATGTTGAGAGAGGAGGATGCCTGCTGCATTCTGCATGGTTTGGAGTCATCTCCCTAGTTGAGTGAGGTAATAATTTAGTATTGGGGTGAGTGTGGCTCCAGTGGGTTTGAATCCGTAGATGAATATGATGTGAAGGCAGGTGTGCCTATACTACCTCTAGTTTCTGCTTTCTACCTAAGCAATATTACTGTGAAAGCACACCTAACCTAGGCTTTTCCTACCCGTTCATGTCTGTCCTCATTAAAGTCCTGACTTATCCTGTTTCCTTTAATATAGGTTCAATTGGCAAGTATACATGATTTTTTTGCAGGTTTCTCTACACTTCGTGCCCCTTTTGGGCTATCAGCTGCTGTTTTTTTTTTTTTTTTTTTACTCTGAGAGTGCACTGAGGCCTGCTAACCAGACCTCAGTGCCAGTGTTTTAACCACATACAAATTGCATGTTGAATTGGATGCCACCGATTGGCAAGGCCTGGCTTACTTATTAGTCCCTAGTATATGGTATCCAGGGAGTGTAAGACAGTGTTTCCATTCAGGGCTGCAGTACTGTTTGTGCCACCCTTCATGTGAGAAGATACAAAATGACCCCTAGCCTGCCAGTGCAGACTGGAAGGATAGTGGTTTTTACTGTCAGTTCGACTTTTTTACTGTCAGTTTCCTCCCTTCTTAATGGCTGGCGCTGCGCGTCGCGAGTGAGCGAACTCTGACCTGTTTCAGGTCCTGAGCTCGCCCCCCACGACCGCAGCACCAACCTGCTGCCTCCTGCCTGTGTCCCCCGTCCACGCTGCCGTTTGCGTGTTCGAGGCCCTCCGCCACCCGTAGGCATCCTCCTGCGCCTCATCCCTGGTGGCTAGTGGGCTCACTTGACCCGTGTGCCGCTTCCGCCGTCCTGTAAGTTGTTTTTTCGCTTTTTCTGCGCCTCGCCGCCGGCGCTTCTGCCCCCATTGTGCCCCCCTGATTGCCATCTCCCCGATCGTGTATTGTGCCATTATTGTATTTCTGATTGTGTGGTTTTCTTATTGTGACTGCCTTTAATTTTGCTCGTTTTCTGTGTTTCTGCCCCTTGTGCGCTCCCCGATCCCTGCCGCTGCCTCCCTGCGGCCCCGCCCCCCTTGCGCCCCCATTAGCCGCTCCCTCCCGCCTCCCGCTTCCCAGCTGCTCCTCCCTCCCCCTCCCTTCTTAATGGCTGGCGCTACGCGTCCGCGCCGCTGGCGCGCCGGAGGCGCGCCAGAGGCGCGCCCGTCTGCGCCTGGACCGCGCCCAGCGCCACCCCCCCTGGTCCTCGCGCCCCCCGCGTCCGCTACTCAGCCAACGAACTCCGCGCTTTCAACACCGGCTCCTCCACGGAGTGCTTCCTGGCGTCCCCGAAGCACACTAAAGGACCTTTTTCCTGCCGCTCCTGCAACTTCTCCTGCATCAGAACGACAAAACCAACAATAGAATCACTCAACCCCAACCACCTGAACTGCATCCTCATCAACACCCGCTCCGCACGAAAACACGCCATCGAGCTCTGGGATTTGCTCGACTCCACTGCACCCGACGTGGCCTTCCTGACCGAAACCTGGTGGAACGACTCCTCGGCTCCGGACATCGCCATCGCCATACCGGACGGTTACAAAATCACCAGAAGAGACCGAACCAACGGAATCGGCGGCGGAATAGCCATCACTCACAAAGCTACCCTCAAAATCCACACCCACACTGACGACACCCTCAAGACAGCCGAACACCTCCACTTCCAGATCCACACAGACCCCAACACGACCCTCAGAGGAACCCTCATATACCGCCCTCCAGGACCAAGAGCCCCCTTCAGCGACACCATCGCCGACCTCGCAAGCACCCACGCCCTCGCTTCCCCGGATTACATCCTCCTGGGAGACCTAAACTACCATATGGAAAATAACAACGACGTCAACACCGCAGCACTGACCTCCAACCTCCTCAACCTCGGACTCCGCCAGCTGGTCAACACTCCCACCCACATCGCTGGACACACCCTCGACCCCCTCTTCACCTCAAGCAACCACATCTCTTTCAGCCACACCTCCGAACTCCACTGGACCGACCATCACTGCGTCCATTTCTCCTATAAGAAAATTACCGAGCAGCACCGCATCCATCTACCCCCCTACCGCCGCTGGGGCAAAGTCACCCAAGACCAACTGACCAGCACCCTCGTTAAAAACCCTCCACCCGACGCGACCGACCCGAGCACAGCCGCCATCAACCTCCATCAATGGATCCTCGACTGCGCCAACACCTTAGCCCCACTCAAGAAGCCCACCGCCAACCAAGGAAAGAAAAAACCAGCCTGGTTCACAGACGAACTGACCACCTCCAAAAGCCGTTGTCAGAAGCTCAAAAAGAAATGGATCCTAGAACGCACGCCCGACAACCTCGCCTCCCTCAAAGACGCAAACCGTGAACACCACCAACGGATCCGCGTCGCCAAGCGCGCCCACTTCACCGAACGCATCAACAACAACGCCCAAGACTGCAAAGAACTCTTCGGCATCGTGAAGGAACTCTCAAACCCCAACGCCAACTCCAACGACATCCCGCCCTCCCAGAAACTCTGCGACGACCTCTCCACCTTCTTCCACCAGAAAATCGCTACCATCCACAACAGCTTCAACACCGGCCCACCGCCAGATCCCCCCCCCGACGTCTCCAACCGCGACTGCCGCCTCACCGCCTGGACCCACGTGGACGACGCAGAAACCATGGCAACCATGAACACCATCCACTCAGGCTCCCCCACGGACCCATGCCCTCATCATGTTTTCAACACAGCCAATGCCACCATCGCCCCCAAACTCCGCAAGATCATCAACCTCTCCTTCACTTCCGCCACCTTCCCGGACAGCTGGAAACACGCTGAAATCCAACCCCTCCTCAAGAAACCCAAGGCCGACCCCAACGATCTCAAAAACTTCCGCCCGATCTCTCTCCTCCCTTTTCCAGCAAAAGTCATCGAGAAGATCGTCAACACACAACTCACCCACTTCCTCGAAGACAACTCCATCCTGGACCCCTCACAATCCGGATTCAGACGAAACCACAGCACGGAGACTGCTCTCCTCGCCGCCACAGATGACATCAGACATCAAATGGACAATGGCGAAACCTCGGCCCTCATCCTCCTCGACCTATCAGCCGCTTTTGACACAGTCTGCCACCGCACCCTACTGACCCGCCTCCAGGAAGCCGGCATCCAAGACAAAGCCCTCCACTGGATTTCATCCTTTCTCTCCGACAGAACTCAGAGAGTCCGACTCTCCCCCTTTCGCTCCAAAGCCACCAACCTCATCTGCGGCGTCCCCCAAGGATCCTCCCTCAGCCCTACTTTGTTCAACGTCTACATGGCCCCCCTCGCAAAACTGGCCCGCCAGCATCACCTCAGCATCATCTCCTACGCCGACGACACCCAGCTCGTCCTCTCCCTGACCAAAGACCCACTCACCGCCAAAACAAACCTCCACGAAGGACTAAAATCCATCGCCGAATGGATGAACAACAGTCGCCTGAAACTCAACTCCGACAAGACGGAAATCCTCATCCTCGGGCACTCTCCTTCGGCCTGGAACGACTCATGGTGGCCCGCCGACCTCGGACCCCCACCCACCCCTGCCAGCCACGCAAGAAACCTCGGCTTCATCCTGGACTCTGCACTCACCATGTCCAAACAGGTCAGCACCGTCTCCTCCTCCTGTTTCAACACCCTCCGCATGCTCCGCAGAATCTTCAAGTGGATTCCAACAGAGACCAGAAAGATGGTGACCCAAGCCCTCGTCAGCAGCAGACTTGACTACGGCAACGCACTCTACACAGGCATCCCAACCAAAGACATCAAACAACTCCAGCGTATCCAAAATGCCTCCGCCCGACTGATCCTCGACATACCCCGCCGATGTCACATCTCCCCTCACCTGAGGGAACTCCACTGGCTCCCGGTGGAGAAGAGGATCACCTTTAAACTCCTCACCCACACTCACAAGGCACTTCACAACGCCGGACCCTCCTACCTCAACTCCAGACTCAATTTCTACGCTCCCACACGTCAACTTCGATCCGCCAACCTCGCCCTCGCCCCCCGAATCCAGCGCAAGACCTGCGGCGGCAGATCCTTCTCCTTCCTCGCCGCCAAGTCCTGGAACTCTCTCCCCACATCTCTACGCCAGACCCAGGACCTCCTCGCCTTCAGGAGACTCCTCAAAACCTGGCTCTTTGACCGCTAACTGCAGCACACCTCAACCCCCCCCCCCCCTTCCCCCCAGCGCCTCGAAACCCTGACTGGTACATAGCGCGCTTTATAAATATCGTGATTGATTGATTTGTCATTTAAACCTCCTATGGCAAAGCCAACCTTAGGATAGGCCTTCCTTTGGGGAAACATTAGTCTGTTCTAAATAAGGCCTATAGAGTCCTGTGGCAGGGAGCTATATTTTGTTAAGTAAGATATGTTTACAATGTTTCTTAGCAGCAGCACTTCAAAATTGTAGTTTTGCTGTGGATGAAGTTAGTAACCCCCTTGGCTAATACAGAGGTAAAGGGTGGAATCCCAATTTAGCTAATTGTTTACTCTGGCTACCAAAGTGGGTCAATGTAAGGTATCAAATTAATTGTCAAATCAAAAAGAGGGACAGTGAGATTAAATGTCCAGTGTACAGTCTCCCATCATAACCTATAAAAATAATCAAGTACACTGTTCCCAAAGAAAGAAAACAAACCGAGACATAGGGGGCTCTGATGTCAGGAGCGAAGAAAGCCCTCACGCATCCATTAGGATGTCAAGCATCATCACTGGGCCAGCTCCTCATCAGACCGGCGCTGCAATGTCTGACGGGCACCCCTTTTGAAAAAAGGGGTGCTCTTAGCCGGAGATCTAATTAACTTGTGCCGGAAATGAGTATGCTGTAATGAACATAGTGAGGCGAGCACAAACAAAGAGGTTAAAAATAGCTCTAAACCTAAAACATCATAATTTAATAGATCAGAGGAAGGTCTAGGCTAAGATTAAAAATAACGGAGAGTGCTAATGGAGTTAATGCTCACATACACTCTCACTTGATGCAGTAGAGGGGAGAAAGACACTGTCCTAATTCCTATACTCAGGTCGACATGTTTCGCGTCTCATTGGTCACTCGGGATCCAGCAATGCTTCCTCAGGACCGACAAAGAAGAAAACACAACTTATTCTCTAGACTAAATAAACCCTAAAAGGACACAGGTAAGTAATCATAGTGTAGTCACTTACTCATGCTTACTGCACGTCTGGTCAGTTTATTTAGAAAAGGTTGCCCTGTGAATCAGAGAACAATAGCAGACATACATGCGCTAGCTGCAACGATGATATTCAGTATATATACAGCATTATGGTAAGGTGCTACGGTGCAAATTGTGCAAAACAATAAAGGTAATCTAAGTAAGCTTACCATCCCAATTAGAGATAGTGGCGCCCTAGGAAGACACAGGCCACTCACCAGGTACGCAGACCTGAACAAGCATAATGAAATACAGAAAAAAGTAGCAAGTCATTGGTAACAACAATGTGATCAAATAGAAATATAGCTTCAATGCACTGTTATTAGAAACCATGAACATGTGAATGAAAAACGTTGAGCCGTCAGCCGCAGTTCAGTTGATCTGAAAGTAGTTCAAAAGCCTGAGACTAGTGTCAAAGAGTGACACCGGCATCACCTAGGAAGTTACAAACAGACATCCCAATTCATGTTGACTTCGTAGGGAGAGTGTTGCTACACCTGTAGTTGCGAGAGTAAACGCTATAGTAACCAGACAACCCTATACATATAAATTCCATCAAAAGGGTATAGTAACACACATATCTACAGTTATAAACACTGTGGGAACGTCCCCTGTGGTGTGTTAAAGAAACGAAGTGGAAAAACTTAAAAAATGGCCGATCTCCTCATCGCATGTGTGTGGTATGTAATAGAAGTCAAGCTGACCCCTCATGGTGGTCGTGTCGCGGTCACAGACCTATTGTCAGTATTGTGTATATACAGCAAAGTTTAAAAGTACACACAGTGATATTAGGCCTATTATCAGTATCGTAAAAACAGAGGCACTTACTTCAAGACGCGCCCAGTGGAGTACAGGTACCTACCCCGACACTGTGTTCCAGCAGATAAGAGCAGGATGCATCGGACACGTTAAATAACGGCCATCAGATGTGAAATACGGAACTGGGTATTAATTCTGGATAGGCTAATAGCTGTCATGTGATCCTTGTTCGAGATCGCGTCATTAGGGTGAAAGAATGTGGAAGACCGGACGTCGGGATATCGTCCAACTAACCTGCTGACAGCAGGTATATCGAAATGGAGGACGGGAGTCAAATGCTTACGTCACCGTCAGAGTCACAAAAAACGGACTAATCAGTCCTCTTTAAGCCAAGGGATCTGGATTAACAAAGTTGCCACTCTGTGCCCCCGATAGTCCAGTGGCCCCACAAAAGCACTGACACGCAAACAGCTTTCTGTCCTCCTGGGAAGACTCCCAGGCCAGAAAGAAAGGCTGCTGCCACACTGGAAGATGTGACCTACTCCCACAGGATGAATGCCCAGAGTGTTAGCCCAAAAGACAAGCTTCAAAAGTGATGTTGCCTTTGACGGGCTGCTGTGACTGCAATTTTGGGCGTGTTGCCTTTTGTTTCCTGCAGACAGAGTAGAGCCTGGGACAGAGGAAGGAAAAACAGTTCAAAAAATGGTTTTCCAGGGGCGAGTAGCCCATAGCCACACCTCTGCTGGTGGGCTACCAAGGTCTTTACAGCTAAGGAAGGGTTCTACCATGCTGGTTGTGGTAGGAATGTTGCACTCTGGGATGCCAGATGCCACACATGACCTGAAGTGTGTCACCAGAGAGGAGGATTCCAAGTAGCCCATAGGCTAGTGGCTGTGCTGTACTCTCTGGACCCTTTGATGAGATATAAGGGGCACCCCTGGTACCCAAGACTTCAGTTCTCGCTGGATCTGGGGAGGGAACGAGAAGACCACTCTGCACCTGTTGGAAAAGAGGCTGCGATGCTGGAGTGACTGCACCTTCTGCACTTTCAGCTAGTGGAGTTTGGGCCATGTTGTGTGTGCCTGTCTCAGGGATACACTGTTCCCTGGTGCCAGACCAAAGCAGAGGCTCCAAGGTTCAGCTGGCTGCCCCCCCCCCAAAACAGCCTTGGGGACATAAAAGCTGCAGTAGCCCAAGTCGCATCCCTGGTAGCCACCTCAGAAGTTTTGCTGCTACCAGGCACTCCCAAAGACAATTCTGAGATGGCCAAATGGTGCACCTGTGTCTACTGGACTCGTGAGTGTTGGTTGTGACCAAATTTGTCACCCAGGGGGGACACCAGCCTCCACCAAAGATTTGCACCGTGATTGCAAAAGCGCGGAGTCTGCATCAGCAGCCCTTGGAACCCTGAAAGTAGGACTTTGTGGGACCCCCGAAAACAGGAGCATGAGTCGTCCCCTCTCACCTGTGGACCAAGGACTCGACCTGTGTTCATCTCTGTTGAGCCCACAGCATCTGGAGCATCCTTGAGCATCTTTGTCTGCATCCCTCAGCATCAGGACCACTCTGTTGTTGTCCATGGCAGTCATCCTGTAAAGTTCAGATCTTGCTCTAAAAATGCTTTAGTGGGCAGATAACTGTCCAAAGTATCCTCTCTGGCCCCCTGGACCTCTGTCTTGTTGGACTTGGTCGCCCAACTCAGGCCGAAGTTGCTGAACTAACTTTTGCAAACTTATCAAAAGTTTCTAAAGTTTTTGTTGACCAATGCTTGTTCGTGGTTGATGCTAAAGTTATGTAATCCTTTTACAAAATCTATATCTTGGGAACCCTCAGGTAGATTTTGATGATTAAGGTCTCTAAAGGTACATAAAAATCAAATCTAGTTTTACCTGGTGTCTTATTTCACTAATGTCATGCGACTTTTGTATTCCATTGTTTGGTGGTGTTAAATGCTTTACGCATTGTTTCTTTTCAAAGTCTTTTTTGCTTGGAGCCACAGATTCCCAGGGTTGAGCTAAAGGCTGAGTAAACGTACCCGAGTAGTCCCAAGATGGCAATTGTGAGTGTACTGCACAGTAGAGTGCCCCAGCCATACCACGTGGTACACACCAAATCCTCACATGGGTGCCTAGTGGTAGGATCCAGAACTTGTGTTTAGCCATACCAGACAACGAATAAGTTGGTAACTGACCAAAAGTGTTCCTGTTCCAAGTTGAGAAGTAAAAGTCTAAACAAGTTCTGTCACTTAAGGCACCTGCCTATGCAAAGAAAAGTAAGTCAAAGGAGTTGCAAAAGATTTTTCTTGCTAGTAAGTCTTCAAGGATGATCGGCGAAGAAATCCACTTGGCCACCTTGCCTACTCTGAAAATCAGCGAGCTGAGGGCTTTATACAAAGAGAGGAACATTGTGCTAGGGGTTTCAGCTAAAAAGGAGGATCTGGAGAAAGCCCTTAAAGCCAGGGAAGAGGCAATGAGAGCACAGTCCCCACTGGGGAATGAGATTACCCCTGAGAGTGATGACGATGTGGAGGATAACAATGATCCATTCACAGAGGGGGACCAGGAGAGTGTGGTCCCCACAGTTTGTTCCAGGAATAACTCCCTGTTTGGTAGTGACAGGAGCTTCACATCTGTGAGAAGTCCTAAGGACATAGAGGCCTAGCTTAGCCTCTTGGAACTACAAGAGAGGAGGCTGGCCTAGGAGCAGCGATTGATGCTGGAAGAAAGGAGGGCCAGGCTGTGGTTCAGACCCTAGGAGAATGGTGGCAGCAAACAAAGAGATAGAGGTGCATATAGGTGGTGCCTATGATAGCAGTTTTCCCATGGGCATAGTTCCAGTGCATGTAGAAGGCAGACCTACCAACTCACAATGTGCCACTGTGTGACACACAATATTGGATCCTCTCACACGGTCACCTGGTGAGGAGCCCATATTACACAGTAGCAGGGAAAATGAGCTGAAAACCACTGTAAACATTGTTTTTCAGCTTGTTATCTGAGGCTTTTAACTGCCAACATCGATTAATTTGTGTGAAAACACCCTAGGAAATCAGCAGCAACCTCGGCAAGCTTTATTTATTTATTTTTAGAGGAGGGTGTTTGGGGCCAAGGTGGGGGAAATAGTGCCTCTTAAGTGCTTCTTGGCATGTGGCTACACCTCCTCCAAGGTCTCACCCCTTCCTCACACTGTGGGATTTTTTGTGAAGTTGGCAGGTCTGAGAAGGGGATGGCATTGACAAGTGGCTGGCATTCTGTGAAAGAGCTCTCAGGATGAGAAGGGTGAGTACACAACATTGGGGGGGCATTATTGTGGGAATGGTTACCAACAGTAGGGATAGACAGATTGCTTACTCTACAGGATGAGGTGGCAGAATCCTACCCCCACATGAGAGGTGCACTCATTTAACTATTTGGTCTCACTCCAGAACAGTACTTGCTTATGTTTAGGAACACACCTAAGGTGTCAACACAGACATGGGTGGAATTTGTAAATTCATCTGTGAAGTCACCGGACGGTTGGTTAAAAAGTAACCATACTTACGGAGACTTGTACAATTTAGTGGTAAAAGAATACATTTTGACAAAATGTTCCCAGAGAAAGTACCCCAGCATCTGGTAGATTCAAAGCTTTCTGGTCCTAGGGAGTTGGGCAATAAAGCTGATGAGTGGCTAAGGACCATAGTCCCCAAGAAAACCCAGGAGGGTGATCCTAAAAAGAGGGGTGTGGGGAGGGGGGTGGGGGGTGGGGGTTAGTCCCACAGAAGGGAAAGGAGGGAGGTGGTAAATCCACCAAAGAAAATCCCTCAGAGCCCCAGAACCCTAAAAGAGAGGAGAATAAATCCCACCCAACTTTAGTAAGAAGAGTAGTGGGGACCCAGAGCTTTAAAAGTTTCTTTGATTTTCAGCAGGTAGGGTACTAAATAGGGGGATGCAGCTTATCCCAAGAGAAAGGTAATCACTTGCGCTGAAAATGTAGCTTTTGAGGATTCTTCCTCAGTTTGGAATGTCATAGTTGCCTATAATTGGAAAAAGGGTCTAGAGGGTAAGTAGGTGATTCTTGAGGATAGTAGGCATTGCTTTTGGTAAATGGATTTTATTGCATTACTAAACAATACAACCTGTAGGGGTTAGGAATATAGTGCCATGCCAATACATAAACATTTTACAATGTGATAACAAATACTGTGGCTTTCATTAGCAGTAGTAAAGAGGCAATTCTATTATACACATGTGTACAAACAACCCCCACCATCTCCTCTACCCGCCCCAGCTGAGCCCTCTTTCAAATTTCTCAGTTTAGAGCCTGTATCCAGCACTCTAGGCCATCAATATACCACAGGCATATTCAAAACGCATCTTATTCTCATTCCTGTAGTAAGGCAGCATCCTGTGTATTAATATGCACTGGCGAACTAGGCAGGGTGTTCAATTAAGGGTCAACTAGACAGTCCACCCGGTGTTCTCAAGCTCAGGCCCCATCTATTGAAACCGGCTTCATCTCACCTCTCTAAGCAGGGCCGCACTTTCGTATCCTGCCCACAGAGTATGTTCTTTCTTCAATTTAGTCAGTCCAGGACCCCTGGAAGTTTTCCAATTCATTGTGGTCGCCCTTTTTGCCAGTGTCAGAGCTAAGTCTACAAACCTGGTGGTTGTTTTACAACTAGAGGGCCCCGGGAATCCCCCTAGCAAACAAGCCATGGGGGTGTGTGGGATCGACCTCTGCGTCACGTCATTGATGCAAGTCACCACCTCCCTCCAGTAATCCACTAGTAAGGGACAGGATGTTACCAAATGGAACATCTCTGCTCCTATTTTGACACATTGTGGGCAAGCTACCCGAGGAGCACCAAACAGTCTGATCATTCTCCCTGGGGTAAGGTAGACTCTGAGCAGGTAGTAAAAGCTTATCATTTTGAATATAGCATTGCGGGACACAGTGAATGTGTTCATGAGAAATTTGACCCAGTCCGACTATGTGATCGGTGTACTATGTCCCTTTTCCACTTTTTCCGCAGATCCACTAAAGGTGTGGTGATATAGTAGCATATGGCTTGGTAGAGGCATGTTACTACTTTGAAGTGGCCAAATATGGTGCATAAAGCTTGACATCTCTGGTGATGCGGTGGTTCCTCCTCACTCCCATTCACAGTGGTTGCGCAGTGTTGGAACTATTGCTCAGTGTAATAGAAATTGGCCTCTTGGCACATCAAACATGGTGGAAGAATTGTCAAACTGTAGTAATTCCCTATCCCTGTACAGGACTCCAATTCATTTCACCCTGTGCATGGACCACTCCGCAATGTTCTGTAAGGCAGTGCCCTGTGATGTGGGCTCCTGGGGTTTAGAAGGACCCGAGGACTCAGCGGTGTCCTCATCACATTGCCCCAATGTTGCCCTCGGGAATAAATCCACTGGGCAAACCACTGGACTTGGGCTGCCAGGTAGTATACCTCCAGGTCCGGGGCTGCCAACCCCCATTTGCTGTCAAGCACTGAAGTTTGGCTAACACCACTCAGCGTCTACCTGAACCCCATATGAGCTCAGTCAGTAAGGAATCCAATTCCTTTAATCTTTTTGGGGGACAATGATGGGTAATGTGCAGGAGATATACAATAGTCTGGGAAGTGCTATCATCTTGGCGATTGGAATTCTACCAGCCACCGAGAATAGTAGGGTCTTCCAGAAGTCTACACTGACCCTAACGTTTCTCGTAGTTACCCTCCAGCCGACCTATGGGATTTTCGTATTTCCGGACCCCAAGGTATTTTAGACACGTCCCTACCCAGAGGAAAAAGGCTGGACGTTTGCCAATTAATGCACTGGCACGATGTGGTTTCGAAGCGTTCTAGAAGAGCAATCGCTTTAGGCAACTCTGGTATCTGCATCTCACAGAAACAATAGCATGTCGTCAGCATAGAGGGCGGAGTGCTGAATTTTGCTCTGTAAATCCAGTCCCTAATTTGCGCACTACCAGGTGTTCAACAACAATGGTGAACAATAGTGGGGAGAGTAGGCAACCTTGACTGGTTCCCATTCCCACTACATATGCCTCCCCATCCGACTTGGGCTATAGTAGCTGAGTACAAAAGTTTGACCCATTTGATAAATTCTGATCCTAGGCAGACTTTCGCCATCCCCTGATATAAAAAGTCCCACCAAAGGCTTTCAAAATACTTCTCAATATCTACTGCTACAGTCACCGCTTTGAGTTTATCTATGGACTCTGCATCTAGGAATATTGAGCAGCCATTTGATATTGTAGGCTTTATTGCGCCCAGGGATCAATCCTGTCTGATCATGCATCGATCACGGTGGACATCCGAGGAAGAAGCTGAGTAGCATGCATTCTACTTGGGCTTTTGTAATCTATGTTGAGCATAGATAAAGGGTTGGTACGCCCGCACATCCTGAGCTGGATGACCTGGTTTCAGCAGAGGGATCAGTAGGGCTTCACTGGTAGATCTGGGTAGATATTCCAGTTCCTCAGCCCCGCATATAGATCAACTTATTTAGGGGCTACGTCATAGATGTATGCTGCATAAAACTTGACCGGTAATCTATCGGTCCCAGGGACCTTGCCCCGGGCCAGAGCCTTAACCGCGGCCCTCACCTCCTGAATTGTGATATCTCCCCCAACTCCTCTGCTTCTGCTTGCATAATTGTCAGAAGCACCACTGGGTCTTTGAAATCGCTCACTTGTTTGGGACACACTGCTGGTGGAGGTGCATACAGCACTTTGTAATATTCTTCATATCTACTGTTTATGGCCCCTTGTGTATAGAGGTGCTTCCCTCTTTCTGATTCCACCTAGAGGATGATAGAACTCCTGGATGAGGGATTAGCTAGCCAGGCCAGTAGAGACCATGCCTTATCTTGCTGTCCATGAGCTTGGGTCATAAATTCACAGTGGTCAAAGCAGTGAAGTTTCTCACTGTATTCTGCCACTTCTTCCTATATGAACATGCTGTTTCAGGTCTGGGTTCTCCAGCCTTGAGACCTCCAAGTCTCTGAGTGATTTTTCATGGATTTCGAGGTCCCTAATCAATGTGCGTGGTACTCCTACCATCTCTGCTAAGCAACTTCCTCTAATGACAGCCTTAAAGCGTCCCATTAAATTAATGGGGATGGTGCTGTAGCCTTGTTATCGAAAAAGAAAGCCTGTATAGCCTCCCCGAATGGTGTATTGGAATACCTGGTCCTCTAATGCCTCCACCCGTAGGCGCCAGTCAAGGCTATAAGGATGCTCCCTAAGCCAGTCCAGGGACAATAATGCCAGATTGTGGTCAGATAATGTCTGGCATAGGTATTTCGTATTCCGGACTGCACCGTGTACCCCTGTGGAACACAGGAATGTGTCCAAAGGCACATGCAAGTAGTGCATTCCTGAATAAAAGGAGTAATCCCTAGAGTCAGGATGGGTGGGCCTACAAGAATCCACTAGTCCCCATCTCTGTTGCCAGCCACTGAACACCTGGGCATGGCGGTAGACCGGTGAATCAGGAAGTTGTGGGTGGGACCTATCTAGCATCGGGTCTGCAATACAGTTATAGTCTCCCCCTTGTAGTATTTTCTTTTTTGTCATGTATGGTGCTAGAAGTCTGTACAGTTCAGCAAAGAAGCCTCCCTGGTCTGTGTGAGGTTGTGGTCTGCTACAACATACCACCTGGCGCGGTCTATAATTTCACTTGTTTTCTGGAAGGGCTCCCTGGGAAGACCCATAGCAGCATCCCCTAGCAAAGGCCAAATAGGAGGTGGCGTATAACTGTACGCACCATCTCTTGCGTACGACTTCCCTTTCAGTTGTGGTGAAATGTATTGAGACCCCGCACATTACAGCTGAGAAAATAATAAGCAATGGGGGTTTTTCATAGCTACGTTTGATAAAGGTGTATGAGGGTTTGAGGCAAGGGGCTCGACAATTAATATTTGGTGTAGGCCTGTAAGGGTCTCGGCCTGTGGGCACCAGTGCAGATAAATTGCGCCCAACGCCTAACCTCTAAGTACCGAAAACAACAACCAGGCCAACTCCCAACCCAAGGACAAGAACAAACAGACTCCCCACCCAAACCTAAAAAACATCAGTCAACGCTTGTGCACTCATCATCTGCACAAATTCAGTGGGTGGGGGGGAGGGTACACCAGTCACAGCGCCTCCCAGCCCCACGTCACGGCACCAAGTAGGGAATCAGGATAATAGTAGCCCATTCAGACCCAACCATTAGCAAGCATCCTTGCAGACATATTATTCTCACACCCGGAAAGGGTGTCATAGTATATTTCAGCAGTAACAGAGATGGGTCTTTGAAAAAATGTGGTCCGATGTGCCCAGCATTGCCAGTGGCAATGAGGAGGATGCAGTGTTGCAGGAGGGCACAGAGTCCTAATCAGAATCTTCAAAATTGTCCCCTCCGCCTAAGGAGGTGCTACATCCAGTTGCGCTAATAGCCTCTACCACCTTCACCACTCTCCGGCTACTCCTAGTTTGACAGGGAACAGCACTGCATTTGGTATACCTAGAGAGCAAAGGTGTTTTTTTTAGCAGCTAGGAAAAAGGCCCACTTTTGTTGGACCTTCCTAGTGAAGTAAGGGAAAATCATCACTCTCAGGTTTTCGACGAGGAGATGACCTTTGATCCGAGTTTTGCCAGAATGTGGTCTCGGTCATGATAGTATAACAGTTTGGCGACCAATGGTCCGGGAGCTGCTCTAGGTAAGGGTGGGCACACCGGAACTCGTGGTTATGCTCGATGGTGTAAAACTGGGAAAAGCCCCGCTTGGCCACCTCTTCCTGGAGCTATTTCTCCCGATAAGGAGCCATGTTCCTGCTGGCCCCATCTATTCTCTCAGGTAGTCCTATAATCTGTACGTTATTCCTTCTGGCCCAGTTTTCAGAGTCTTCTGCCCTCCTCTCCAGTTCCCTGACTGTATCCTCCACATGTGACATCCAGCCCATCACAGATGTCAGGTGAGAAGAGATAGTGTCATGCAGTTGTGACCCTCTCAGCCAGTCTCCTGTGATCAAACATTAAGAGTACTATGTCTGCAGTGACAGTGTCTATTTTTAATTCAGGTGCATCAAGGAAGGCCGTGATGGCCTCCAGGACATTGTTCAGGGTTGCACCCTGACGCTCTATTCGGGATGGCCCAGTGGGCACAGTCAGTGTTTCGTCAGAGCTAACGAGGGTCGATCATGTATTTTTCTTAGAGTATTTTCCCATTATAAAGTGTCAGGGAGTGGACTAGGCAAGAGAGTTAGAGGGGCTACAGTAGTTGAATCCAGTTACAGGAGTCACTGCCCATCAGCCGCTCTGCTCATTGCCAGCCAAATGGCCTCTTCCAATTCCCTCTGTTTGCAATCGCTAATGAGGGTCTCCCTCTCGCCTGCCCTCTGCAGTGCTGAGTTCATGACTGCTGGACTCCTCTTGCTCTTCGGCGCCACGCATGGCTCGCTCAGAACCTCACTCGAGCATTCAACTCAGGCGAGGCAGATGAGTGGAGCGCTTCTCTGCTGTTTTAGTGGGGCTGCCATGCCGCCATCTTGCAGGACAGCCATGTGGTCGGGTCATCATTCTTCACAATCTTTCCACGAAACTCATCTCAGGTGCCCAGTACAAGTGCAGCAGGATCTGCTGGGCCAATTTGGACTATTTGGCTAAGGATTTTTGCCTGGATGGCGGAGTTCTCCCACGAGTACCATAGCTCTCGACTTACTCCATTGCCATCTGTTGGACCTGGCCCTTTTTGCAGGGTCGTTCCCAAACTTTTTGCCTCCTTTCTCCTATTTTTTCTGACCAGTTTTTGTTGGCTTTACGACTCTTGGCACTGTACCACTGCTAACCAGTGCTAAAGTGCATACGCTGTCTGTGTAAATTGTATTGGTGATTGGTTTATCCCTGGCATATTTGATTTACTAGTAAGACCCCAGATAAGTGCACTAGAGGTGCCCAGGGCCAGTAAATCAAATGCAACCAGTGGGCCGCAGCACTGATTGTGCCACCTACATGAGTAGCCCTGTAAACATGGCTTAGATCTGCCACTGCAGTGTCTCTGTGCAGTTTTTAAAACTGCCAATTCGACTTGGCAAGTGTACCCACTTGCAAGGCCCATAACTTCCCTTTTTATACATGTAAGGCACCTCTAAGGTAGGCCCTAGATAGCCCCATGGACAAGGTGCAGTGTATGGATGTTAAAGGTGGGACATGTACTGATGTGTTTTACATGTCCTAATAGTGAAATACTGCCAAATTAGGTTTTCCCTGTTGCAAGGCCTATCTCTCTCATAGGTTAACATGGGTTTTGCTTTTAAATATCTTTTAAGTGTAGTTTCTCTTTGAGAACAGATAGAGATGTGGAGTTTGGGGTCTCTAAACTCGCAATTTAAAAATACACCTTTTGATAAAGTTGGTTTTTAAATTGTCTGTTTAAAAATGCCACTTTTAGAAAGTGGGCATTTTCTTGCTTAAGCCATTCTCTGTCTGTGCCTGCTTGTGTATTCCCTGTCTGGGTCAGACTGACAGTTGAGCTGTTTGTGAATCCCCTCTAGACAGTGACACAAAGGGAGCTGGGGTGTAGCCTACATAGCCTGATGAGCCATCTGGGCTAGAGTGGATGGAGGAGTGATCACTTACACCTGAATGGGCTGTTCCTAACTTCGAACAATGCAGTATCCAACTCGCTTGTGAGTAAGGAATCAACATTGCTGACTTTTCCGGCACACTCTCGTCTGTGCGCCTTTATTTTTCACGCAAAAAAGTTACTTTGTATAAAAACAACGTTTCTATTGTTTTTCTAAGGAGTAAGTCTCTTTTTGCTTTGAATATTCATATCTTGACTTGTGTTTGTTGGATTTTTGTCGTTCTGGTCTTATTTGATTTAGATAAATATTGCCTGTTTGTCTAAACTGGTGTCTATTTTGTAGTGTTTCCACTGTATTACTGTGTGTGTTGGTACAAATACTTTACACATTGCCTTTGAGATAAGCCTGACTGCTTGTGCCAAGCTACCAAGGGGGTGAGCAGGGGTTATCCAAGTGTGTATCTCCATTATCCTGACTAGAATGAGGGTCCCTGCATGGGCAGAGTGCAAACTAAATGCCAACCAGAGACCCCATTTCTAATAGCATCTAGCCACTCCTTCAAGATAGTAGGCACTTTAACCACATAAAGGTGAATGGAATCCCAGTCACTGCCCTGAGAGATACCTGTGCCAATCACACCTTTGTGCTTGACAAGCTAGTGTCTCCAGATCTTTATTAACAAAGAGAGACTAAAAGGGTAAGGGCTGTCCCAGGTGAAGTTACTGTTAGGCCTGTGGCTGTAGTACCTTTAGAGATAGAGGATTCCCTTAGCTGTTATAGGGTGGTAGTTTTCCAGACCTCCCCTTTGAATATTTCCTTAAAAATTACTTCTCAGAGGTTGGTCTGAGCCCAAGAGAGGTAGTTACTCAGTGCAGTACCTCATTTAAGGATTCTGGAGGTGCTGCTCCTGAAACTAGGAAATGTAGGCCACTGAGAAAAGGCAAGAAAATGAAACATAGGAAAGGGAGGCAGCTCTTAGAAAAGGTGCAAGTGAGCCAAGGGCCTTCTTTCCCATTAAAAAGCCTCACCTTACCCAGAAGACGTCCTGCAAAGGCAGGCCACTGTTCAGTAGCAGGTTGTAACCCCTGATCTAACAAAAGAGAGTGGAAGGAGGGTGTCTGCCACAAGATCTTGTGGACCCTCACTTGGAAAAAGTAGAAGGGCACTGTGGACCCCAAGAAACCTGTTGAGTAGTCCACCCCCCTGTCAGTGGAGAGCTAAAGGTGTGGTTCTGGGCATTGACAGCTGTCAGTAACCTCTTCTTGGTGTTGGCCTTCATGGTAGCACTGTCCCGATCATGGTGGTCAGACCCCATGACAGGTAGTAAGGTATGCTCCCTGACACTCTTGGTCATGGTGGGCTTGCACCAATGTTGCATAACCTTTGTGGGTAAGCTAGGTGTTGCCCTAACTAAGTTAGGATTGGAGGAGGTAGGTGCCTCTCTTCCCAAGGTCAAAGTTAAAGATGAGGGTAACACAGAGTAAGCTAAAGTCTGTTAATGATGGGTCCTGTCAGACTTGAGGTAGGTCAGTTACCCAGTGGGAGTGACCCTGTCAGAAGGATGCAAGGAAAGGGTAGGCCCTGAAAAAGGACATCCAGTTTCCTACAGCCTGCCTCTCTGAATGGGAGGGAGGCTTACCAGGAGTGTGGTTGAGATGTCACACATGCATTAGCTTTGGGGAGGGGGGGGGCCAATGTAAATAAACAGCCATTTTGGAGGTTTCCCCCACTTTTTACCCCCATTTGGACTACTAGCTGCTGTTTTTTCGACTTTGAGAGTGCACCTAGGCCTGTTAACCAGAACTCAGTGCTAGTGTTTTAACCCCATACAAATTGCATGTCAGATTGGATCCACCCATTTGGCGAGGCACGGCTTACTTATAAGTCCCTAGTATATGGTACCCAAGGCATGTAAGACAGTGCCCACTCAGGGATGCAGCACAGTTTGTGACACCCTTTGTGTGACAAGGTACAAAATGACCCCCAGCCTGCCAGTGCAGACTTGAAGGGCAGTGGTTGCACTGTCAGTTTGACTTTGCCATCTAAACCTATAGCAAAGCCAACATATCCCTTAACATTTAATATGTCTTCCCTAAGGAAGGCCTATAGAGTCCTATGGCAGGGAGCTATATTTTGTTAAGTAAGACATATGTTTTACGATGTCTTAGCAGCAACACTTCCAAATTGTCGTTTTTGCTGTGGGTTAAGTTGGTAGCCCCATTGGCTAGTACAGATTTGCTGGTGGCGTCCCAACCCAGCTAACCTTTGACTGGAACTACCAAAGTGGGTCATGTAAGGCATCAAATTAATTGTGGCATTAAATGCGACCTGATGGCCACATCTAAATTAATGTCACTTTTAAAGGTAAGCAACTTGAACAAAGTTGCACTCTGTGCCCCAGCTAGTCCAGTGGCCTCACAAAGGCACTGACACATTCACAGGCAGCTTCCTGCCCACCTGGGCCGATGTGTAAAGGACTCCCAGGTCAGGAACAAAGGCTGCTGCTACACTGGAAGGTGTGACCTTCTCCCACAGGATGGCTGCCCTGGGTGTGGCCACCATTGAAGGGCTGCTGTGACAGCACTCTCAGGCAGGATGCCTTTTGTTTCCTGCAGACAGAATAGAGTCAGTGACACAGGAGAGAAACAAGTACACAAACCAGTTTTCAGGTGGTGTATAACCCCATGGTAGCCACACCTCTTGGGGTGGGCTACCGAGATCCTTACAGCCAAGGAGGGGTTCTGCTATGTTGTGGCAGGGATGTTGCACTCTGGGAAAGCACCAGAGAGACTAAATGGATTCCTTAGGAAAAGCAAACCTTAGCATTGTCTTGCTGCCTCGTGATCTGCAGTCATGTAAGTGGTGTGACACAATGCAAAGGTGTGCTTTTCCAGAGTAATCCATTTACCACTACAAGACTATAAGGAACAGAGAGGCCCTTTTTGCATTGTTGGCTTTTTCTAGAAGTACTCCTGCATGTGTAGGTGTGACCACTCTTAACATGCAATAATAAGGTTTACTTCTCCTGAATAATTTGTTTACCCCACCAGAACTGTCAAACCAACCGTGCGGCCTGATATACATTGTAGATTCTGTCTTGAAGTATTCTTGCATGTGTTGCTTACAGGATGCCTTACCGAAGTTCCCAAGATTCCACGGTTTCTATGGAACTTTAGTCAGATGACTTTTGTCCTAATGAAACATGAAGACTAAAGGTCGAATCATCAACATTCCCTCGCTAAGTGGTTTTCAAAACATGTTATGGCTCCCCAGAGATACCATACATGAACAGGCAGGATCTCTACTTAAGTTTGTTTGATTTCAACGGTGGCATCTCTTCAATGTCTTGTTCTGTGTTGTTGTATACATATTAGTTCACTGTATGAGCATTGTCTGCAGTAATTTTGATACATACTGAATGTGTGTTGTCCTAATAGAGAAAATCAGCACCATGCAAGATAGTATCTTTTTTGTTAACATTGATTATGATACAAGCGTACTAATAGAGTTTGCACACTTTCAAAGCAAGCAGAAGTATTGGTGAAAGAGTCCCACAGGGCGTTTGTATGGCTTGGTACGCTTACTCTGGTTCTCGTGGGAAATCAGTGGTGTCCTTGATTTGTAAACATAAGTTCCCTAAAAAGCGCTTAAAAAAACAGTCAAGACTTTACTTTTTTGCCACACAGGGTACTCTGTGAGAACATGGATTATGTTCCTTCCACAATTATGTGTAATGTGTGGACTATAATGTACTTGACAGTTGAAGAGCGTAACACCTACCACGTTCTGACCGCGGAGAAAGGTGTCGAACAGGCCATAAGCATGTTCATGATTTCCTCAAGTAGAGGCACAAAAATTCTATGGCTGCTTGCCTAATGAAGTAGTGGGCCCTGAAAGGTAGGTTTCCATGCACAGCCATTGAAAGGTTAGCCTTACAGCAGCTGCTCCTCAGTCAATTTCCCAATACTTCACTTTTGTATGGTACAACAAAAGCAAGTAGGAAAATGCAGGGCTGGCTGAGAAGGGTACTGGGGACAGTGAACATGACTCTCCTGCCTCTTTCCTTTCTTGGAACAGAATCTACAATGACACGGTTGAGTCTTTTTAGCTGTTTCAGGAATGCGATTGGCAAAGTGTTGATCCTGCAGTCTTCCCACATCCTCCAGAGTCCATAAAGTAAAGGCTACTGCTTCTGTAAGACTTCCAATGATGGTTAACTGAAAGTCAAGGAGAGACATGAGTCTTCCTGTACAGCACATGCATTGTATGTTGCCATCTGGATCAGGTAGGTAAAAAGTTACTTATACCAAGTGCGAGTTTCATGACTCACATTGTATGGGTGCAGAGCCTTGTCATTCTTAGCCACTCCGTCCATATACTTGTAATCAAGTATACAGAAAAGCCTGTGAACTTCTGCCATCTAACCCCAAGCGGTGACAGGGGAAGTGTTTTCATCATGAACTGTAGTAAGCATGTATACACTCACGCCTATCAGGGAACTTAACTGCGAGCAGGTCGTTGGAATGAAACGCAGTGCTCTGGGATTTCAGTTGCTTCTTACAAACAGGCTCCTGTGGGCATCCTTTGTGGTGACAATGAACTGTACCACATGCCACAGTGCCAGCTTTGTACAGCTCACTCCCATATAGATTATAACCTTTGTGGAGGAGTGGCTAGACAAGTTCCCATAAATCTTTTCTCTGATTCCTAGTGTGGGAGGGCAACCTACAAGGTTTAGAGTGGACTCCTTCCCTGTATAGCCTCTCAAGCTGTACACATAGCCAGTAGAGCTCTTACACAGCATGTACAGCTTGATGCAACGGTAAGCTCTTTTGCTTGCAATGTACTGCTGGAACAGCAGCAGCCATTTGTACAGCATCAAGGATTCATCAATGGCTATATTCTTTCCAGGCAAATAAATGTTCCACAACAGGCAGAATTCTGAACAACCTGTCATGGTCTGGAGGGTCCTGGGGCGGAATTGTCATTGAAATGCGGCATACGCTGCAATAGCAAAAAACGATCTCTGCTCATGTACGGTGCGAAGATGGGGATTACCCAACCCATAGGTGTAGACCAGCAGGACGGCAAGCTTGGTTTGTGCACTAACGCTATTTTGAGCATAAAGCCCAAAAATATATTCAACTCTTCCAGTGAAGTGGGAGTCCCCTAGAATGAGGCCCCAGATTGCCTCCATGCTTTCTCAGAAATTGTTTACCTCACACATTTGTTTGCTGCTCTATTTACTCAAGGAATTCAACATCCAAAAAGAAATGGGCATAGTCAATTGGCAAAATATTTGCTGTATTGACTTTACCTCCAGCATAGGCAGTGAAAGGCGGAATGTGAAGCTGAACTAAATTGGGTTGCGGCCAAGCGAGCAGTTCGTCTGTGCTTGCCCCTACACGTGCCTGCTCTCTGGGTTGGACTAACCTGCTACAGTTGCTCTGCTGCACACATAATGCTTGGAAAGGGATGGCACAACTGTCATCATTATGTTCCTCAGAATCGCCAGAAGATGAGTCGTGGAATTGTACCTCACTGATTGAAAAACCACTTCCAGATTCTGCTCCATTTTCTTCTCCTTCAGATGCTGTCTCAGTGTCTGATCATGCCTCAGAGTTGTCCTTCATAGTCCGAGTTGGGGCCTGAGCAGCAGTCATCCACGAGAAGCCATCTCTGCTACTGGTTAAAACCATCCTTCTAAACCACTGAATATGTAGAAGGCAGAAGTATTGTTCTAAATCATTTGCTGGGTATGTGTGAGAGAAATATGTGCAACAGTAAATAAATACAAAATTGGTTATCTGGTTTCCTTAATCTGCACATTCTCAAAAAGCACTAAACAAAATAGTTAAAAAAAAAAAAAAGACAAAGTATTACTTTACCTTGCCACATAACCAATACCAGAGCATACTCTTGTCATGGCTTATGCAAAACCTTATTGTAGGTGGAGCTGCTGGGCATTTGCCAGTATAAAACTAATATCCTAAAGCCAAACATCTATCATTGTACTGAAGAAGGACACATTCACATAAAAGCCCCTGCAACTTTGCACAGTCATGCTCCTTGGAAAAACACACAGTGCTATCACCACGTTCACTGGAATTATGCGGTGGGAGAGCAACCAGTAATGCGACTGGGTTGACTACATTATAAAGCAGGAAAAGGCAAATTATGCAGTAAATGCAACACTTTTTTGATAGTGTCACTTTAATATTTTAAGATTTTAAAAAACATGATAATACTGCCTAGGGAAAGATTATTAACTCATTTTATTACCAGTATAACAATCAAATAAATAAAGACATAACTAACTGAAAGATGACCTGCCAACTTTGTGCAATGCCTTTCACTGCCTACCAATAAATTGTTGGCAAGTATGTAGTGTGGCTTTTGTTTTATATTTGTATTTTTTTTCCTGCCGGGGAGGGGGGGTGCAATCGCCCCACCAGTAGAAAAGACTCATATAAAAAAAAAAAAAGCAGGGCCCCAAAGGGGAACAACCCATTCATTCAGCGCTGACACCTGCCTGTCTTTTTTTTCCTCACTGGAGCAGTGAGAGTACTCACCTTGCTGCTTTCACCTCTCCATTGGGGAATCTGTGATGTCAGTGTGCCACAGTGCTAACTTCAAAGATGGGTGGGTGTGGGCTGATGTGAGAGCGATTCTGTGTCTCCCCTCCCGGAAGGATCCTTTTCAACCCTCACCAGTGTCGCCAGTGTTGACAGATGCACTGGGGATGGAGTGCAGGTATTGTTCATTGACTGACTCCACACTAAATGGGTTAAGAAAATACATCTTCATCTACAGGCATATCAGATTAACAAATATTTAAATTCAAACACTGTGAAGAATCATATTTTTAGTTAGAGACATGGGCCAGCAATCTGTCTGTGCAGGGCAAGTCTGGTCCCTCTTTTCAACCCATACATTATGGGCTACATTATATCCAGAAAGCTGTCTCTATCCTCTTTCAAGTGTCTCAAAAGATTCTTCATAGCCATTGTGTCCCACATTTTCAGATATCACAATGCTTCAGTGGATCTTATGCATTTTTATGTGTTCTTGGTAAGCACCATCTTTGCAGCCAGTAGGAGTGGAGATATCAATGTCCAGTCTCTATTGTGCACTCTCTCCCATGTGGTTGCTGTAAGCCCCAGTATCACCATTGGTGTGTCTTCAAGAACCAGGAATGCAACGGTTTCTGTTTTATAACTTCCAATACTTCATTTTATAACTGCCAATACTTCCTTCGAGTATAAAGACCTAGATTTTTATAGGATCAGTAGATAAGTCCATTGATTTTCTCTCTTCCTTTTTGAATGGTACTACAGACTCAAGCTGGGTTACTTGTACGGTCTGTAAGCAGGATTCTCTAGTATTTGGTGGCATTCATTAGCCCACAGCAATTCAGCTTACGCAACACATTTCATTAGGCTTAGAGAGTACTTCTGTTCCATACTGCCATTCCCGTGTCCTTCTAACGCTACAGAAATGAAATTCAACACTGGGTGTTCTCTACAATAGACTGTACCCAACTGGTAACTTCTCTTAAGAATTTGTTTGCTCTATATTGTACCACTCTTTCTGTTCTGAACACGGAGTTCCCTAGCAGCAGTTTACCATTCCAGTATAGCTGACTGCAATGTTAGAATGGTAAGTTAAAGTGTACAGGTGCATGAAAATGCAAGTGAGAGGCCTGGTTACACAGCGAGCAAGCCCTTAGAAATCCAATAGTTATCCTCTCTGCTTGGTCTTCTTCATTGCCACCCTCTGCTCATTTCCAGTTGCTCCTTACAGCATCTCACAAAGGCGTTGGGAGAACCGACAGGGCCATAGCAACTTCTGCCACACTTTCCCTTTTTACCCAACCCTGCCACACTGCCCCTCCTCAGAGGGTCATATCCAGCACAGCTCACTGACAGCTCACCTCTTATGCAGCTGTATTTCACTCCACTGCTTCAGTTTGACTAGAATGTGGTACAAGAAACAGATGCAATATCACTTTTTGCACCATTTTAAAAAGCCACCATTGTTTCCCTGGGATGAAGAAGGGACATCTCTCTTGGTGTAACTCTCATTCCAAGCCACCTTATCCATTTTGTTGGTGGTCATGCTCTTCTCCGTAGGTATTTCCCTGGAGCTTGGGTTATCTGATAGAGACTTCTAGTTGCAGATTCCTTACCTTAGAATTTCCCCCATGCATCAGTCTGGATCTGGAGATTTTTCTCGAGCAGTACCCTTGCATTGGTCGACTCTGCATGCGTCGTTAACATCGTGCGTGTCAGATATGACATTGCGGTTCCTATATAGGTGCCACCTCGGCGTGGTGACGTTATCCCTTTCTTTCCATGCCAGCCTACATGCAGATCCGAAGAAGAGTTACTCCTACAGTCAATTTTTGACTGGATTTTGACTTTTGTTCAAGCTTTATTGACATTCTGGTTCGTCAAGATGTCCTCACGGAAGACCAGATTCAGGCCTTGTGATTCCTGTCACCGGATGATGTCCATAATAGATCCGCACCTTGTGTGTCTCTGGTGTTTGGAGCACAACCTTGACCCAAAGTCGTGCTCAGAGTGCCAGGCCATCACCCCAAAATCTTTGAGGCAGTAGTCCCTAAAGCTACTTGCGTCCCGGCGCTCGGCTCAGTGTCGCTCCCGTTCTCGGTCGAGGGGAAGGTCCCTAGACCACTTGCGGAGCCTACACTCTTCATTGTCCCACTCCAAGTGCTCGGGACGTTCCGGTAAGCACAGGGAGTCATTGAAGAAGAGCAAGCATTCTTCAACTTCACCCTGTCGGTTGTATGATGAGACACAGGAAAAGGAGCATCGTCACTCTAGGCTTCTGTACTTAGAGCCTACTTTTGCATCAGCTCCAGACCTTCAGGTTTCTGGGAGCCGCAGGCATGCCTGCCCAATTGCTTGAGTTTTATGAGGCCATGCACCTAATTTTTGGGCATGCTGGCTCTTCTGGAGGGACTTCAAGCCCCATGGGGTCGACAGGAGAGACCCCTGTGGTTCCACGCAGGCAGCTTCAACCTTGTCTCAGGCAGGAAACCCAGGGATTCGTTTCTGGATCCGAACCGGCATCAGTTGTGCCACCGTGACCTTCCCCAATGAGGGTTCAGATGTCGCCGCACCCAACGCCGCTCAGGACCACAGTTGGCGTCCATCCACTACTCATTCCCAACTCTGATACAGAGCCGGACCAGCATCACTCGATGCCTATTCCAACTTCAACAGAGAGTTTGATTCCCTAGGTTGGATCCTGACCCTTATTCTTATGGGTGTGGTGAGAGTATGGAGGGGGTACTCCATGTACTGGGCTCAGGACGTGGGTGAAGCCAGTGGTCTGAACACTTGCTCTGACGCTGGCCTGCTTTCTTCCCCTACGGTGGCTATGGAGCATAGCATCTTATTCAGTGGTGGTGAGGAGAGCAGCCGAGGTCCTGAGCCTCAAGCTGCCTTCGGTAGCCATCAGGGCTAACTCCTGACTGAGATGCTTCAGACTGGGACTTCCTTTTCAGAACCCCTTTTGCCTTTAGTGAAGCCCTCACTGATGTCCTGTGAGGAACTTGGTCCAAACCCAGCACAGGGGCTCCTGTTAATAGGACAGCCGTGCTGCACCATAGACCAGCACATAATGAACCAATGTTCCTGACGCAACACCCCACTGCTGAGAGCTTGGTTATCTAAGCCTATACATCCCTAGGTGCATTCCCTTCTGCACCCCCAGATAAAGAATCCCATACTTTATGGGACACGTTGTGCAAGTACTGCCACAGGTCCCTTAGGAGGCCCGACAATTCTCTCTTATGCTGATGGGAGAGACACAGGGATGTTCATGATACCATGTGGACTGGATATGCCCGACTCACTAGGTAGATCAGTTCCATCGACAGTGGCCTTGAGGCGCCATGCTTGGTTGAGGACGTCTAGCTTTTTGGGGGATATCCAAGTCGCGCTTATGGACATGCTCTTTGATAGTACCCATCTCTTCTGAGACAAAGCAGACTCTGTGCTTGAGCGCTATAAGGAGTCTCAGGATGCGGCCTGGTTGTTGGGCCTCGCAGCTGCCCCTAGCCCACCTCAATCTGCTTTTCGCCCTTTTCGTGGCTATAGAAGGGCCGCCCAACCACGTCCCTTTCCCTCCAGCCACTGTGCAGCACATGCTGCCCAGCCTCTGCGTAGCCGGGCACATGGGATCCAACAGCTTCTTGGATCAGGGAGCCAGCGGTCTGCTCAGTCCACCATCCCTCCTGCTGCAGCCTCAAAACCTTCCTTATATAATGCTTCCCCATTAGGGACCAGTTAGAGGCAGGATTCGCCATCACCTGCTCCGCTGGCAATCCATGATGTCAGACAGGTGGGTTTTGTAAATAGTCAAAAGGGGCTCCTCCCTACCCTTCAAGACTACCCCTCCTTCCATGCCACCATCCTCCGATCGGATGACGGAGGATCACTTGGCACTTCTCCGCGAGGAGGTTATGGCTCTTTTGACCAAGGGAGCCATAGAGAAGGCCCCTGTGCCAGAACTTTGTTGTGCTTGTTATTCCCGCTACTTCCTGGTGCCAAAAAGGGACAAGGGCCTCCACCCTATCCTAGAACGCTGGTCCCTCAATCTCTTCCTCAACAAGAAGTTCAAAATGCTAATTCTGATGGATACAACTACCTGTGGATTCCTCACCTTATGGATTCACCCTTGCGTCAGCATCCAACGGAAAATCTTCTTCCCAGCTCTCCACATGGACGAGGACATCACAATTGCACCGCTCCACGCGACTCTGTCTGACATCACCGTGCCAATAAGAGGTCCTTGCTGGCGTGCTGATGTCAGTTCCCTTTTTTCCGTGCCTTCGATGCTAACGGTTTTCTCCTAGCTCTCTCTTCTGTTGGAGGGTTTCATCTTGTTGCTATCTGACTTTTTAGTTACAATGTCTCCACCTAGGAAGTCAGGTTTCAAGCCATGCAGAGTGTGGGGTTCGCATGTCAGTCACTGACCCTCATGACGATTGTCTTTGGTGCCTTAGCTCTGAGCATGACGTTGAGGAGTGTGTTTCTTGCCAGAGCATGAATCTAAAGACGTTAAAGGAAAGAGAGGCCAAACTCTTTTTGGCCAAGGCAAAGAAGGGTCATAGGAGCCATCATAGATCCTCTTCCCATGCTTCTTCGAAGAAGCATAAGAAACTGCGCTGTCATGACTCTCTGCGTTGTTCGGCTCTGATCTCAGATCGAGGTCTCCATCTCGTCAGCGACGTGGGAGGTGAGTCCGACTGTGACTCCTCAACCCCAGAGCCCTGAGGCTTCTCCAACGCCATCTGTCTTTGAGGTTGTGGCACCTCCGGACAGTCCTCGATTTTCACCTGCTGCTCAGGAGTCCGATGTCCAGCAAGCACAGGTGCAACAGGCAGACCAGCGGTATCCTGCCTTCCCGGCTCCAGTAGAAGATCCGGCAGCATTTTTTAATGCCATGTTCTCTATGTTCAATGTGATGGCCCCTGCTGGTGCACCGGCTGGTCCCACGGGTCCATTGGCATTTTCTTTGGGCTCTCCTGCTCTGTACAAGGCGGCGCCGTTTATGCCATTCTATCCGGCTGAGGGTACCGGACCAGCGCCAATGACATCGCCTCAAGGCCCTGTGGATCCCATGACGTCGCCTTCTAGATCTATGGCGCAGATTTCATCGCCCCGTCAGCCGGCGCCGATGGTGGAGCCTCGACCATCCTTGGCACCATTAGGATCCGTGCTGGCGCGGGATCCGAGTAATCGATTCGACCGGAGTCAACCTTCCTCTCCTTCTCCACATCAGCTATTGAAGCCGGTGTCTTTGACGTCAGCAAATTCTATGTCGACGCCGAGGTTGGAGGCTCGACTGAGGTCACGCAGGAAGGCCTTGCGACTCTTAGAGGAGGAAGAGTATCAAAGGCAGTTGTTGGAGGAGGGGGAGAGTGTTGAGCCCTTGGGAGAGTATCAAGGGCTGGATTCGGACAGTGGGCTGGAATGGGACTTGTCTTCACCGGGGGAGTTCACGGAGGAGGCATCTTCTTTCACACAGTGGTCAGGAAGTTAGCAGACTTTTTAGAACTTCCATTGCCTGCTACGAAAGTTAAGACGAACATTTTAACAGAGGTCCTGCATCCTTCTTTGACTTCTGCGGATCCTTTGCTTCCATTCAAAGAGGCTCTTATGGAGCCCATATTAGAACTTTGGAGGAAGCCTGTATCATCGCTTGCTGTGAATAGAGCTGTAGCACGGAGATACAGAGCGGTGCATGGTGATCTGGGGTTTTTATCAAGAAATCTTACCCCGGAGAGTTTGGTGGTTCAGGCCTCTTGCTCTACACAGTCTGCTCCAGGCTCCTTCCCTGTGATTCCATCAGACAGGGAATCCAAGCGGATGAAGCAATCTGCAAAGAAGACTTTCTCGTCTTGCAGCATGGCTCTCAAGACTGCAAACGCTACCTGTGTGCTAGCTAGATATGTCCACGCCCGCATGGACTCCGCAAAGGCAAATAATCCAGTCTGGTCTGGACTCTACGGACTCGGTGGCCAGGGCAATGGGTACATCTATTGCTACCAGAAGGCACGCTTGGTTGAGGTCCTCTGGGTTTTCTTCAGATGTACAGACCACTTTGTTGGATTTGCCCTTTGAGGGGGAAAAGCTGTTCGTCGATAAAGCGGACTCTGCCCTAGAACGCTTTAAAGATAGCCGGGCCACAGCGAAGTCCTTGGGATTGCAAGCCTCTTCTGCTACCCCTTTTAGGTCCTTTCGGAGGTTCAGGGGGTTTGGGCATGGAGCTGTTTATCAAGGGAGACCCAAGTCTTCGGTCTAGCAGCCTACCAGCCTCCCATATCGATCCTTTAGAGGGCGGGGGAGGGTTAGGACAAGAGGGGCCACCCAGCAGCACCCAGCATCATCCTCTTCCTCTGGAGGACAACAGCAAGGGAAGCAGCCCTAGTTTTCTCCCCCTTATCGACCATACTTCTCCTGTAGGGGGAAGATTACATCTTTTTCTCCACAAGATGGAGTTAGTTACATCAGACTCATGGGTTCTCCCCGTCCCTAGTTTTGTTCAGAAGACCCTCTCCTGTTGTTACAGCAGGAGGTTCAGACCCTATTGTCAAAAGGTGCGGTGGAGTTGGTTCCAGAGCAGGAAAGGGGTCAGGGTTGTTATTCAAGATACTTCCTGATCCCCAAGAAGGACAGTCGTTTGAGGCCAATCCTAGACCTGAGGATTTTGAATTGCTTTCCCAAACAGGAAAAATTCAAGATCCTGACTCTGGCACAGGTACTTCGGGTTTTAAACAAGGGGGATTGGATGGTGTTAGTCGATTTGCAGGATGCGTACTTTCATATCCCTATACTCAAGTCACACAGGAAAGTATCTCTGGTTTTTGGTGGGGTCGCAACACTACCAGTTTGCGGTCCTTCTGTTTGGTCTTACTTCAGCAGCTCGATTCTTCACAAAGGTGATGGCAGTGGTAGCAGCAAGTCTCAGAAGGAAGGGGATATTGGTATTCCCTTACCTGGACGATTAGTTGATCAAAGCCAAGTCTCCAGAGCTTGTGTTGCGTCACTTGCAGATGACAACTCAGTTGTTGTTCAGACTAGCTTTTTCGATAAATGTACCCAAATCTCACCTGGAGCCCTCTCAACGCCTCCTGTTCATAGGGGCAGTACTGGATACAACAGTGAATCGAGCCTATCCTCTGTCTCAACTGATCCAGGACATTCAGGCATTGATTCCAATGTTTCAAAATGGAGCGGTTGTTCCAGTCCTCAAGGTCTTACGTCTGCTCGGTCTGTTCGCTTCTTGCATTCTGTTGGTCACTCATGCACGTTGGCACATGAGGGCTCTCCATTGGTGTCTCCGCAGGCAGTGGTTTCAACACAAAGGGGATCTCGAGGAGTTGATAACGGTCTCCAGAGACGCTGCAGCGGAGATACGATGGTGGGCTGTGGACGGCAACCTTTCTCAAGGAAGGCCGTTTTCACTGCCACCTCCGGTGGCCACCGTCATAACGGATGCTTCCACTCTTGCTTGATAGCGAATCATCTGGCTGGAGTGCTCAACATACGTGTGGACACTCTCAGTCGGCATTTTTCAGCCTTTCACAAGTGGCGTCTCCATCTGGATCTGGTTCAACACATCTTTCAGATGTGGGGTTCTCCAGTGATAGGTCTGTTTGCCACTCGGGAGGACACGCACCGCCCGTCATTCTGCAGCCTCCAGTATCCAGTGCAAGGAGCTTTGGGAGATGCGTTTCAGATCTCTTGCTGCCACCAGTTGCTTTATGCGTTCCTCCCCACCCCCCCCCCCCCCCCCCCCATACCCTTGATTCCTCGGGTTCTGAGGAAGATTCGCCAAGATTGGGCTCAGGTTATTTTAATAGCCCCGGATTGGCCAAGAAGGGTGTGGTACACAGACCTTCTCCAACTCTTGCTGTGCTCTCTGCTTCGTCTTCCTCTCAGGGCAGACCTCCTCCCGCAGTGGCAGGTTCTACACCCCCACCTCCAGAGCCTGCACCTTCATGCCTGGAGATTGAACGGGGCAACCTGAGTTCCCCTTTCTCTCCCACCAGATGTAGTGGATGTTATTTTATTGGCGAGGTGACACTCCACTAAAACAGTTTGTGCCGGCAGGTGGGCAAAATGTGTGGCTTGGTGTGGAGAAAAGCAAATTGATCCTTTGAAGGCCCACCTTTCTGATATTTTTATTATTTGCTTTGGACTTAGCAAAGAAGGGTTGTGCAGTGGCTACGGTTAAGGGTTATTTAGCTGCTCTGTCAGCCTTTCTTTGTCTCCCGATCAGCCCTCATTGTTTAAATCACCTATTGTGGTTAGGTTTCTTAAGGGTTTACTTAATAAGTTTCCTCCCACTCCTTTTCAGGTGCCTCAGTGGGATCTTGTTTTAACCTTTTTAATGGGGTCAACTTTTGAGCCCTTGCACTCTTACCCGTTAGGGTTTTTAGTGCTTAAAACAGTTTTTCTTGTTGCCATAACCTCGGCTAGGCGGGTTAGTGAGCTTCAAGCTCTTTCTGTTAAACCCCCCTTTACCTTGTTTTTCTCAGATAAAGTGGTGTTGAAAGCCAGGGCAGCTTTCCTGCCAAAAGTTGTCACTCCTTTTCATATAGGGCAGACTATTACCCTTCCATCTTTCTAACCTCCTCCTCACCCCTCGAAGGAGGAAGAAAGGCTTCACCGCTTGGACCCTAAAAGGGGGCTTAGTGTTTGCATTGAAAGGACAGCTGACTTTCACCTGGAAGATCAGCTGTTTGTGCGGTATATCGGACAGAGGAAGGGCACAGCAGTCCATAAAAGAACAATCTCCAGGTGGGTTATCCTTTGTATCATGATTTGCTACTCGTTGGCAAAAAAGGTTCCCCCTGAGGGTATCAGAGCCCACTCCACCAGGGCTAAGTCTGCTCCTTCGGCCCTGGCAAGAAGGGTTCCGGTGGTTAATATTTGCAAGGCAGCAACTTGGGCGTCCCTCCATACCTTCGCAAAGCATTATTGCTTGGACTCTGAGGTTCAGAGGGACGGCCATTTTGCATGATCTGTGTTACAGGATTTCTTGGTGTAATCAGGCAGGCACCCACCTCCTAGTGCGGTACTGCTTTGGGACTCTATTCATAAGGTGAGGAATCCACAGGTAGTTGTATCCATCAGAAGAGCAAGTTACTTACCTTTGGTAACGCTTTTCCTGGTGGATACAATAGCTACCTGTGGATTCCTCACAGTCCCACCTGCCTCCCCATTGCCTGTCTGATTGCACTAGGATATGTGGTTGTATAGGTGTATGTATATATTGATATTTTTCCTATATATATATAAATGATGGTTTTGATTATGTTGCATCATGAAGGTTTTATGTATATATGTATTTATTGGAATTAGTGTGCAGTCGGTTCTCACCTGTTCACCTCAAAGGCACCTAAAAAATGGGTGAAACTGACCTCAGCACGCCGGCGAGGACCTGTTACTGGCACGGTGACATCAGACGGAGTCACATGGAGCTGTGCAATTGTGACGTCCTCGTCGACTTGGAGAGCTGGGAGGAAGATTTTCCATTGGATGCTGGTGCAAGGGTGAATTCATAAGGTGAGGAATCCACAGGTAGTTATTGTATCCACCAGAAAAAGCGTTACCGAAGGTAAGTAACTTGTTCTTCTGGCTCAGGTCTTTTCTGCCCTAGACCAAGGAGACTAGATGGTATCGTTGGACTTGCAGGACACATATTTCCATATTCCAGTCCTACCGGCCCACAGATGTTACTTGACGATTGCCGCAGGGTGTCATCTCCCACCTCCAGACTAAGGTGGACCTCCTGCATTCACTGGGGCTCACTATAAACGTTCCAAAATCACACCTGACTCACTCTGATGCTCCCTTTCTTCGCGGCTGTTCTGGACATAGTGCAGTTTCAGTCCTATCCTCCTGAGCGGTGAGTCCAGGATCTTCAGGCTATGATACTGATGTTGCAGCCTCTAACCTGGATTTTGGTAAGAATGACTCTGAGGCTGCTGGGCCTCATGGCCTCTTGCATCCTGCTGATGACACATGCCACTTGGCATATGCAGGCTCTGCAGTGGCACCTGACGTTCCAGGGGGCGCAGCATCAGGGCAATCCCTCCGACATGGTCCAAATATCAGAGGGAACTGCACAATATCTGCAGTGGTGTTTAAACCACAGTTGGGTCAGAGGCAGATCCCGCTCCCTTCCCCAACCAGATCTGACAGTATTCAGATGGGGCTGGGATTGGGCAGCCACATGGGAGAGGCGGAGATCGGAGGCATCTGGTCTCTGGCAGAGTCCAGGTTCTATATCAGTATTTTGGAACACAGGGCGGTTAGGATAGCATTGAAAGCATTCTTTGACAGCTTTTGACCTTCCTCCTGAAGTCTGCATCATTATCTAGGCAGCCAGGCGACCCTCCACCAAAATGGTATGCGCCTGTCATTGGAACAAATTTGTGGCATGGTGCACATACAAGTCTGTTGACCCTATCTCTGCCCCTCTATCAGAGGTCCTCTTGGTTGTTCTTTCTCTAGCCCAGCAGGGCTCTGTTTGGTCCCCCTCGAGGGTTACTTATCTGCTGTCTCTGCTTCCCTTAGATTACCTAACCAACCCTCCTTGTTTAAATCTCCTTTTGTTGGTAGATTCCGGAAGGGTCTTACCCAGATGTTTCTTCCTTCACCGTTCATAATGCCCCTATGGAATTTGAACCTGGCTCTTACTTTTATGATATGTGCTCCTTTCAAGCCACTTCAGAACTGTCCTTAGGCCTCTTATCCTAAAAATAGCCTTCCTTGTAACCATCACTTCTGCCCACAGTGTGAGTGAGCTGCATGCTCTTTCATCGAAGCCGTCCTTCATTTCCATCCATCCTGACAAGGTGGTGCTTTGTACCAGGGCTTCCTTTTTACCAAAAGTGGTCAAGCCCTTTCATGAGGGCCAATCCATCACCTTGCCTAATTTTTACACACCCTCACATCCTTCTAAAGAAGAGGAGAGACTCCACTGCCTAGACCCAGAAAGAGCCTTGACACTCTACTCTGATTGTACTAGAGTTCCGAGTGGATGATCAACTCTTTGTGGATTATGTGGGTGCGAAGGAAGGTCAAGCAGTACAGAAGAGGACCATCTGCAAACGGGTCGTTCTCTGAATTAAAATGTGCTACGCATTGGCTAAGAAGCAACCTTTGGAGGGTTTGTGTGCTCACCACACCAGAGCAACAGTTGCAACCACTGCGTTGGCACGTGAAGTTCCAGTCCTGGACATCTGCCAGACAGCCATGTGGGCATCTCTGCACACATTCACCAAACACTGCTGCCTGGACACTCAGGTCTAAAGGGGCGGATGTTTTGCCCTTTCAGTCCTGCAGGACTTTCTAGTATGATCTTGGTTTGCAGACCCTCCTCTGCGGACGGTATTGTTTGGATATCTATTCTAAGGTAAGGAATACGCAACTAGAAGTCTCTACCAGATGAAAAAATTACTTACCTTTGGTTAAGCATTATCTGGTAGAGACATATTCTAGTTGCAGATTCCTTACCGACGCACCAATCCTCCCTGCTCTGCGAGCTGATTTCTAGGAACAGGGACATCCCGTTCAGGGCCCCAGTTCTGAAGCGCCATGGTCCGTGTTCTTCATGACTCTACGCTTCTGGCGTGGAAAGTTGTGAAAGAAACTGACGTCAGCATGCCAGGGTGGTGCCTATAAAGGACCTGCAAAGTCATATTTGGCGAGCAAAACATTGAATACGGAGTCGACATATGCCACCTAAAGCCGCACAGGGGTACTGCTCATGAAGAATCTTCTGATCCAGACTGACGCTTGGGGGTAATTCTAAGGTGAGGAATCTGCAAGTAGAATATGTCTCTACCAGATAATGTGTTACCGAAGGTAAGTAACTTGTTTGTTTGGCCTCTGATCAAGAGAAGAAGAACAAAAGTTGAAGCTCCAGAAAGTCATATCTTCTCTGAACCAGGCTTGTCCCATTGTATAACAGCATGTTTATAGGCTGAAACTGTTAGTTACACAGAAGATGTAGTAATACTAGACAAATAGCATCAGACATGTTGGATTGTTATAGCAATAGGCCCTTCTGGAGCACTAACCTTTTCAATCACTTAGTTCTCTGTATCTGATTGCATTGGTAATCTGGTTACTCTTTAGTCCATTCTTAATAAATGTAGATGTTCTGTGTGCTGTATGAGTTAGCAAAAGTAAACTATTTTTTGTGTTTGCCTTCATGAGTAAGTTGTAACATTTCAGAGTAAGGTAAACACACTCAAATATGTTTATGCATTTTTGGGCCATCATAATCTTCTATTTTATTACTCAACTAGCATTATTCGTTCAAGACACTTCTTCTGTGGCTGGAATTGATTTATAAAAGGAACACATCTTTATAATCTCTTTCCAGGAAGTGTTATGTGTCAGTGTGAATTCACAGTAAAGTCAGAAGTTCATCCCAGCATTGCCCCATGGCCTGATCCTCCTCCTAGAAGTGCTATGTCCTGTCGGCAGTGCCCCTACAATGTGTGTTCTTTCTTGGCATTGCACTTTTACTGTATTTGTTCCCTCAGCAATTACCTTTCAGTATGAGCTCTCTCCAGCAGTGCCATGTCAACAGAAGCAGTAACGTAGGAATAAAGGAGCATAAAAGTCCGAAGTTAAAAGAAATTGCAAAAAAAAACCTGAACACAGTTCACTACTTAAGGGGCAAGGACACATTTATTACAAGCATTGCATAGAACCATTTAGTGTCAACTGTGAAAGGCTGACCTTTTTGCTTTGCCAAAGCTTGTTTGCAATGGCATCATCTAATGACAAATGGCTGCCACGCCATTACGACACATGCCCACGGAGAGGTAGCCATCTTGGAATGGATTTTCTGTTCAAGAAAAGCCATTCCAAGATAGTGGCTCATCCATACATGTACATGTTTGTCATGAACAAAGGTGCAAATTTTGTATTTCTAATTTGTCATTCCAGTATGGCAGGCAGCCATGTTAAAATGCTTGAATGTTTAAATTGTTCAGCATTCCATCCATCATCTTTTCTTTTTGCTTTTGTCTCCCTAAGTGGGAAGGGTATGCCCAGACGTGGGGCCCATGCTCACTAGGCCCCTGGATTCAAGCTAGCTTTGCTGATGAGGGGTGATGTCCCAAAACCAGTCTCAGGATGCTTGATTCCGGTCCAGGGAGTACCTTGCTTGGCAGATCAGGCTGAACTGTTCCCATGGGGAACCCGGTCAAGACTAATTTGCATATGGCTAGGTCCAAACTGGAGTAGCATGGTGGGCAAAAAAACTAAGGATTAAATCCAGATCTTTGTGACTGGGGTGAATGTTTGCACCGTGCAGCATTCCGTCCATTGTTTGTTCTTTTTGCTTATGTTAAAATGGTAAGTCAAAAGTTAAATAAAAAAGCGCACAGGTACATTAAAATGCATGTGATAGGCCAGGCAGCACTTTCCAGCTGCATGATCTTCACAGGAAAAACAGAAAGTGTGCAGGGATGAAAAGAGGAACGGGGAATTAAGAGGACGCAGAAAGATGGTGGCAGGACAGGTTTGTTAGGACGATCGAGAAAATGCATTCCAGTGAAGTGCTAAAAGGCAATGAAAAAGTCACTTGAACTTATCAGTTGATATATACTATTTATCCAGTCAGGACACTGAAATGCTCCTGGCTGGCCAAACATAAAAATAAAGAGGAGAGGTGTTGAATAAAGAGCAGAAGACTGGAATAGTCTTCAATGCCTTACAGTTGTGATTTAGGAGTTGACCCAAAACTAAAGCCCTCCACGTATATATAATATTTTAGGAACAATAGCATTAGCTGTCTGTTTCAGGCCTGTTGTAGCCAAAAACTTAAAAGAAGACATCTTGTTAAACCGATTCTGCAATAACTTTAAGCTGTTTACTGGTAAAATGTCATGTGGGATTTAAGAGTTTAAATATTGCACTTAAAAACATAAGTAGCTAAGGCCCAGTTGTACAAAGGCATTTTACTTTTGCAAAAGGTCCAATTTGCAAAATCGGGCCATTTGCAACTGCAAACAAGCAATTTGGTATCTGGCAAACACAAATTGTGACACAGTTTGGATTTGCAACTAAATACTGAATCATTATTTGGAATAAACGTGTTTAGGGCGTCCTTTCAAAATACTTATTCAGTATGGGATGTAATAATGTTTTGCAACAGAAATCTGGTTGCAAATAATTAATATTATGCCAACTACACAAATATACTTGTAACCCAAGGCGCAAAAAGGAAGAGGGTCCACAAGGTACAAAACATTTTTAAGGGAAGTTGGTAGTCCCATGGACCACTGCCTATCCTTAAAAATGTGACTTCAGCTTATATATATATATATATATATATATATATATATATATATATATATATATATATATATATATATATATATATATATATAAAAACTAATCTCCTTTTCCTTTAATTAAAGCGGGCTGCATTTGAAAAAAACGATTGCTTTATTTAAAAAACAATCCCAGACATAGTGGTCTGCTGACCTCAGAAGGCCATCATCCCTGGGATAGTTGGAAATCATAGTTGGCCAGAATTTGTGACCTGCCTCAATGTTTGAGGTAAGTCAAATCATGACCCACTGCAATTCGGCATTTTTTTAACTGACCATTTAGTACGTAGACCGGTTTACAAAGTACCATACTTATCGCAGAAATGCTGGTTGCATATTACAAACAGTGTTTAGCGGCCAGTGCTTTGTACAGCTGGCTCTAAAACGTAATTTACCTCCGGAAAGGACTAGGGTGATATCAACCAATGAGAAAAACAATGCTCATCACCTATTGGTCATAGAATCCTCAGACACCTCTTAAGAGCTATTTCATGGAAGCCACTAGGTTCCCCCTGACTTTCAGTTCTTCCTAAAGATTTAGTGCCTGACTGGTTTGAGTGAGGTTGCCAGGAGAAGGGCTCTGACGGGTCACAACTAAAGGAATGTTAGGAGATGGAATAGAGGAGAGTCAGTGGTTATTTACCAACGTCACTTTGCTTTCCACAGCTCCACATGGGGGATTATGCTCAGCGACTGATAGCAGCTAGTACTGCTACATAAATTGGCACACATAGTAGACCAGCTTAGGACTCCGTTGTCTTGTTCACACTTTGCACAAGGTATCAGTATCAAACCGGTCAGGTAGAAACCATATCTCTTAATTTGGTGTTTCAGTCTCAGGTGTTAGCACTGTATTGAGTAATCACAATCACCTTGGTCACAAATCAGTCGCAGTACTTGTAGGGATTTCAACAGATTGTTTTCACAGTATCCTTTCTGCTTGACCCAGCTGTGAAGTGTGAGGAGCTGGTGCTGGAGCTCCTTGCATCTTTCCTTATTGATAATTAACTCCGTAAGCAATGAGCAGCTGGGGAGATGCGGTAGCCATCTTTATATTGGTAGAGATAAAACAGTGACAAACCCCCTTACATGGCAATATCCTGTGACCATTAAAAGTGCAAGGCAGGGACCATCGGCTCCTGTAAGTCCTTTTAGAAGGAGAGTTGTCAATGACTCTTCAGAAAAAGTAACTGATTAAAACCTAACCTTTCATCTATAACTCAACTTACTTACTTGGTCAGTAAACTGCTGTTGGCCCAAAATGCTGGTGTAAGTAAGAATGCTGTTAGTTATTTACAAATGTGACTATGTAAAGGAAGGACACGGATTATCTAATAGTTAAAAGTTGAGGGTTGCTTTCGTTTCAAAATTGCTTGGTTGGCTGGTTCAGAGCGTTGAAAGGCAAAGAACCAAGGTACGTGTCCACCCAACTGTATTTGGTATCAGACACAAGATCCACGAGATCTGCATAGGAAAAACACTTCTCATCACTCCCAGATGCCACCAACAAAGAATGGAAGAAATTAGTTTCTCCTTCTTAAGCTCAAGATTTGGAGTGCTCTCAAAGGTAATCATGCCAGAGGTGTATTATTTATTTTGTGTGTTACTAAGTTCTAGCTTATAAAGTCATGATATGCAGGTCTGTCTCCACTGTGGGGAACATAGAACTACAGCTCCAAGAAATGCTGTTGTAATGTATGGTATTTAATTATCAATTAGTGAAGGGTGATGCAGAATCTGCTGTGAGAGAGAGAGAGAGTCTTTCCTTCTCAGTCTTTGATAGAAACCCTTCCTTTGCATCTTCCTGTGTGGGGCATAGTGGGGTGGCTGGATGACAAGCCTGTTCGCACCCCTCCTGCTCTATCACTCCAGACACACACCCGGACTCCAGCCACATTCTGGAAGCAAAGAACTGAGGGTTGCGTTGTTTTGTTGACTTACCCGACTCACTGGCAGTCAGTGCCCCGTGGTTACCTTCGCGAAGTAACACCGAGTTCTGAGGACCGCTAGGACGCTTTTGTTTCAGAAGACTCTTTGGTAACTTGCAGCTTGGCAGTCCTGTGTGCTTTCCGCGCCGGTTGTATTTTTTCATTCAAAAGCATGCGATGGGGGAAGCATGTAGTATGTAGGAAACAAAATCATTCCGTCTAAGAAATCTTGCTGGCTCGGGCACAAGGAAGCTGGCATATTTCCCCAAAGCAAGCAATTGCAATCTAATCTCAGATTCAGATGGAATATTAAAATAGGGCGCTTTGACATCGAGCCTGGAAATACATTGCAAAACTGCCGAAAAACACTTCAAGAGAAATGAAATCAATTCCCACGCCTAAGGTAGAGCAAATAATAAAAACTTTAATTTTCAGTGTCACTCACAGGACAAATTGGAGGCCTGTACTGACAGGAAAGAATGCACTGTCCATCTGTAAAAAAACAACCAACGCGAAATTGTGAAGAGGGTATCATTGAAAGTAGGTATTTTGTTCACCTGCTTTAGTCTGTACAAAACATTAGTTAAACGTACTACCACACAGATATATTCAATGGGCCGTATTCACAAAGTAAATTCGCCCTTAAACGTAAACTTGCGACTGCAGTTACCCGTTTCTCACCTGCCAGGAAGTCCCAGAGAGAGTTATGTAAGGTGTAGACTGAGCTGTTTGATACTAAACAACCCAGGGTGCAGAGTGGCCATCACGTAGCTGGGGAACTCATGTTTGACCAGTGTCCAGTACAAGTACTTAAAATGGCTACTCTGTTCACTCACTATGTCCCAGGTTTGGCAAGGACACAGTGTGGGCATATTGCTCATGCAACTATACCCTCACATATAATATGGTGCACCCTGCCTTAGAGCTGAAAGCCCTGCTAGAGGGGTGACTTACCCATAACATATGCAGCATAGGGTGGACAGGGCACACAGGGAGTGTGCCATGTCGAATTTGTCTTTTTAGGTTTGCCCCACTACACTCAGCCTGCAATGGCAGTGCTGCGTGCATCTGGGTGCAGGGCCCTAGAGGGTGGCACAATCAATGCTGCTGCCCTCAGCGGTCTACCCTTACTATCCCATGCCCTGGGTATTGGTGTACCCACTTACTAAAGACTTACAGTTGATATTTAAGAGTGTATCCAATTGTTGCAAGCATCACAACAGATTTAGGGAAAGAGCTATGGCCTATGGAACCTGGTTAGCAGGGGCGCTGGGCACTACAACTTCTAGGACACATCAGCATCAGGCTAAAAGTGGGGCGTTAACAATGCAAAAAGAGGCCTCCTCTCACAGCAAGCCTGAGAAATACAGTTTCACATTACTAATCAATAATTCACCGTTCACAAACCCGAGAGGTGGATTGGCACAATATACCATCTGCACATGCTTGCTCGCAGGGTAGCAATGCTGGTGAGAAAAGGAACTGGGAGGCGTTGAAGTAGACATCCAGATACTTGGGTGCATGGACTACAAACATTGTTATGCTCATCCTCTTTCACATGTGCTCGACATTCTTCAAAGGGCAGCCTCATAGCTGGTGAAGCTCTGCTGATCAGTGCTTTGTAGACATACAAATGAGACTTTATCTTGATACTGTAGTGAATCCTAGTTTGTTTTAATGGGATAACGGGAGTTAGCTTAGCCTTTGGCTTGCAGACTAGTGCCCCCGTAACCTAGTGACTTTTAACCTACTTAGCTTGCTCTGTCTTAGACCATTTATTTAATTAAATCTTCTAAGATGGCTGTCTTGTTTATAGTTAGGCCTTTTTGTTTAGAGTTATGTTATCAGTGACACTGTGCTAAGGCGTCAACTCATGCAACAAAGACAAACAAACTGTAGGTGCTCACATTAGAAATTACCGTCCCAAGCATGCAGCGTTATCTATTGTTTTGGAACAGCCTACATCAGTGGGTCCAAGTAGATCTGTATAAATACATCAAACTTTAGACAGAGAATCAGAGGAATTCCGACCAGGTACCATTGCTGCTATCGATGCTGCACATCGCCTTGACACTGACCCGGACTTCGTGTTCGTCCGAAGTCTGAGCTCGAGACCTCATTCAAGGTAACCAGGGTTGGGGGCTTCTTCCAGGGACATGGCATTGGCAGATTAGGTGTAACATACCCAGCTCTTCTCTAGGTAGAAGGTTAGGCCTATTATGATAGGGTACACTGACATATGATACACTTTGTCTTTCTATGCTAATACAAGATGGTGGGGTCTTCATAATCATGACCCTCGTCTTTACAATTCTATCTCTTGTACTGTTCATTATCTTAATCATTGCAGTCAATCCAATTTACTGCATTGTGTTAAATAAAAACTATTGAAACATTTCTGCATCTTCGTTATTGCCTGTGTTTGGTTGAGACATAATATATCTGTGAGAAAGGGGTAATCTCCGTTTAACCACAACACTCCCTGAGATGTCATACTTCTGAGTCCATGCGTAAAGGCTGCCACAAATCACCTTTAACTGTTTGGGTTGTTGGTGAGGTACTGCTAGTGAGCCGGAAGGGTTGGGACTACAGATGCAACTTGTTGTAGGATAGGCATGGTCACCTACAAACACAAGCACTGTCATCCTTAACCAGTTCTGTGCCTTGGAGGAGGTGACCTCGTCCAAGGCTACAGTTCCAGTGTGCTCCCCACCCAGCCCCTGTGCTTCTACAACGACCCCCCCTCCGCCCCCACCTCCACCTGTGACGTCTCTGATTTGTCACAGGGCCTCCCCCATCGCGCTGGAAGCTCAGCTTCCAAAGCGATCGAAAGATAAATGCAAAGCATTTCTCTTTCGATCACGTGGGGGAGGCAAGGAGAGGCTTCAAAGGGAAGGAAATGTATTTCCTTCCCTTTGAAGTCTCTCCAAGCGTTTCAAAAACCGGATTGCTTGCAGAAACCTCTAGGGCACCAGGGATCATTTTGTTTTTCTATTTTTTTTAAATTAATTTATTTTTTTTAGGTGGAGAGCGACCGTTTGGACAAGGGACGCTCCCCTGGAGGGGAAAATTGTATTTAGGCCATTTCATCAACCATTTTTTGCTACGCCAATCTGCCCCCAAGGGGGGCAGAAACCACTAGGCACCGGGGATTTTTTTTTGGGCGCCAATGTCACGCAGGGGGAGCGACCTCGTAGGCAAGGGTCGCTCCCGTTGCGGGGTGTGGGGGGGGCAAATTTATTTTAGGCCATTTCTGTCTCCCCTGGGGGCAGATCGGCCTATTGTTATTAGGCCGATCTGCCCCCAGGGAGGGCAGAAACCTCTAGGCGCCAGGGCAAAAAAAATGTTGTGTTTCTTTTTTTGTTTGTTTGTTTGTTTTTTTAGAGATGGGGAGCGACCCATTAGGCAAGGGTCGCTCCCCTGGGGGGCAAATTGTATTTAGACCATTTCTTCCCCCCCTGGGGCTGACTGAGCTAGAGGCCAAAATCCACAGGTAGGCCCTTTGCAAAAAACACCTATGTTTTCTGTGAAAAAATGTGTTGTGTCCACGTTGTGTTTTGGGCGATTTCCTTTCGTGTGCGCTAGGCCTACACACAATTCACAAATTTTGATGTTTGCAAAGGATTCTGGGTAACAGAACCTGGTCAGAGCCCCACAAGTCACCCCATCTTGGATTTCCCTGGGTTTCTAGTTTTCAAAAATGCGCTGGTTTGCTAGGTTTCCCCAGGTGCCGGCTGAGCTAGAGTCCAAAATCCACAGGTAGGCACTGTTTTCTGTGAAAAAATGTGATGTGTCCACGTTGTGTTTTGGGCCATTTCCTTTCGTGGGCGCTAGGCCTACCCACACAAGTGAGGTATCATTTTTATCGGGAGACTTGGGGGAATGTTGGGTGGAAGGAAATTTGTGGCTCCTCTCTGATTCCAGAACTTTCTGTCACCAAAATGTGAGGAAAATGTGTTTTTTTAGCCAAATTTTGAGGTTTGCAAAGGATTCTGGGTAACAGAACCTGGTCAGAGACTCACAAGTCACCCCATCGTGGATTCCCCTAGGTCTCTAGTGTTCAAAAATGCACAGTTTTGATAGGTTTCCCTAGGTGCTGGCTGAGCTAGAGGCCAAAATCTACAGGTTAGGTACTTTGCAAAAAACACCTCTGTTTTCTTTTAAAAAAATGTGATGTGTCCACGTTGCGTTTGGGGCGTATCCTGTCGCGGGCGCTAGGCCTACCCACACAAGTGAGGTATCATTTTTATTGGGAGACTTGGGGGAACATAGATTAGCAAAACAAGTGTTATTGCCTCTTGTTTTTCTCTACATTATTTTCCTTCCAAATATAAGAGAGTGTGTACAAAAGACATCTATTTGAGAAATGCCCTGTAATTCACATGCTAGTATGGTCACCCCGGAATTCAGAGATGTGCAAATAATCACTGCTCCTCAACACCTTATCTTGTGCCCATTTTAGAAATACAAAGGTTTTCTTGATAGCTATTTTTCACTCTTTATATTTCAGCAAATTAATTGCTGTATACCCGGTATAGAATGAAAACGCACTGCAGGGTGCAGCGCATTTATTGGCTCTGGGTACCTATGGTTCTTGATGAACCTACAAGCCCTATATATCCCCGCAACCAGAGGAGTCCAGCAGATGTAACGGTATATTGCTTTCGAAAATCTGACATTGCAGGAAAAACTTACAGAGTAAAAGGTAGAAAAAAAGTGCTGTTTTTTTCACCTCAATTTCAATATTTTTCTTTTTCAGTTGTTATTTTCTGTAGGAAACCCTTGTAGGATCTACACAAATGACCCCTTGCTGAATTCAGAATTTTGTCTACTTTTCAGAAATGTTTAGGTTTCTGGGAACCAGCATTGGTTTCACGCCCATTTCTGTCACTGACTGGAAGGAGGCTGAAAGCACAAAAAATTGTAAAAATGGGGTATGTCCCAGTAAAATGCCAAATGTGTGTTGAAAAATTGGGTTTTCTGATTCAAGTCTGCCTGTTCCTGAAAGCTGGGAAGCTGGTGATTTTAGCACCGGAAACCCTTTGTTGATGCCATTTTCAGGGAAAAAAACCACAAGCCTTCTTCTGCAGCCACTTTTTCCCATTAAAAAAAAAAAAAAAACGAAATTTTCACTGTATTTTGGCTAATTTCTTGGCCTCCTTCAGGGGAACCCACAAAGTCTGGGTACCTCTAGAATCCCTAGGATGTTGGAAAAAAAAGACGCAAATTTGGCTTGGCTAGCTTATTTGGACAAAAAGTTATGAGGGCCTAAGCGCAAACTGCCCCAAATAGCCAAAAAAGGCCTGGCACAGGAGGGGGAAAAGGCCTGGCAGTGAAGGGGTTAAACTAGCGGTCTTGCCCAGAGCAAGAGTCTAAACTACGACAATACCTCTTGTATGCAGCCTTCGTCTCTTAGAGTTGTGTTTGCCATTTGCGTTTTATACCGAAGTCTTGTTTTACGCATGAAATCCTACAAATTAACCATGCTCAATATTCTATCACACATTTCATATGCTGTTAACCTATGCTTGTATAGGATCAAAGCAAATATTTATTGAAAACATGTGAATTTACTTTTTATTTCACTTAATAGTTAATGCAGTTTGCAGTGGCACCACTACAGCCCGTAACGTAAGCATTTATTTAAAATAAATTCCACTTGTTTATGTTTTAAAATGCCTGCTGAATAACTTGTCTGATCAGGGGCGTAGGAGACACAACATTTCTGGGAGGGACAGAGACACCCTTGAGGACTTTCCAGTGACCCTATACAAATCACCCATTGTGTGAGAACCATACGTCCGGGTAAACGAATACAATTGCATAGTTTGGAAGTGAAATATTCAGAAAGGCACGCATGTAGTCACAGTTTGCAAGTATGCTTTATTGTTATTTACATTCACAAAATAATTGGACCATATGCAAAAAAAAAAAGGAAAAAAAAATGTTTATGAATTTTGTATCTTCATGCACCAAGCAAACAAAGGTGGGACAAAAATAGGACGAATGAACTAAATGCTCTTCTTGAGATTCCTAAACCTTAACAACCTTAACATGTCATTGGCCTAATTAGAAATGACTTTTTCTTGCTGCAGGTATCTATAATACAATAATGAACTTGAATTTGAAAAGCCAAAAAAGTTATTGCGCTGTTCACTGCGGAGGACAAATTATTTCGCTATTGTCTATAGGTCAATCAAGTCCATCACCTCTTTATGTATATTGCATATGGCAACATGATTCAGTCTTTTCTGGGACATAGTTGATCTTAGCCAAGTTTTCAGTCAGCGGAGACCACTGACGCTTCTCTCAGCCTCACAAGAAGATACTGGAAAAAATCAAAGAATCTGCAGTAGCTTCTCAACCTGTAAAAAGAAAGCTCTCTCTCTCTTGGAAGCATGTTTTGGAGTATGTCTGCCCGTTCTGGGACTGAAGAGCCATTGAACATACTAGATAATATAGTTAATTGAGCTTTGAGCAGCAAAGGGTTGATTTCTTTGTACTGAGCAATAGAGTCCATGCCACTGCCTGTCAAAAGCACCTGTGCATATGTTTGGATGCCTTCCTGGTCAAAACGCTAAGTGAGATGAACAGAAACTGTAACCAAAAGGTCAAAGTACTGAGGGCAGTAGTAGTGCCCCACAGTTGCAGGATGAAAACTTTCTGCTGCTCCATCATATATTCTTTTAGGGATTTGCTGCAGTTGTGGAACTTCAAGTGGCATTAAGATGGTACTTAGCAGTCATGTGGTTAGTGGAATTGAGCAGACTGTTTAAAGATTCCTCACTACGAAGCTTCAGTATAGCACTTTTTGCTATATTCACAGCAGCGAGTAGCCCAGATATACTTTGCTGGCAGCCTTGCTTGGCAATATTCAAACATTCCAGAAGCTGCAGTACTTGGAGAGCAATCTGAAGACCTAGGACAGTTGTTCTTCTCTGAGAGTGTGCAAGCAAACCATGAGCACAAGCAGACATATCACCACTGGACTTGGATGTTGATAATTGTTCTAGGGTTTCCAGAATAGGTTCATAATTATCGATTACCTTTTGTATAGCTTTTACACTGACCGTTCTGCATGTTGGGCACAGTGGATTTATTTTTAACACATTTGTAGGGCCTTCAATGCTGTGCTTGATGAGGTCTGAAAATATTGTACGACATGTCAAAGATTGCCCAAACAGATTTCGAAGTTGTTGGACATAAAGCAGTGCATCTTCCATTATGGAACATTTATGTGCTGCAGCCTGTATAACCAGATGTGTACAATGTGCTCCACAATGAACATAAAGAGAAAGAGGTTGTTCTTGCCATAATAATGCTTGTGCACCATGATATTTCCCTGCCATATTTGCTGCACCATCATATGTTTGTGTTCTCAACTTTGACAGAGAAAGATCATGGCGGCATAAAACATCTTTAATGATTGTAGCAGTTGCAGTACCAGTGGTGTTATGAGCCTGATACAGTCCAGTAAAATGCTTATGAGGGTACAGATCTTGGTCAGTGTAACAAATAAAAAAGCGTTCTTGTTCCTGACCAGATATATCCTGTATGCCATCAACAGTTACTGTGTGTAGATTGTCACCAATATTCTTACAAATCTGATGCAAAACCGCATGGGATAATAACTGGAGGACTTAATTTTGGATGTCTGGGCTGAGGTATTTTGCTCGATCTGCTGTAATCCACTGTTTCAAAGGAGGTACATCCTCTGGTCATGCACTAAGAAACTGATGGAAATTCCCATTGCTGTCATCATGACCTCGAAGTGCAAGGTCTTGCTTTGACAGAAAAGCAATAGTAGGAATAATTTTGTCAAAACAAAGCCAGGCTTCTTTTTGTTGTTGGATTTGCTGTGATAACTGTTGATTAATTAGTTGGTATCCTCTATAGTGTGCTAATCGGCTCAGTTCATAAGAATGAACATAACTGCTCTGGTGCTTTTTGAACCTTTCTATGGCCTTCTTCCAGTTGGTATAACCATTGCTGCAGAGTGCTTCCTCTGTGTTCTTGGAAAGCTCTGCTCATTTCAGTGGCATAGCTTTTGCAGAGTGAAAGCACAGTACTCTTGCCAATCTGTTGCTCTTAATTTAGCCAGGTGACATCCTGGAACCACCTTCCTTGAAAATGCAGAATATGTTTTTTCCTAGCCCGTGACTGTTTCAATGATTTGAACAAGCATGGTGCTCTCAGGTGGTTGGATTGGTGCCACTGTGCATCCAAGTATTTCCTCATTATCCTGAAGACTGGTTGCTATACCGGAAGAATTGTTGCTTAATTCATCTGAGGAAGTGACAACTTCACAACATGTTCCTGGGATTGGGGCGCAATCACTTGATATTTCTAAATGGGCCACCCTAACTCAATTTTGAATTGCAGACTGCAGATCCGGCATATCATTGCAATGAATTGTATTAGTTTCTGAGTTGTCTGAATATAGGGTCACTTCACCTGGCCGTTTCTTCACAAAGAATTTCCGGATTTCTATTCTAGGAAAAAAAAGAAAAGAAAAGTTTTTAGCAGTTGCAATTTGAGAACATACAGATTAATTAACTGCAGTTCAAAAGTTCCCTTTAGTGTGTATCCGCTCATGTAATTAACACAGGAAGTGTTTGGAACAAAACCTGCCTACAGCATAAGGATCCTCTCTCAGTGTTGCGCGACAGTGAGGGGAAGTGATCCTAGAATGTGCAAAGACTTCCTAGAAGGTCTATCCAGCTGCTTTAAAACACCGTTAGGTTTCCACAGCAATTCTACTCAGCAATTTATCTGACTTGAATGTTTCAGCAATACATATAACACTCCAGCATATAGTTAACAGTGGCAGAGGAACTTACCTGAAAAAGTTCCTTTAGCTGAAGATGACAGATAATGCGATCAATTAGGTCTCCAATAATAAAGTATTTTTGTACTTGTGGCAAAAAAGAATGTATTGGGGAACAAATATGACATTGTAAGGAGTTTTGATTTTAGTCAGTAATACAAGTATAGTGCTACAGAATTGTTCCGTACACAGCATAGAAAGAGAAAATGCAAAAAATGATGAGGTGCTGAAAAAGGAAGCATGTTATCTTAATTTGACTAAAAAAGTATTCAAACAGATTGGGCAAAAATTATTCATTTTTTACGCTAGATAACTTGATAGTGGACTTACTCATTGGAAGCGGTAGTAGTAACATTGGCCCTTTTTGCGGTTATCTTGATCCACTCACTGACTGTAGGTTGTTGGTCTGGCTGAGTTCTGGTGGCTGGCAGCGCTGTGTTTCCTTCTGCTAAGGGACTCTTGAGACTTACCACCAGGTAATAGTTCAGGTGAGCTGGAGCTCAGTCTGTGGACTTGGAATTGGAAGAGGCGCTGGTTACTCAAGGAAGGCACAAAGACGGTCCTGCTCAGATATTAAGTTGTGGCACACTTCAGAAAAGAAGGCCAACCACTAGCGCAGTGGGCACAAAGCTACCATTTGCTCTTGGGGGGGATGGGAGTTTGAGGGAGGGAGGGGGCACCCAAGGTAAATATCCTGGCAGGCAGGCAGGACCTCTGCACAAAGTTTGCACCCAAGAGGGTTGTGGGGGGGAGCTCTTCGTTATGGAGGGACCTTCCCCAGGGCCACATAGCCAGAGGGGTGGATGCAGGCATGGAACTCACCATCGGGCCAGTCATTATTGTGGATGAGGTTGTGAAAGTATGCTTTGTGTCGTATTTTTATGTATTTTTATATTTTTATGTATTTTAAGATGGGGTGAGATCATGATTGGTGAGGCAATTCAGCTTACCTTTCTTACCTGAGCAGGACACCAAGGTCACAGAACCCTTCAAGGTGTGCTGGCAGGAAATCGAAGGCAACATTCAGGGTCACAGGAGTTGCAAACGATCGCTGGCATCTGTTCCCTAGGGCCAACTACTAGCGCATGCGCAGTGGGCACAAAGCTAGCATTTGCCCTTGGGGGGGGGGGTGCAAGCCTGAGGGGTGGAGGAGGCACCCAGTGTAGGTATCCTGGTGGGCAGACGGGCCCCCTGCACAAAGTTTGCACCAAAAGGGTTGCGGGGGAAGCTCTCCCCTATGGAGGGACCTACCCCAGGGCCACATAGCCAGAGGGGTGGATCCAGACCTGGAACTCACCATCTGGGCCAGTCATTATCCCATCTGCAGTCACTGAAGTGGATACCCAGCAACTGAATTTAGATAATATTAGGAAATCCGATGTGTTAGCACCTCTGTTATGCCTAGACATCTACACATGTAAATTAAGTTGTAAATATGATGGGGTTACTGCATATAAATGTTTTAGGTGATGATTGATTTTAATTTGCTGCTTCACAAATAAAATACAGCTGGAGGTTTACGACCCCTATACCATGAAGTGTGTTTTATTGACTAAAAAGGCATGTGGGAGAGAAAACTCAGGGATGGGTAGGAGGCCTCGGTAGTTCCTGGCCATAGAGAGAGAGAGAGGTGAGAGTTGAGAGTTTAGCAACAGGCCTGGCCAGCCAGACTAACTCTGCATCACTCAAAAAATAATGCGTCAAGAGGCACCCTGTGCCACTGGTAAAGCCGTTTGTTGTGCCAGAGTCTGTGTGCCCCTATGTTGTTTAGCAAGCCCTGTTCTTCCTGAGAGGGCTGTGACTTCTGTATGGTCTAAGGCAGTGTGGCAGGCACAGTGTCATTGACTGTAAATGCATGGTTACAGCAAAGAGAGCGGTCTAGCTGTCCGGGTGGAACAGGAAGGAGCAGAGGGCAGACAAGAGAGAGCTAGGTAGGGCTGGGTTTGGGTTTGGGGTTGGAGGTCAGGGTAGTTTTTAGGGCAGTGCAGGGTAGGATTTTGGGTACAGGACGAGGAGGTCAGGAAGTTTTTAGGACAGGGTGGGGTAGGTTTTGGGGTTCATGGCAGGAGGTCTGGTAGTTTTTAGGACAGGGCATGGTATGTTTTAGGGTTCAGGGTAGGGGAGGAGGGCAGGGTCATTTTTTAGGACAGGGTAGGTTTTAAGATTTAGGGTTAGGGTGTCGGGGAATTTTTAGAACAGGGTGGGTTAGGTATTAGGGTTCAGGGCAGGGACAGGGGGTCAGGGTAGTTTTTAGGGCAGTGCAGGGTAGGTTTTAGGGTACAGGACAGGGAGATTAGGTGTTTTTTAGGACAGGGTGGAGTAGGGTTTAGGGTTCAGGGCGGGGATCATGGTAGTTTTTAGCACTGGCAGAGTAGGTTTTAGGGTTCAGGGTGGGGGCAGGGGATCAGGTAGTTTTTAGGGCAGGCAGAGTAGGTTTTAGAATTCAGGGCAGGGGTGTCAGGTGATTTTGTGGACAGGATGGGGTAGGTGTTAGGGTTCAGGGCAGGGGCGGAGGGGTCAGGGTAGTTTATAGGAAAGTGCGAGGTAGGTTTTGGGGTTTAGGGCAGGGGTCGGTGTAGTTTTTAGGACAGGGCTGTGTTACTTTTAGGGCTCAGGGCGGGGATGGGGGTTAGGGCTCAGGGCAGGGTGTGGAAGGGGCAGTTTTAAGTGCTTGGACGCAGTGGAGTATGGTATTAAGAGGGCATGGTGGGAAGAATTTACCACGCATGTTCCTTTACCAAACATACTTTTACTACGAAATTCGCTGTAAAGGCATGCATGGTAAAGGCATGCATTGTAAAGACGTGGTCGTTGTTGAGAACGTGTTAAGGCATGCGTGATGTACGATTGTGTTGTTCCATCATACATCCCTCATACCAGTGTAGGGTGTCAGAGCACTTTACATCACACAGACATTACACAGAGACAGTCATCACGTGTGTAAATCAGTGTATAGGAAATGTTACATAAGACAGAGGACTACAATGTGTAGGAGTCACAGTTCATCCATACTGTTAACAGGCATAGTTTAAGAGTGTCCTGTCCTGAGAAGCGCAAACTCAGGATTTAAAACATAACACCATGGTTGGGGGTTCGTTTTAATAATAAGAATTGATTTTCACTCAAATGAATCCGTTTTGCAACATTATATTAATGAGAAACTGTGGAACAATCATAACGCTCTATTCTGATGGATACAACTACCTGTGGATTCCTCACCTAATGAATACTCCCATGGCGCCAGCATTCGACGGAAATCTTCTTACTAGTCTCTGCACGTCGACGAGGACGTCACTCTAGCCCACGCGACGCCGTCTGACGTCATACAGGCAATAAGAGGTCCTCGACGACGTGCGGACGTCAGTTCCCTTTTTTCCGTGCATTCGAAACGGTTATCTTCGAGGGAGCAACTGTTACTTTTGTGGTTACAGTGTATTTTTGCTGCGTAGTCTTTCGCTGTGGTAATAATGTCGCAGAGAAAGTCTGGATTCAAGCCTTGTCGTGAGTGTGGAGGCAAGATGTCGGTGACGGATCCTCATTCCGATTGCCTTTGGTGTTTGAGCTCCGACCACGACGTCTCGACTTGTGATTCATGCCAGCACATGAATCCAAAGGCCCTCAAGGAACGTGAGGCGAAGCTGTTTATGGCGAAATCGAAGGAGAAGCATCACAAGAAGTCTTCTTCTCCAAGACATCGGCGTCATCGAGACTCCCGGCGCCGTAGAGAATCTCGGCGTCATTCGAAGGAGACTCGTTCCAGGTCTTCGGATCGGCGCCGAAGGACATGGGAGATCAGTCCCACGGTTACGCCGCATCCTTCGACGCCGTTGCCCTCTCCGGCGTCTCCAACTTCACCTGGACAGGCGTTGGTGATTGAGGTATTGGAGCCTCAGGTGTTTTCTCCGGCGTTGCAGACGTCGAGGCCGGCGTCGGGGTCGCCTCCGAGACAGGCACCCCTGTATCCGGCTTTTCCCACCCCTGGAGCCGATAGTTCCGCATTCTTGAATGCGATGTATGCCATCTTCCAACAGATGGCTCCAGGGGGTGCTCCGGCTGGGCCTTTGGCCTTTTCATTGGGTGATCCTGCGCCTCTTCGGCCGGCACCCTTTATGCCCTTTCTCCCTTTTGGGAACGTGGGCTCGGCGCCAGTGTCGGCGCCGGTGGCCGCTCCGGTGGCTTCAGAGGGATTGGCCCCGGGGATTTCCATCCCATCGACGTCGACGTCGGGATTTCGGCCTGTGACTCCGGTGGGTCCATCTGCTTCGGCTGCTCTTTCGTCGGCGCCGAAGTTACCTGTGGCGCCGGACGCGGCGTCGGTGGCTTCTGAAGATCGACGGCGATCTTCGACTTTGGCGGAGGCATTGTCGACTCCGCGTATTGAACAACGGCTTCATTCGAGGAGACGTGCTCTCCGTGTATTAGAGGAGCAGGAGTACCAACGAGCCCTGGAGGAAGGAGAGCTAGAGGACTCGGGTGATGGGCTGCGTGGTCTGGAGTCGACCAGTGGGCTGGACACTTCCCCTGAGTGGGATCTTTCGTCCCCGGGAGAATACACTGAGGAGGCTGCTTCCTTTCATGCAGTGGTACGGAAGGCAGCTAGTTTTTTGGACCTGCCTTTGCCGGTGGTGGAGGCTAAACAAAACCTTCTAACAGAGGTGCTACATCCGGCCTCAGCTGCGGCGGAGCCTCTTTTGCCATTTAATGACGCTCTGCTGGATCCGGTGTTAGAGGTGTGGAAGAGGCCGGCATCTTCCCCAGCAGTTCACAGAGCCGTGGCCAGGAGGTATCGGGCGGCTCCGACTGACCCTGGTTTTCTGTCTAGGCACCCTACGCCGGAGAGCTTGGTGGTGCAGGCCTCCTGTTCATCCAAGTCAGCGTCTGGTTCTTTCCCGACGGTGCCTGGGGACAGAGATTCAAAGAAACTAGAGGCGCAGTCCAAGAAGATTTTTTCGTCCTGCAGTCTGGCGTTGAAAGCCACCAACGCAACCTGTATCCTGGGGAGGTATATTCATGCTCTGATGGATGACATTTCCTCATCATTTACAGAGCTTCCCCAGGGTCTTTTGGATGTTGTTTCAAATGCCCAGGCTGCTGCGACCCAGATTATCCAGACGGGACTGGATACGACCGACTCGGTAGCCAGAGCAATGGGCACAACTGTGGTGGCAAGGAGACAGGCCTGGCTCCGTAACTCGGGCTTTTCTGCAGATGTACAGTCCACATTGTTAGATCTCCCGTTTGATGGGGACAAACTATTTGGAGCCAAGGCTGATTCGGCCTTGGAACGTTTTAAGGAGAGCAGGGCCACGGCTAAGTCGTTAGGGCTCCAAGCTCCTTCTTCCACGGCCTCTTCCAGATTTTTCAGGAGGTTTCGTGGATTTGGGCGTGGCTCTTTCTCCTCTTCCTTTCGGGGAAGATATCAGCAACCTGCCTCTTCCCATCCCTATAGATCTTTTAGGGGGAGAGGTAGGGTCCGCACCAGAGGAGCCGCTCAGCAGCACTCTGCCTCTTCCTCATCCTCTGGCGGGGTGCAGCAGGGGAAGCAGCCTTAGGCTTCCACCATTTCCCACTCACTCCTCTCCTGTAGGGGGAAGATTACAGCATTTTCTCACCAAATGGAAGACTGTTACAACGGACACTTGGGTTCTCAGTATTGTGGGAAAAGGCTACACCCTTCCCTTTCGGGAGTTCCCGCCCCTCATCCCGCCCCGCCCTTCTTATTGTTCAGAAGAACACCTCCTGTTGCTAGAACAGGAGGTACAAGCCCTCCTTTCAAAGGGCGCGGTGGAGTTGGTCCCAGAGCAGGAAAGGGGTCGAGGATGTTACTCAAGGTATTTCCTGATTCCCAAGAAGGATGGTCGTTTGAGACCAATCCTGGACCTGAGGATCTTGAATTGGTTCCTCAAGCAGGAAAAGTTCAAGATGCTGACCCTAGCACAGGTGCTTTTGGCGTTGAACAAGGAAGACTGGATGGTGTCTGTCGACTTGCAGGATGCTTACTTTCATATCCCGATACTCAAGTCACACAGGAAGTATCTCCGGTTTGTGGTGGGATCGCAGCACTATCAGTTTGCGGTCCTTCCGTTTGGTCTTACTTCAGCACCTCGAGTCTTCACGAAGGTGATGTCGGTGGTTGCGGCAGAACTCAGAAGGAAGGGGATAGCAGTATTCCCTTACTTGGACGACTGGTTGATCAAAGCCAAGTCCCCGGAGCTTGTGTCGCATCATCTGCAGTCAACAACCCAGTTGTTGTTCGACCTGGGTTTTTCGGTGAACGAGCCCAAATCTCACCTAGAGCCCTCTCAGCGCCTCCTGTTCATAGGGGCAGTACTGGATACAACATTGGGTCGGGCCTTTCCTCCGCCTCAGCGGATTCAAGATATTCAGGATTTGGTTCCAATGTTTCGAAATGGAGCGGTAGTTCCAGTCCTCAAGGTCCTTCGTCTGCTCGGTCTGTTTGCCTCCTGCATTCTGTTGGTCACGCATGCTCGCTGGCACATGAGGGCTCTTCAGTGGTGCCTCCGAAGACAGTGGTCTCAACACAAAGGGGATCTAGAGGGTACTGTCAAGATCTCCAGAGATGCTGCTGTGGATTTGAAGTGGTGGATTGCAAGCAACAATCTTTCACAAGGAAAGCCGTTCCAGCAGTCGCCACCAGTGGCCACAGTCATAACGGATGCTTCCACTCTAGGGTGGGGAGCTCATCTGGGGGATCTGGAGATCAAAGGTCTTTGGTCTCCAGAGGAACAGGTGTTTCACATCAATCTGTTAGAGTTACGGGCTGTACGTCTGGCTCTCAAGGCCTTCCTCCCTTCCCTTCGTGGTCAGTCGGTACAGGTCCTAACGGACAATACTACCACGATGTGGTACATAAACAAGCAGGGAGGAGTGGGGTCGTACCTTCTCTGCAGAGAAGCTCTTCGACTATGGTCCTGGGCAAAGGACCATCAGATTTGCTTGATAGCAAACCATCTGGCCGGAGTCTTGAACGTGCGTGCGGACAGTCTCAGTCGCCAATTCTCGGCAGACCACGAGTGGCGTCTCCATCCAGATCAAGTCCGTTTAATCTTCCAGAGGTGGGGGTTTCCTCGGGTAGATCTGTTTGCCACTGGAGAGAACGCGCATTGTCCGGTATTCTGCAGCCTCCAGTATCCGATGCAGGGAGCGTTGGGGGACGCGTTTCAAATAACCTGGTGCGGCCAGTTGCTTTACGCGTTTCCTCCCATACCCTTGATTCCTCGAGTATTGAGGAAGATTCGCCAGGACCGGGCTCTAGTCATCCTAATAGCTCCGGATTGGCCAAGGAGGGTATGGTACTCCGACCTTCTCCAACTCTCAATGTGCCCTCCGCTCCGTCTCCCTTTCAGGGCAGACCTCCTCTCGCAGTCGCAGGGGCAGGTTCTACACCCCAACCTCCAGAGTCTGCACCTACATGCCTGGAGATTGAACGGAGCAACCTGAGTTCCTTCTCTCTCCCGCCTGAGGTAGTGGATGTTATTTTAGCGGCCAGGCGACACTCCACTAAATCTATCTACGCTAATAGATGGTCTAAATTTGTTGCGTGGTGTGGAGAGAGGCAGATTGATCCTTTGCATGCTCATCTATCGGACGTTTTGTCTTTTGCTCTGTCTCTAGCGCAGAAAGGTTGTGCAGTGGCTACCATTAAGGGTTATTTATCGGCCTTGTCAGCCTTCATATGTCTTCCAGACCAACCATCTTTATTTAAATCCCCTATTGTTATCAGATTCTTGAAAGGTCTTCTAAATAAATATCCTCCAAAGCCATTCGTTATGCCGCAATGGGATTTGTCCTTGGTCCTGACTTTCCTTATGGGGTCCCCTTTTGAACCTATGCATTCTTGCCCCTTAAAGTATTTGGTTTTAAAAACAGTCTTCCTGATAGCTATAACATCAGCAAGGAGAGTGAGTGAGTTGCAGGCCTTATCAGTAAAGCCCCCTTATACAACTTTTTATGGGGATAAGGTGGTGTTGAGGACCAAGGCTGCTTTCCTCCCGAAGGTTGTTTCACCTTTCCATTTGGCTCAGGCAATTACTTTGTCCACGTTCTATCCTCCGCCTCATCCTTCCAAAGAGGAAGAAAGACTGCACCGTCTGGACCCAAAGAGGGCGTTGAGCTTCTTTATTGATAGAACAAAGGATTTCAGGCTGGAGGATCAGCTGTTTATTGGATACGTGGGCAAGAGGAGAGGAAAGGCAGTCCACAAGAGAACACTATCCAGGTGGGTTGTTCTTTGCATTAAAATCTGTTACTCTTTGGCAAAGAAGGATCCTCCTGAGGGCATTAGAGCTCATTCCACCAGAGCTAAGTCGGCCACTTCGGCCTTGGCCAGAGGTGTTCCTGTGGTCGACATCTGCAAGGCCGCAACTTGGTCGTCCCTTCACACTTTTGCAAAACATTACTGTTTGGATTCTGAGGTTAGAAGGGACGGCCATTTTGCACGGTCAGTGCTGCAGGATTTCTTGGTTTGACCATTTAGGCACCCACCGCCGGGCGTGGTACTGCTTTGGGACTCTATTCATTAGGTGAGGAATCCACAGGTAGTTGTATCCATCAGAAGAACGAGTTACTTACCTTCGGTAACGACTTTTCTGGTGGATACATTAGCTACCTGTGGATTCCTCACGGTCCCACCGCCTCCCCGTTGCCTTTCTGGTCTTACCAAGTAATCCTTGAGTACGCTCCTCTTGGTCTTTGAGGGTGCAATAGATGTTGTATATATTGTATTTATATATATGTATATATCTTTGTGTATATACTTGATGTGTATATATATTTTAAAAAGAGAGAGTTATATATATATATAAAAGATTTACAGTTATTCATGCAATGTTGTGTATTTTTACAATGTAATGGGATGTTGCCTTGCTCTTTCATTGCATTGCCTGGTTGTTCTCATGCACGTAAAAAATGATTGGTACTGACGTCCGCACGTCGTCGAGGACCTCTTATTGCCTGTATGACGTCAGACGGCGTCGCGTGGGCTAGAGTGACGTCCTCGTCGACGTGCAGAGACTAGTAAGAAGATTTCCGTCGAATGCTGGCGCCATGGGAGTATTCATTAGGTGAGGAATCCACAGGTAGCTAATGTATCCACCAGAAAAGTCGTTACCGAAGGTAAGTAACTCGTTCATCTATACCATGTATTTTTTTTGCAGCTCTTTGATGGCAGTTAATTGCTTACTGTTCTATATTAGGTTTTAATTTATAAACTGCAAATGACAAAATTATCTTTCTGACAAAATCAGTAACCCACAGACCTACACACATTATATGCACTTTGTGATCTGCATGTAGAAGTTCTTTGCAGCAGGCATATTAACCCTGTGTGCTAGTACTATTTTATGATGACTCAAAACTTCCACTAGACAAAACTTCAATCTTTCTCTAGGAAGACCATTAATCACCGGATTGAGATTTTTATTGTTGGCTGAAAACTGTTGGGGACAAGGAATACCCAGCAGGTGCTTTTAAAGCCACTTTCAAGCACGGATGTCACCTCAGGGTACAATAATTAGCACTGGGGCCATCGAGACCCTGGTGACTGGGAGACAGATGGCGACAGAAACGGGGCCCTAACAAACATTGTCGCACAGTGTTCCACCAGCGAGCTAAGGCCTGCCCTGCTCATATCTCAGGGTGAATCAACAATACTCTATTTAAAAAGGGAGATGCTTGGCAACACAGCACTGTATTTAAAAAGAAAGGGAGATACTTTATTTAATTCCTCAAACCTCCTTACCTTATTCAAATCTTGCTGCTGTCTTCAGGGTAAAGGGCTGCAGGAACGGATTTTAGACAGCTATCACCAAAGGGCCTCTCTCCCTTTGTTTTCAGAAGTGCAGACTGCAGGCAACTGTGGGCTGTTGGTGGCAAGTTGTGAAAGAATGCCTTGTGTACTGCAGCACAACAAAAGGCCTCCCCTCCTACGCCCATGCTTCTGATTCTGTCAATCACTGACAGTCCTTGTCTCAGAGCAGCTGTTACTGTCCCGAATCTCTCGCTCACCTCCCCCCCACCCCCTGATTTTAGGGGCTCCCAGTTCCTGACACTGGGATGAAGGGAGTTGCAATCTCACTCTGCTGCTGCCATTGCATGCTGTGGGTCAGAGCTTCATTATTGTTGTTGTAGCAGTTCTGATGTCCTGTGGGAGGGCATTCGAAGTCTTTGCAGCTAGACAGGTGAATGAGTGGCCTCCTGCCCTGCCTCTGAGAATGCAGCCAATGTGTGCAGGTGATAGCGATGTCGATCGGAGGTTGTGGCTTAGCTGGTGGAAGTGCAGACGACAGTTCAGGTAGGCAGGTCCATTCTGATGTACCACTTTGTAGAGGAGGGTGAGTATGTTGAAGTGGAAGCGTTTCTGGAGTTCCCTGAGGTGTGAGGCCTGATGTGGGTGTGGTGGTGTAGGTTGAGAACAAGTCTTGCAGTGGTGTTTGGAGCTTGTGGGTGAGGTGGATGCATATTCCATAGTAGACTGTGCTGCCGTAGTCTAACCTCCTCATGATCAAAGCCTGGGTGATGGTCTTTCTGGTGTCCAGGGGGAGCCATCAGAAGATTTAACGGACAATGCAGAGGATGTCGAAGCAGGCGGATGTGACTGGGTTGATTTGGAGTCTCATGTAGAGTTTGGTGTCCAGGATGATGCTCAGGTTTCGAGCCTGGTTGGCTGGAGTTCAAGCGAGTCCAAGTTTAGTGGGCCACCAGATGGTGTCCCAGGGAGAGCAGTTGGGTCTGAAAATCAGGACTTCCGTTTTCTCCTCATTGAGTTTCAGCAGTTAGTGGGCATCGAGGTAGTGACTTCCGTCATGCAGTGCTTGAAGTTTTGGTGTTGATGGGGTCTTCTGAGAGGGACAGGATGAGTTGCATCTCATCAGCGTACAAGATGATGCTGAGTCCATGGGAGCGGGTGATTTTTGCAAGGGGCACAAAGTAAATATTGAAGAGGGTGTGGCTGAGGTACGACCTTTATGGGACCCCGCAGATGACGTGTTTTTCTGGACAGGAAAGAGCGCACCCTTTGAGAGGCTGGTTCTTGAATTTTTGCGTTGTGGAGTCTTGTGATGAGTGTGTGGTGAGAGAACATGTCAAAAGCGATGGAGAGGCAGAGCAGAATTAGGGCTGAGTGTCCTCCATCCATGATGGCACGAATGTCATATGTTGCAATGATGAGGGCCGTCTCGGTGCTATGGTTGCTGTGAAATCCCTATTGTGAGTTGTCGCAGTTCTGGATTGGCTGTTGATGCATTTTTCCAAGATTTTTCTAGGGAAGGGAAGCAGAGAGATAGGTTGATAGTTGCTGAGGGCTTCCTGGTCTGCGCCAGGTTTCTTGATGAGAGGGTTGACGTCTGTTTCCAAGCGTTCTGGAATGTGGCTGTAGCGATGGATGTGTTGATGATGGACTGTAGTACAGGGCTTTGCATGATGCCACCGAAGTTGAAGCAGCGGTGCGGGCATGAATCCTTGGGGGCACATGAGTGGGTGGATGCCATGATCTTTATGGTTTCTTCTGTTGTCAGTGGGGTCAGGTTGGAGAGATTTGGTGCACCTGAGGTGCAAGCAGGAGTGTTGTTGGAGACGTTCTGGTATATGTTTTGAGATTTTATTGTGGAAGAATTCTGAGAGCTGATTGCAGAGCTCCTGTGATGAGGTGATGGAGATGTATGTGGCTTCAAGGTAGGTGAATGCTTTGATTATGAAGAGCTCTTTAAGGCTGTTGCTGTCTTTGATTCTCTGAGACAAGGCCCTCTTCTTCGCCTCTGTCAGCTTGTGGTGGTAGGATCTAAGTGCATTCTTGTAGGTGTTCCTGTCTGAGGGTTTTTGAGAGGATTGCCACTTCATTTCCAGCTGTCCTCAGTGTCTCATGGAGTTTCTGAGGGTATCTGTGTACCAGTTTGCCTTTTGTGGGGTTTTCCTGGGTTTGTTGGCCTTGATGGGAGTGAAGCTGTTGGCGCAGGTGGTGAGCCCCAAAGGTTTTCTGCATACACCATACTCGAGCGCTTGAACCCTCAGACATACCCCTTCAAGTCTATGAGAGGGCGACATATGACCCTTGCTTTGGGCGTGGCTCACCAGGAAATACTTTACTTATGGGGATTGAATAAACCTCGCAAGTGTACTTCTTGGCTGCATAAGTTATGGTACATTTTGGGGAAGAAGAGACTGTCCATTGCAACAGAGTTTAACCAGGGTACCTACCAAGAACTTTCAGCCCCTTTCATCACTATTCTTTCTACAGAATTAAAGGAGCTGACCTGCCCGAAATATCTTAGGCTGCTACGCCTTACGTTATCTCTGCCTTCACCCACTGAATCGCCTACTGCCACTGGGGAGTAGGACACAGGCCTGAAGACTCCTTTACTAACAGATTTGGATGGATTGCTGGGCAATAGGCTATTTGTTGCATAATACCATACGCAGGAGTGACATGGGGAAGGGGACGTTCTTCGGGCTTAAATTCGGTTACTTTGTCTGCTGGCTTTTTAGGGTGAAGCACGCAAAGCGCTCTGTCCCTGTTATCTCTCTACGGGCTTGTAACCACGCCTATCACTTTGGTTGGTTCGTGGGCTTGGCTTTTAAAACTTGCTTTATTTGATTAGTGAAAGGCATGTATAAGTCATGCCTTTTCTGGTGTTTAGCCCTCTTCTAGCTCACGGCCAACTACTGAAAACATGCTAGGCTCCATGTTTTCTGTATAGTTTCTGGACACTACTTTTTCTCTTTGTTTCATAGGTAGTGCGATCTCGCTGGGCAGTAGTTGCATGCTTTGCATGACATCGACCCCGTTAAATGGATAATTGCACTTTAGCTGGTAACGTGGATAATTGCCCTTTTGTCAATACGTTTTACTGCAAGCTAACTTTTGTTTCCTTTTGCGTGTCTGCTTTGTGCGCATGGCGGCCTTTGGTACGCTTACAGGGAGTGCAGAATTATTAGGCAAGTTGTATTTTTGAGGATTAATTTTATTATTGAACAACAACCATGTTCTCAATGAACCCAAAAAACTCATTAATATCAAAGCTGAATATTTTTGGAAGTAGTTTTTAGTTTGTTTTTAGTTTTAGCTATGTTAGGGGGATATCTGTGTGTGCAGGTGACTGTTACTGTGCATAATTATTAGGCAACTTAACAAAAAACAAATATATACCCATTTCAATTATTTATTATTACCAGTGAAACCAATATAACATCTCAACATTCACAAATATACATTTCTGACATTCAAAAACAAAACAAAAACAAATCAGTGACCAATATAGCCACCTTTCTTTGCAAGGACACTCAAAAGCCTGCCATCCATGGATTCTGTCAATGTTTTGATCTGTTCACCATCAACATTGCGTGCAGCAGCAACCACAGCCTCCCAGACACTGTTCAGAGAGGTGTACTGTTTTCCCTCCTTGTGAATCTCACATTTGATGATGGACCACAGGTTCTCAATGGGGTTCAGATCAGGTGAACAAGGAGGCCATGTCATTAGATTTCCTTCTTTTATACCCTTTCTTGCCAGCCACGCTGTGGAGTACTTGGACGCGTGTGATGGAGCATTGTCCTGCATGAAAATCATGTTTTTCTTGAAGGATGCAGACTTCTTCCTGTACCACTGCTTGAAGAAGGTGTCTTCCAGGAACTGGCAGTAGGACTGGGAGTTGAGCATGACTCCATCCTCAACCCGAAAAGGCCCCACAAGCTCATCTTTGATGATACCAGCCCAAACCAGTACTCCACCTCCACCTTGCTGGCGTCTGAGTCGGACTGGAGCTCTCTGCCCTTTACCAATCCAGCCACGGGCCCATCCATCTGGCCCATCAAGACTCACTCTCATTTCATCAGTCCATAAAACCTTAGAAAAATCAGTCTTGAGATATTTCTTGGCCCAGTCTTGACGTTTCAGCTTGTGTGTCTTGTTCAGTGGAGGTCGTCTTTCAGCCTTTCTTACCTTGGCCATGTCTCTGAATATTGCACACCTTGTGCTTTTGGGCACTCCAGTGATGTTGCAGCTCTGAAATATGGCCAAACTGGTGGCAAGTGGCATCGTGGCAGCTGCACGCTTTACTTTTCTCAGTTCATGGGCAGTTATTTTGCGCCTTGGTTTTTCCACACGCTTCTTGCGACCCTGTTGACTATTTTGAATGAAACGCTTGATTGTTCGATGATCACGCTTCAGAAGCTTTGCAATTTTAAGAGTGCTGCATCCCTCTGCATGATATCTCACTATTTTTGACTTTTCTGAGCCTGTCAAGTCCTTCTTTTGACCCATTTTGCCAAAGGAAAGGAAGTTGCCTAATAATTATGCACACCTGATATAGGGTGTTGATGTCATTAGACCACACCCCTTCTCATTACAGAGATGCACATCACCTAATATGCTTAATTGGTAGTAGGCTTTCGAGCCTATACAGCTTGGAGTAAGACAACATGCATAACGAGGATGATGTGGTCAAAATACTCATTTGCCTAATAATTCTGCACTCCCTGTATGTGAAACGGTTTATCTTTTCAATTTATTTGGCAAGAAAAGTCAGGTTAGGAATTTACAATGCTAATAGCTGGAACTTTAGCAAATGCGAGGCCCATTGCATTGCAAATACTTGTTATATTACGCTGCAGGCCTGTTGGTTGTAGGCAAAAGCTGTGAATGTTTACAGTCTTTCTGGGCAGCTAACCCTAATAAACAAAGTTGATCCATAAAAATCATTATTAATCACAAGGAAGTAGCTTATAAGAACACTGAACATCCCTTTCATTGCATTTTGATTTCAGACTTCCAAATTCTCACGGAAGTAAAGCCATTAAAGATGATAAACAGAAAGGTGACTATGAACCCAGCTTGTCATTCAGCCCTCCGCAGGAAGAACCACAGAAGAGCCTGCAGGTGAGTATAGGGGCATGTTAATAGTGTGTGAAGTGCAAGAGCATCTGTTTGAACACAGGCTTTCAAGTTATCATTAGCTTGTTTTATAAGTCCTAATGAATCCATAGCATCATGTTACTATTGTTATATTGCTAATCAGGCTTTGAAGCGCATAACTATAATGCAACATGGCTGCTATTTGAACAACAGTCACCAGAAAAGTTATTCAAGTGCAAATAAGCAACATCTGTTATTGAAATTCATAAAGGACATTCCATCAAACAGCTGTGTTATTACAGTGCATGTGGGAAACCTCATAAGATATTTGTATGTGTAATGTTTATCTGAGATCTTACTTGTGCCCTCTTTAGGACACCACTAACATGAAACTTGAAACTTATTAGCAGCATCACACCTTCACAATCAAAGAGGGGCTAAAAGGTTTAGATCAAATAACCGCTTATAAGATGGATTAATGAAACTGTCCTAAAGTAGATTGTTCATTTAGGATGTCACCTTGCATCGTGATTTCTCACGTATTGGATTGAAAATCGAAGTTGCCACGACATGGTTTGGTTTCAAGTCCCTGCACCACAGAAATCTGTGGGTTTCTGGTAGGTGCCACATTGTCAAACAAACAAAAGGTAACTGGATGAATACTTGCAATTTGTCTAACCACTTTTTATCGCTTGAGGTAGCATTCCAACCCATCTTTCTTTTGCTCACGATGCCGCTATAGTTTGGACCCAGACAAATGCAAATCATTATTGACCCTGCTCCCAGCAGTCCAGCATGAACTACCAGGGCTGGTTCTCCCTGAACAGGAACACATGCAAATCAAGACCGATTTCGCCCTCAGTTGGGGCTTATCAGTCAGATATAGCTTAGTTCCAGGGACACACCGTATAGCTGAAGAAGCAAACTGCTAACTCTCCAGAGAGGACTGAAAACATTGCACTATCTACAGAGTATGTGACAATGAGATTGAATATTTATCCTGATTCTCCAACACTGGCTCTTTCATAGTTTCACATGCTTGAATAATTCGATGTAGTCAGGCTAGCTAGTTGCAAAGGTTTGGTCGCAATTTGCAACCAGTACTTTTATGACTAGTTAAGATTTTTAAGAACTAACCTGTGTACTAATAGGTTGGTTCTTAAAGTCCAAACTATAGATGGTTGAAATCTGACCTACCTCATGCATATTTATGAGGTGGGTTGTAAATTGCTATTCACTATGATTCGTTGACATCACAAGAATGGTGGCTTGCTGGGGTCAGGAGACTACCTGTCTGTGATCCCCTTTAAAAACCTTTTTTAATGTAGCTTGATCTCCTTAACTTAAAGTAGGCTTTGTTGTAAAGTAAATAAATGAATGAATAAATAAATACGTTTTTTGAAAACTTTAATAGTAGGCAGTGGACCACTGCCTTACCTAAGACATTTTTTTGACTGTTCGCATTGGAAGGGTCCCTTGCTGACCCGTTCATGTTTGCAAATGGGTTAACACTACCTTTCAGTAGTGTGTAAAATATTAATGTTTTGCTACTGGATTTAGGTTGCAAAACAATAATACATACCATGAGGAAGTTATATTTGAAACGGACGGCCCTTTTTAAATACTGATTTGGTATGGTTTCCTAAACTCGTATAGCGATTCAGTAATCTGGTACCAAATCACTAAATGGAGTTAGTGCATTCGAAAAACACATTTTCTAGTCTCAAACCCTGTAATTGACCAAATCCCAGGATTTGTGAGCAGTAAATTTGTTTTTAATTTAGTGATTTGGTACCAGATTATTGAATCGCTATATGTGTTTAGATAACCATACCAAATCAGTATTTAGAAAGGGCATGTTTAGGCCATCCTTTCCAAATAGAATTTCCTCATTGTATATATTTCTGGCCCTAGATTATTTCTTCATAAATAAAGAGTAACAATTTATGCTGTCGGTTCTTTTTGTCATATAACCATTAAATCTCTTTCCAGTGTGCAAATATAATTGTTTATGTTTTTCATCAGTCTAAGTAGCCCTCTCATATTTTGGACCTTTTTTCTTAGATCACAACCTTAAAAAGATTTCTACCTAATCAGAGGGACAAACATTCCTTTTAGTTGCAGATGAACTTAAATTCTTAGGCTCGAACCGGTAGCCCCTCCTAGTGCTGCTTCTGCTTAACAATCATAATCACATACAACATGGTGTGTTCTTCCATTACTTTCACAGACTCAAGTATTGTCTGCTTACACTCCCTAGATGGATCAGCCTCCTTTGAATTTGTTGCCAAAGTCACTGAAAATACCAACTATATTTGTATCATGCATATGTTTTGTTATTGTCCCTCAATGTTGTACCTTTTGTAAAAGTAACAAGAGCGGTGCTTTAATTTTGTTTTCAAATCATTGAAAACCAAAGGTCATCTATCCCATGACTCTATACCTTTGTTGTAAACAGAAATGATAATCCATCATTATTTTTTTTGTGAATCATGATACCCAATGCATTACTCATTGACCAGCTATAATATTTGATGCCCCCTCTGAATCGATAATTACAGAAAGTAACATTCTCTTGCTAATCTGGGAATAAGGATAACGTTCATTATTTCCCAATCTAACATTTTACTAAGGCCTTGAATGCTCATCTTCAAGCAAACAATTCTGTAGTGTTTGCAGAACGTGTGCTTTTTCTCTAGAACCGACCCACACAACCACTTATTCTTGATTTGAATATGTGTTAGCAAGTAGAGACTCAACAAGTATTTAACTCATTGGGTCAGTTTCATTATTGTTTTTCTCATACACTTTCCTTCCTTTAATTAGAGAGACTGTCAGACCTCGAACCAAGTGGCAGGCAGAGACTACTGGGCCTCAAACATGGTGGATGAAATGATGGGGAGGGGGGTCCTACTATGGCTATGCAAACCCTTTCCACACTTGACCCTTGGGTTAGCACGGCCAGCCAGTCACAAGCTACTCAGACATGTATTGTCCAGTACTAGAGTTCCCAGCTTAACAGTCAATCAACAATAAAGTAAATGTCCAGCCCAGTGCTCATCATGCAAAAAAGAATATGTATGTGCGCTCTCTCTCAATTCTCCTGCCTCTTAACTGGTGAATGTGTTCTCTCAGGCTCACCATCAAGTCAACAGGTCCTTGTGGGCTTGCCCAGTCTCTCCTGGGAGCAGTGGTGGACCCTCAGGCAATTCTTGAGTACATTTGTTTTTGTGTCAGGATATGGTACATGCAACCACGTACGGGGTGATCAGAATCTGGTAGATGCAGCCCAGCAAGGGACAGCCAGGGGTGGTCACAGCTCTGACCCGGCTCAATAAACACTTGGTCATGGAGTTCCGGTTCCCACCTTCAACCTTTGGGAGAGTGTGGGAGAAGCTTCTGACATCCAGGTCCCCTCAAAGCACTCTGCAGATGTCTGATTTTCCTGGGCTTCCCACAGCTGCCAGGGACATGTTTAACCTCCCTCCATAGACATTCTCTCCTCTTGCTGGGTAGACAGGCTCCTTACCTCTCCAGGCAGACAGGCAAGCACTTCAGGGCAGGTGCACAGCTGCTCCAGTAAGAGATGTAGACTCCAGGCAGTGCCCCCTCACCTCTGGAGATTGGCAGTCAGGCAGATGCCAGACCTCGTTAGACACCAGTCCTCTGAATACTCTGCGGAGCCTCCCCATCTTTGACTGGAACCACTAAGAGGGGTAGTTGGGTCCACTTCTATACACAAATGGCAAAAAGGATGTGGGTCCACGGTCTCAAATGTTGAATCAGCTTTCAAGCATCTTTTTCCAGGTTGTTCTACAAACACAGCATTTGTGTATAGTGATGGCTTCTCACAGCAGTCCTTTCTCCATCTGGGAGCAACAACAGCAGAGACAAAAAGAGGTGTCTGCACATTATTGTCCTCAACCCAGTTGAAGGAGCTTCCTCGCCTTTCACAAATGAGTCTGCAGCACCTACAATCCAACAAATGACAGGTTTTAGGTAGGCTAATCTGCACATTTTGCTAATCAAAAGGCCTTACAGAATATCTAAAGTAGTTGTGTCTCCACTTTGTCCACTTCACTGTCAAGCTCTACTCTATTGAAGGTCATGAATAAGAGTAGTATACTTGTTCAGTCTGGGAGTGCTGTTCTCACTCTTGTCTTGTGCAAGATAGACCAGGGTTATCCGAAAAGGAACCCACTGCCCTACATTGGCTTACTCACACACCATGCAAATATCACACAAGCTACACACATCAATACACTTTTCTGATGGATACAACTACCTGTGGATTCCTCACCTAATGAATACTCCCATTGCGCCAGCATTAGACGGAAATCTTCTTCCTAGCTTCTGCACGTCGACGAGGACCTCACATTTGCCCACGCGACGCCGTCTGACGTCATACAGGCAATAAGAGGTCCTCGCCGACGTCCGTTCCCTTTTTTCCGTGCCATTCGAAATGGTTATCTTCGAGGGAGCTACTGTTGCTGTTCGGCAGTGTGTTTTTTTGGCTGTGTTTTTTCTCTGAGGTTACTATGTCTCAGAGGAAGTCAGGTTTTAAGCCCTGTCGTGAGTGTGGGGGCAAAATGTCGGTAACGGACCCACATTCTGACTGTTTGTGGTGTCTAAGTTCCGATCATGACGTGGCCAGGTGTGGTTCATGTCAGCATATGAATCCAAAAGCCCTGAAGGAGCGTGAGGCCAAACTTTTTATGGCGAAGTGGAAGAAAAAGGAGAAGAAGCACCATCGAAAATCCTCCTCACCGAAGTCTCATCGGCGTCATCGAGACTCCCGCCACCGTCGAGAATCACGGCGCCGGTCGAGTAAAGAGAGGTCTCGGTCGAGGTCGCCATCGACTTGGCGTCGGAAGACTTGGGAGGTCAGTCCCACAGTCACTCCCCATCCGTCGACGCCGTTGCCTTCTCCAGCCTCGCCGACTTCGCCCGGGTCTTCGGGCCAACCGCCTTTAGTATTTGAGGTTCCTCAGCCTCAAATGTTCTCTCTGATGTTGCAGACGTCGAGGCCGGCGTCGGTCTTGCCTTCGATCCAGGCACCCCAGTATCTGGCTTTTCCGGCCCCTGGAGCCGATAATACCGCATTTTTAAATGCAATGTATTCCATCTTGAGGCAGATGGCTCCAGGTGGCGCACCGGCTGGGCCTTCGGGTCCTTTGGCTTTTAACTTGGGTCCTCCGGCTCCCCTGCGACCAGCACCCTTCATGCCCTTTCTCCCCCTGGGGAACGTGGGCCCGGCGCCGGTGTCGGCTCCGGTGGCGGCTCCGGTGGCGGCTCCGGTGGCGGCTCTGGTGGCTCCAGAGACTTCGGCTCCGGGAGTTTCGACTCCAGCGGCTTCAGTGTTTCGGCCAGTGACGCCGTCTAGGCCTTCTGCGACTCCAAAGCAGTCTTCCCTCCATCCGACTCCTGGTTTGGCGCCGAAGCTACCTGTGGCGCCTGTTGACCCGGCGTCGGACGGATCCGGTGATCGGCGTCATTCTTCGACATCTGCTGACGCCATGTCGACGCCGAGGATTGAGGAGATGCTGCACTCGAGGAGTCGTGCTGTCCGTCTCCTGGAAGAACAAGAGTATCAGCAGAACCTGGAGGAAGGAGAAATTGAAGACTCTGGTGAAGGTCTTCATGGGCTGGACAACGCTAGTGGCCTTGATACTTCCCCTGAGTGGGACTTGTCAACTCCGGGGGAGTATACTGAGGAGGCGGCCACTTTTCATGCTATTATAAAGAAGGCAGCTAACTTCCTGGAACTGCCTTTGCCGGTGACTGAGGCGAAGCAGAATCTGCGGACAGAGGTGTTGCATCCGGCCTCTACATCAGCAGAACCTCTTTTGCCATTCAACGAGGCGTTGCTGGAACCTGTGTTGGAGGTCTGGAAAAAGCCGGTGTCTTCTTCAGCTGTCAATAGGTCTGTGGCCAGGAGGTATCGGCCTGCACTGGCTGACCCTGGCTTTCTTACCAGACATCCAATGCCTGAGAGCTTGGTGGTCCAGGCTTCCTGCTCGGCAAGGTCTGCGCCTGGGTCGTTTCCATCAGTGCCATCGGATAGAGACTCCAAGAAGATGGACATGCAATCCAAAAAGGTGTTCTCGTCATGTAGCATGGGGTTAAAGTCCACCAATGCTACGTGTATTTTAGGGAGGTACATTTATGCTCTGATGGACGAAATAACATCTACGCATACAGAGGTTCCTCAAGGGCTGTTGAATCTCGTGTCGGACGCTCAAGCTGCTGCAACCCAGGTTATCCAATCTGGGTTGGATACAACTGACTCTGTGGCTAGAGCGATGGGCACGGCTGTAGTCACGAGAAGACAGGCTTGGCTTCGTAACTCAGGGTTTTCATCAGATGTGCAGTCGACCCTGTTAGACCTCCCTTTTGATGGAGACAAGCTCTTTGGTGTCAAGGCAGATTCGGCCTTGGAGAGGTTTAAGGAGAGCAGGGCCACGGCCAAGTCGTTAGGATTGCAAGCCACTTCTTCTGCCTCCTCCAGATTTTTTAGGAGGTTTCGAGGATTTGGTCGTGGCTCATCCTCCTCCTCCTTTCGGGGGAAATTCCAGCAGCCTACCTCTTCTCTCACCTATAGATCTTTTAGAGGGAGGGGTAGGGTCCGTACCAGGGGAGCCTCTCAGCAGCACTCTGCCTCTTCCTCTTCCTCTTCCTCTGGAGGGGTGCAGCAGGGGAAGCAGCCTTAGGCTTCCACCAATTCCCACTCACTCCTCTCCTGTAGGGGGAAGGTTACTGTATTTTCTTCACAAGTGGGAGGTCATCACATCAGACGCCTGGGTTACCAGCATTGTGAGAAAAGGCTACACCCTTCCCTTTTGGGAGTTTCCGCCCCCATCCCGCCCCGCCCATCTTATTGTTCAGAAGAACACCTCCTGTTGTTAGAACAGGAGGTTCAAGTCCTCCTTTTAAAGGGCGCGGTGGAGTTGGTTCCAGAGCAGGAAAAGGGTCAAGGTTGTTATTCAAGGTACTTCCTGATTCCCAAGAAGGATGGTCGGTTGAGGCCAATCCTGGACCTGAGGATTTTGAATTGGTTCCTCAAACAGGAAAAGTTCAAGATGGTGACCCTAGCTCAGGTGCTTTTGGCGTTGAACAAGGGAGATTGGATGGTGTCTGTCGACTTGCAGGATGCTTATTTTCATATCCCGATACTCAAGTCGCAGAGGAAGTATCTCCGGTTTGTGGTGGGGTCGCAGCACTATCAGTTTGCGGTCCTCCCGTTTGGTCTTACTTCAGCACCTCGAGTCTTCACGAAGGTGATGTCGGTGGTTGCTGCAGAGCTCAGGAGGAAGGGGATAGCAGTATTCCCTTACCTGGACGACTGGTTGATCAAAGCCAAGTCCCCGGAGCTTGTGTTGCATCATCTGCAGTCGACAACCCAGTTGTTGTTCGACCTGGGCTTTTCGGTAAATGTGCCCAAATCTCATCTAGAGCCCTCTCAGCGCCTCCTGTTAATAGGGGCAATACTGGATACAACATTGAATCGAGCCTTTCCTCCGCCTCAGCGGATTCAGGACATTCAGGCGTTGGTTCCAATGTTTTCAAAGTGGAGCGGTCATTCCAGTCCTCAAGGTCCTACGTCTGCTCGGTCTGTTTGCCTCCTGCATACTGTTGGTCACGCATGCTCGCTGGCACATGAGGGCTCTTCAGTGGTGCCTCTGAAGGCAGTGGTCTCAGCACAAAGGAGATCTCGAAGGTTCTGTCGAGATCTCCAGAGATGCTGCCATGGATTTGAAGTGGTGGATTGCAGACGACAATCTTCCCCGGGGAAGGCCGCTCACGCAGCCTCCACCAGTGACCACGGTCATAACGGATGCTTCCACTCTAGGGTGGGGAGCTCATCTGGGGGACGTGGAGATCAAAGGGCTTTGGTCTCCAGAGGAACAGATGTTTCATATCAATCTGTTAGAGTTACGGGCTGTACGTCTGGCTCTCGTGGCCTTCCTCCCATCGCTTCGCGGTCAGTCGTTTCAGAGAACCTGGTGCGACCAGTTGCTTTACGCGTTTCCCCCCCTACCCTTGATTCCTCGAGTGTTGAGGAAAATTCGCCAAGACCGGGCCCAAGTAATCTTAATTGTTCCGGATTGGCCAAGGAGGGTGTGGTATTCCAACCTTCTCCAACTCTCACTGTGCCCTCCGCTCTGTCTCCCTCTCAGGGCAGACCTCCTCTCGCAGTCGCGGGGGCAGGTTTTACACCCCAACCTCCAGAGTCTGCACCTTCATGCCTGGAGATTGAGTGGGGCAACCTGAGTTCCTTTTCTCTCCCGCCTGATGTAGTGGATGTTATCTTAGCGGCCAGGCGACACTCCACTAAATCTGTCTACGCTAATAGGTGGTCTAAATTTGTGGTATGGTGTGGAGAGAGACAGATTGATCCCTTATGTGCTTATTTGTCAGACATTTTATCTTTTGCTTTGTCTTTAGCACAGGGGGGTTGTGCAGTGGCTACTGTTAAGGGTTACTTGTCTCCCTTGTCAGCCTTTATTTGTCTTCCAGATCAGCCTTCGTTATTTAAATCTCCTATAGTACTTAGATTCTTGAAGGGCCTTATGAATAAATTTCCTCCAAAACCTTTCGTTATGCCTCAATGGGATTTGTCCTTGGTGCTAACTTTCCTTATGGGGTCCCCTTTTGAGCCTATGCATTTTTGCCCCTTAAGATTGTTAGTTCTTAAAACAGTTTTCCTGGTTGCTATAACATCTGCAAGGAGAGTGAGTAAGTTGCAGGCTTTATCGGTAAAACCCCCTTATACAGCTTTTTATGGGGATAAGGTGGTGTTGAGGACCAAGGCTGCTTTCCTCCCGAAGGTTGTTTCACCCTTTCATTTGGCCCAGACAATTACTCTGTCCACATTTTATCCTCCGCCTCATCCTTCAAAGGAAGAAGAGAGACTACACCGCTTGGACCCAAAGAGGGCGCTAAGCTTTTACATAGACAGGACAAAGGATTTCAGGCTGGAGGATCAGCTTTTCATCGGTTACGTGGGACAGAGGAGAGGAAAGGCAGTCCACAAGAGAACACTCTCCAGGTGGGTTGTTCTTTGCATTAAAATGTGTTACTCTTTAGCAAAGAAGGATCCTCCTGATGGTATTAGAGCTCATTCCACCAGAGCTAAGTCGGCCACTTCGGCCTTGGCCAGAGGTGTTCCTGTGGTCGACATCTGCAAGGCCGCAACTTGGTCGTCCCTTCACACTTTTGCGAAACATTACTGTTTGGACTCTGAGGTCAGAAGGGACGGCCATTTTGCACGGTCAGTGCTGCAGGATTTCTTGGTTTGACCATTAAGACACCCGCCACCGAGCGCGGTACTGCTTTGGGACTCTATTCATTAGGTGAGGAATCCACAGGTAGTTGTATCCATCAGAAGAACAAGTTACTTACCTTCGGTAACGACTTTTCTGGTGGATACATTAGCTACCTGTGGATTCCTCACGGTTACACCCACCTCCCCGTTGCCTGTTTGGTCTAACCAGGTAATTCTTGAGTGTGCTCCTCTTGGTTTTGAGGATTGGTATAGGTTATGTATATATGTGTGTATATATATATATATATATATATATATATATATTTATATTTAATTTATATATATTTATTTACTTGTTTAAAAAAATAAAATAATAATTATTATTAAATTAGTAGACCGACTTATCACAATGATGTGTTCTTTACAATGTCATTAAATATTGCTATTGTCTTTCATCTCAATGGATTATTGTTCTGAGGCACGTAAAAAATGTTGGTACTGACGTCGGCACGTCGGCGAGGACCTCTTATTGCCTGTATGACGTCAGACGGCGTCGCGTGGGCAAATGTGACGTCCTCGTCGACGTGCAGAAGCTAGGAAGAAGATTTCCGTCAAATGCTGGCGCAATGGGAGTATTCATTAGGTGAGGAATCCACAGGTAGCTAATGTATCCACCAGAAAAGTCGTTACCGAAGGTAAGTAACTCGTTCATCATGCACTCAGAATGTTGGTGCAAAGGACTCGGCATGCACATAAAAGTGCAAATCTATACAAATTGGCCATTAGGCCTGCGCTCCGCTCACTCAAATAAAATGGCATGGTCACGGTACTGATTCTGTAACACAGTACGCTGCCACCACTGTTTTACATGATAGACTGAATGACAGGGACATAGGGCCAGATGTAGCAAAGAAACATTTTGCGACTTGCAAATAGTGAGTCATAGTGACTCGCTATTTGCAACTCGCAAAATGTTATGTAGAACAGTGTCTCAGACACCGTATGCGAGTCGGTATGGGGTCACAATGACCCACCTCATTAATATTAATGAGGTGGGTCGCAAATTGCGGCCCCATACCGACTATGGGCCCTCGCAAACATGGAGGCCTCCATGTTCATGACTGCTTTTAAATAAAGCAGTTTTTTTTTTTTAAAGTGTAGCCTGTTTTCCTTAAAGGAAAACGAGCTGCACTTTAAAAAAAAATCGAAACCTTTAGTTTCGGTATTTTTTCAGGGTAGGTAGTGGTCCCTTGGACCACTACCTGCCCTGAAAAAATAATTTGGGGTCCATTCACAAAGAGGAAGGGGTCCCATGGGGACCCCTTCCAATTTGCGAGTGGGTTACCATCCACTTCAAGTGGATGGTAACTGCGACACCATTTGCGACCGCATATGCGGTGGCAAATGGTATTGCATACCACTATGAATCGCAAATAGGAAGGGAACACCCCTTCCTATTTGCGATTCTGAAATGCATTTTGCGAGTCGGTGCCGACTCGCAGAATGCATTTCTGCATTGGAAACACGCATTTGCGAGTCGCAAAGGCCGATTTTGCCGTTTGCGAGTCGCAAAGTGTTTCCTACATCTGGCCCATAGTCCTCTCTCTAGTGTTAGGACTGTTTTGGTGATAACCACCTAGTGACAGCGCAAATCCAACACCATTTATAGTCGAGGAGAGGCTGAGACCTCTATGCATATATTAGATTGACATGATGCTGGGGCCAAAAATAAAAAGTTAGGTTACTAGATACACGAAGCCAGTCACTCACGGCAGGGGAATACAATTGTTTACCTTGCAGGAGACATTTCTGTCTCAACAGACCATGTCGTCCACTTGCTTTTCATTTGTTCACCCATCCTTCCCACCTTTCCAGAGGTCTCCTTAACATTGTTCTTTTTTTTTGTACGAGGGGAAGCCCCTGTGTTCTGCTGCAATTGTTTAATTGTCTATTTGTTTCTTTCAACCCTTTTGTAGTGTCCCTTCTGTACTTTTTTCATTTAATTTTTGTACTATGGGTTTTGGCTCCACTTACCTTTTGCTGGCCTTCTACTGCTAGTGCGTTGTGGTTGTGCTCCGACTTTTTTTTTTTTTTTTCCTTTCACTTTCTGCCTCCTAGTGCTCCTGCTGCTTGTCCTTTTTGTGCACATGCTCTCTCTCTTAGAATCTGATCTCAGCAAGGCTACTCCGTTGTAGTATCCAGTTTAAATCTTTTACTGAGGAATTGTCTATCTTTTATTTTAATGTACGGATCAATTGAGTTGTTTATAAGGTATATTCCACGTTGTGATGTTCTCGAATATGTCACTCGAGAAAGTAATCATTGAAAAACCAGTGTACTGCTCAAACACTTTTGTAACTTTTAGTCATTCTCCCTCATACTTTCACACTAAGCACATCCAATGACAGCAGATCAATCCAAATTATTTTCTTTATAGTTAACTTAATCAGAATGCTCAACAAAAAAGGAAGCAAACACCCCATATACTTTCTTCATAGATTCCCTACTCCCACCCCTTCTCCGGCCATCAAGCTTATGTTCCAGTGTTGAGCTTCCGGGGTGTTGTGGCTCCATTTCAGGGCAGTGGTTCGAACTTCCTACATGGTAAATCACTGCATTCACTCTTAGGTTTAGGTATGCTCAGTGGTGGGGCTTATTCTTAGCACTCGGAGGTAAATACGGCTAGTAAAAATCTTATTTTCTTGGACAAATAAATCAAGGAGGGTACCCAGAGGTCTCCAAAGTCTTCCCCTCTCTGTTATAATACCAGAGAGATTTTCTTCTTCCCCAGAGTGTCCCAGATTCTGTACTTCCATTCACTAATGTCCAGTGTCTGCTATTTTCCCCCACGGGGCTATGATGGTCTGCCTTGCAGCAAATGGTGCAGTGACATCAATCTCCTTCTCCTGGAGAACAGTGGAAAGGCTTGTGAGTTAGATCCTTCCACTACTGTTGTTGACGTTTGGATGCTACTCACCTTTTCATATTGCCCTGTAATAGGATGAATTATGTATTGTAATATGCAGAGGTCCTTTACTACACACTTATGGTAAAAGAAAAAAACAATCTGTTGGTTGTAGAAAGAAACTTCTTTAGTCTTCTTTTCAGAGCTTTAAGTACAGCTAGAGAGTAAAGTCAACGTGTTTTGTCCCTTCAAGCGTGCAGGCCTTGAGCTTTCCCAAGGCTGTGAAGAAGTGCATATAAATATGTGCGCATTAGATTATAGTCGGGCAAACATATGAAGATAGGATAATTACCACTAGGTTATGATAAGACCCCTTACTAGGTTGAATCGGGGGTGAAGCGCACACAGGTAAGGCATTGCACACTTGTAAGTGCAAACAAGATGTGTGTGATGGTGGGTGGACCAGTGAGAAAGAGGCAACTATCATGCTAAAATGGGTGCAAACAAATCAGTTTAGGTGGTGTAGGGAGGCTATGCAATGATGTCTAAAAGCCAGATAAAGGGCAGGTAAAATAATGACCAGTAGGTTTTGGGATCCTTATTAAAAGTAGATAAAATATCAGGTTGGGGTCTGATAGCTCTTTCACAATGTGAGATCAGCAGGACATTGCTCATGCATGTTAGGTGGTTCCTGCGGAAAAAGATTCACACCTGTATCAAAGAAGAGTCACTTGTGAGGTCAGATAGGAGCAGTCGAATTACTAGGGGTCTAAAGTGCCAGTTTGGGCTTGTCCTAGCTACTCCTTGGGAGTCTGTCACGTGGAGAACCCTCAGCCTATAGAATTGTGGTTTTTGCATTGTCAGAGTAAGTGTATCACACCTTTTATAAAAAGAAGTCATAGTTCACCATTCAAAAATGGTGCTTGTTTTAACTAGTAGGTAAATAAATGTAAATGGCTGGTGCTCAATGCCACAGCGCAGAATTACTTACAGTCTTTATAGCTTGCATGTGACTTGCTATTGTATATTTTTCATTTTAAGAAAATAGTAGCTGGTGTGACCTACATCACAAATGTCCAGTACGCTGTTTTCCACCAAATGTTGAGTGATTGAATACAAGGTGCATTTCCCTGATGATAGTTCTACATACCATGATAGCTGATCCGATCAAATTATTAATGAACCTAGATCAGCATTCTAAGGAGTAGCATATAGTGAGCAAGCAAACTGAACTCGGGTAAACTGCAAAGTCTGTGAATGGAGCATGTTAATTTGCACCTCCAAAAGGATTTGTGCATTTTGGGTGATGAATGTGTCCTTGCCTCACAACAGAGATTAAGCAGATTCTTGATGGATTGTGCTTGTCCTCCTAACTCTAAATATAGGTCTAGTAAACCAATGCTAAGCTCCTTCCGTTTGTATTCATATGTACAAATCAAATCTCATTTTAGTGCTGTAGATCTTGCGGCCCTAACTCATTGAACTGCCACTTTAATTATTTACATAACTCCCTACTGGGCACCTTAAGCAAAGATCCCCTCCCAGTGGCTGTCCATCATTTATGTGTGTTTGATTTTGTCTAAGCCAGCGGAGAAGGGTGTACCGGATAAGGTGCACCAAGCTATCATTTGAGTTTGGAAATTGCACAGTAATGTGCGATTCTGCTTGCACTGTAATCTATCACGTTCCAAGGATAAAATGTGAACACTGACCACGCCCAGTCGCCATAATGCCAAATCGTGCAAAAATCCGCTTAATATCTGTTGCATGCTTATTAATGCTTGATCTATGATCAAAAATGCTGTGGGGTTTGCAGATTTCTTAGACGTTCATCTCACTGACACAGCGTTTGTCACTGAGACATGGGCAAACATTACTTCAGGCCCTCACCTTATTACTGCAATACCTCCTGGCCATTCCATCTTTAGGCTGGACCGTGTTGGGAGAAAAAAGGGGGGAGGATTAGTGATTATTTTTTGTAAACTCCTTAAAGTGTCCGTTCTACTTAACTTAAGTCAGGTTCTCTCCATGACCCTTGCCCTCCCAGAATCCTTCACCTTGCACCCAATATTGTATCTAAGCACCTCACGGACATCTTCAGTAGGATGTTTATGACTGGCTACTTTCCAGAAGAGTTGGAAATAGCCTCCATCCTTCCTCTTTTTAAAAATAAATCAAAAAAATGATCCTAACAACTACCATCCCATCTTGTGTCTTCCCTTTTCTGCGACGTTCGTAGAAAAGGACATTAATGCTGAACTCTCCTCCTTCATCACCAACAGTGGGCTCCTTGATGACACCCAATTTGATTCCATTAGATCTCTTGGCAGCATTTAACATGGTCAACCATGATCTGCCAATAGACCGTCTTTCTGCTCTAGGTTTAAGGGGTAAGGTGCTTCAGCTCTTGAAATCCTTCCTCTCAGATTGAGAGTAGTTCGTTGCCCTGGACAATTTCAAATCCTCCTCATTCTCCTTACCAGGTGGGATTCCACAGGGCTCTTCTTTGAACTCTGCTCCTTGTAATCTATATGTGACCCCCATTTGGCTCAGCTGATCAAATTGTTTGGTTTCTCTTTGGTGTCCTACACCAACAACACCAAGATAGTGGTGTCAGTGGCTAGTAACCCCAAAGATACTGCCTCCATATTCCATGACTGCATGCTTCAGATCGGGAACTGGATGACCCACAACTATCTAAAACTAAACTCTGGTAAAAACAAAGTGATTCTGATCGACAGGAACACATTGTTCTGGTCTCCTAGTTGGTGTCCACAGGAGTTTGAGATCCTCCCCTCTCCTGTCTCTTAAGCCAAGAACTTAGATGTTCTCTTTGACAGTAATTTTTCATTCTATGGCCATGTAAACACAATCACTTCATCATCCTTTTTCCTGTTAACAATCACTAAGGAAAGTTCTTCCTTTTATTTCCTGCGATCTACAAACAATGTAGTTTCTACTCTCAACTCCAAAAATGATTACTGTAATGCGCTATTCACCAACATCTGGAAAAGATGCATACATAAATTGAAAATACTACAGAATGCTGTGGCTCGGTTAATACTGGGAATCCCCAAATTTCAGTCTGTTTCTAACGGCATCACCTAGCTTCACTGGCTTCCCATTAAACAAAAAAAAAAACTCAGACTTCGAAGCCCTCTGCATCACTTTCAAAGCAATGCGCAACGTGGGACCTAAGTATTTCAAACAACGTTTCCGTTGGTACACTCCCAATAGAGTACTAGAATAGCCTCAGCTAGAAACCTAGTAGTACCTAAGTTCAAAAGATCAAGTTGGGGCAGCAGGAGCTTTTTTACCTACACAGCCAAGCTCTGGAACTAGGTGCCTCCGAATCTTAAGAACAAAAAGGAACTGCGGTCCTTCCAGAAAACTCTCAAAACCTGGCTCTTTAGTAGTTAGATCATGCTTTCTCTTGTTCCTATTGTTTTTCTGTTTCTTGGAGCAGCAGCTCCTGGACACCCCAGGGAAGTAGAGTGCTTTACAAATGTAATTTTCATTTTCATTTCACAGTGCCATACATGTGTCAGGAAGGCTGTTGAGAGCCAGTACAATGGGCTTCACAAGTTAATGTTACGAATTGACATTTATAAAGGCTGTACTTGTCTACTGCTTCTTCATGCGTAATTGAGTGTCAAGTCCAAACCAGCGTCATCAAGCGTTAAAACAAAGGGGTAAAGATGGATGGTGTGCCATTCAATCAAACATTGGCACAGCCAGTCGATTTGGTTCTCCTATACTGCATAAACCCTGATTGCTGGAATCACAGTTCCTGGCAATGCCTTGAGTGAGGAGCAAAAATCAGGACTGCAAGTGATGACAGTGAGCCCTCAGCCAAACAAGCAGTGCTGTGGAAGCCAGGGTTGCAAACTGCCCTTAGGGAACTCATATCACAGCTTCCTTAGAATCAAAGCTCTTAAACACAAGATGCTCGCTGTCATTAAAGTGATGATCATCCATGTACTGAGCAAGATACACTAACACTTGACTTTTGTCTCTAAGATGGAGACACTGGTAAATGTTTGGGCTGATGCAGAACATGCTTGGAATCTAGCAAATTCCTAAACGTCTGCCTTTCACTAGTGCTATCTGTGAGACTGACCTAGACAATGTAAGTATTGCATCACAAACACTAATTAATGTACCACTTCTCTTCATTGTATTTTTAAAAGAGAAATGGCTCCACGAGGTGGCCATTTTGTACCAGATAGTGTGAAAGCAATGGCTTCTACATGCACTTCATAAGGAGCATGCGCTGTGATCACTACTTTGTAGTGACAAATGAAGACTAGCTTGCTTCTAACTGAGGCAAGTTATCAGTCTTGCTATCTGAAGTACTAGAGATGAGCAGAACGTAGATACAACCCAGGGATCGTGGTCACTAAATTTAGGTAGGGTTATGTTGGGTATTAGGGTGCTGGCAACAAGCCTTTCCCTGGTGAAGAAAAGATGCTTACTTGCTGTACCTGTTAGAAGTCCAATGTTACAGTTAGCTTTGATCATGAAATCTGGAAACCATGGTCCCAATACAAAGCATATTAATACTGCCAGAGTCTCTGTAGAAACTTCTTCATTGGAAAGAAAATGGAGCAAAGTGTTCCAATGTGTGGAATATGGTATCTGATAGAGACTTCTAGCTGCAAATTCCTTACATTTGAATTCTCCCCATGTTTCAGACAGGATGTAGAAGATTTTTCGTGAGCAGTTCCCCTGCATGCCAGTAGGTGGCGTTGATTGCGTCCATTGCCGGTGTCCGCACCAGAAATGACACCATGGTAACTATATTGACGCCACCCACGCACGCAGACGTCAGATCTTTTCTTTCCATGCCAGCCAGCTCTGATTCAGGAGGAGCTCATTTAAAAAAAAAAATTGTCAGCCATTTTTGAGGTTTACCTCCTGGTGTGTTGAGGATGTTGTCATGCAAGACTGGTTTTAAGCCCTGCAGAGCATGCCAGTGTCAATGATGTATCCGCACGATGTCTGTCTGTGGTTTTTGGAGCAAGACCACAACCTGAAGTTGTTCTCAGATTGCTGGGCTATTCATCCAAAGGCTTTGAGGGAATGGTCTCTAAAGCTGGTGGTGGCCCAGCATGCAACTGCGCTTATGACACGGAGCCGGATGGGCATCATCCAATGCCGGCAGGAGCCTTGCCGCCTAGATTGAAGCCTGAGACCTATTCCGTTGGGCTAGGCCGTAGGGAAGATGGGTGGGGGTTAGCTGGACCCTTTAGAATACCAGCCCTATGAGGAAGAAATGGCATGAGAATTTGGGTGAAGCCATTGCACTTGACACCTCTCTAGATACTGGTATGCTTTCTCTCCCTACCATAGCTACGGAGAGATGCAAAAACTTCACAATTCAGTGCAGACTTGGCACAATTGACTTCCTAGGCAAAGCTGGTTCCACAACAGTGGTCCGAGGCACCACGCCTGGCTGAGGATGTCTAGCTTTTTGGGAGATGTCGAAGTTTCCCTTATGGACATGCCTTTTGATGGAAGCCGCCTCTTCAGAGATAGGCAGATTTGGTGCTCGAGAGCTTCAAGGGCTCTCTTGCTACAACCAGGTCCTTGGGCCTAAGGGGGCCCCTAGCCCCCTAATCTGCCTTTCGCTTCTTTCGTTGCTACGGAAGGGGCTTCCAGCCACACCATTTCCCGCCCAGCCACTGTGCCGCGCAAGCTTTCCAGACTATGGGCCTGATTCTAACTTTGGAGGACGGTGTTAAACCGTCCCAAAAGTGGCGGATATACCACCTACCGTATTATGAGTCCATTATATCCTATGGAACTCGTAATACGGTAGGTGGTATATCCGCCACTTTTGGGACGGTTTAACACCGTCCTCCAAAGTTAGAATCAGGCCCTATGTGTGGAAAAGGTCCTGGTACCCACTGACCTCATGAGTCAGGTGGCCAAGCCGTCTGGTCAGTCCACTGCCCCCTAACTGCAGCAGCCTCTAAATCCTCTTAGTCTTCCCCTTTACCACCATGGGCACCCAGTTAGCTTTGCCATAACCTTCCCCACTGGCAGTCCGTAACATTGGACAGGTGGGTTTTGCAGGATGTCTGAAGGGGCTACTCCCTCCCCTTCAAGACTACCTCTCCCTTCATACCATCATCTCATGACCAGAGCTAAAGCTGCGACCTCTGTGGTAGCACATGGCGTTCCGGTCCTGGATATCTGCCAGGCAGCAACATGGACGTCTTTGCATACATATACTAAACATTACTTCCTGGACAGTCAGGTCTGTGGGATGGGCACTTTGCCCGTTCGGTCCTCAGGACCTTCTCGTTTGAAATTGGTTTGCAGACCCACATCCGGGGATGGTATTGCTTAGGTATTTTTTCAAAGGTAAGGAATCTGCAGCTAGAAGTCTCCATTAGATGATCAAGTTGCTACTTCAGTAATGCCTTTTTTGGTAGAGACCATATCTAATCTAACTACACTTGCACCCTGAATGTTTTGCAAAGCCTAAAAAATCATACATGCTATTTAAAGAAAGGAAAGATTGGCCCACGCCATGACATAATTATGCAAAATACTATTGTTCACAGTTTAACAGTGCCAATTACTGAATGGGCTGGCACTTTTTCCCATGTTGTATGCTGCGATGGGCAAAAGCAGAAAGTGTATAACAATGTAACTGTCCAGTGGAGGATAACCCCAAACAAAGAACCACAATATGTAAGGTGAATTATATATTGTTGCTGTCTCAAAGGACAGACCTACAAATTGCGTGATCGACCCTCCTCTCTGACCACACCACAAACTATTGCTTATTTCTGCAGTGTGACTAGACCAGGTTTGGTTCTGCAGGCTCCAGCAAGGCATAATCGGAGCTTAACTGCACTGGTTTGACATAGAGCCAATTACACTTCCTTGAGATTAATGCCATCTTCCCTTTAAATTACCCATTTTGTTTATCAGTCCATCATTTTACTTTAGAAAATAGAAATATCTACAAATAGCTCTTCATTATTGGGCATATATCATTTGGGGTGGAGGGGGAACTGCTAAATCATTACCTGAATCTGCTTTGAATGACTGTGCTAACCTATTGGGCGTCCTTCTGGGGATATCGGAATAGCCCATTGTCGGAGCAGGAAGAGTTCAGATTTTGTAGGCAGTTATTAGGTGTCTGGCCTAGCAGTCTGTGCTTTGCTTTACACAACAAACTAGGTACAGGGTATGTACAGGATGATATCAAGCTTGCTCCTTTGCTTCCCTGAATCTCCATTTGGACAAGTGAACATACAACCCATAACACGGAAATTATCATGTGATCGGGGTATAAAAAAAAAATCCTTGGATGAACTATATCAAAAATATTGCTAGCAGCTTGGTTCGAACAGAGTTATTCACTTCCCCGCAATCATTGAATAAACGGGAGAAGAGCTGATTCAAGAGTGAGTGTAACCAGACGTCCCCCGACACCGGTTCCTATATGCTTACAGCGGCCGTGGTAACATACCCTCGGGGCACCCGAGAGAACCTCGGGGGTATGACGTCTGACGCAGAAGGCGTTGCGACGATAAAAGAAAGAGAAGACCGACCAACGAAGAAAGCGAGGAGAGAGACGGAGGAAGACGCTCGAAGAACGCGACCCAAGGAAAAGAAACACGGAGAGCCAGAGACCGCCAGAGAGGAATCCGACGAAGAGGAGGAAATCCGGGAAAAGGAGGAAAAGCCCAGGGTGCCTCCCGCCCCTGCCGAAGAGAATCCGGGAGACCGCCAAACAGCCGGCCGCGTCCCGGAGGGGCGTGGCCTCCTCAGGTACGTCCGTACCGTAACTGGGGGTTTTTGTCAGAGTGGCTGTCAGGAATTAGGGGGAAAAGGGGGGATCAGGGGAGGAAGATGGGGAGGTCCTGCAGAGAAGGGGAGACCCTCTAAACAAAGGGGAAGCCTTAACTCGATATCCCTAACTACACGGGAAAGGCCACAACAAAAAGGAAATTCTCTGGAGAAAAGGGAATTCCTGGGAATCCACGCGAGGGTGACGCTCACAAACAAATAAAAGTTATCCCAACACCACCCACACTTCTACCTATCCCCTCACTACCCTACTAACCCTATATAGACTTTACCTTACGTCCCTACTTACCAGTTTTTGTTCTTCTTTCATTCTGGGAACCTGGGCTGCTGGCACAAGGGGAAGACCGGACCACTTCCAAAGTTGAACCAGACCACACCGGGACCACAGCAAGAGCCCTGAAAGAGAAAGAAAAGGGGTTTTGAGTGAATGTAACAGGACAATCCTTGTGAAAAGAAACAAGTGATAAAAAGTCTGCCTTAAACAGAACTCAAATAAACCAGTTATCCCCTCAAATCTTGTGCCTGTCACATTATTCCAATATCTCTCTCACTTGGGGATAAAGAACCCATTAAAGTGGTGTCAGAAGTGGGATATTGGAACAGGCGACAGGATAGCTTGAGACCATGGAGGGTACTCCCACAATAGCGGACATGATGCAGCAGTTAGCTGAAGGACAGAGACATCTGCAAATTGTGTGGGAGGAGCAACAGAAAGAAGCCAAAGTGGAAAGGGAGGCACTATAAAGCGCTCTTAAAAGTCAGGCCACTATCATGGCCAACAACCAGTTGGTACATGAAAACGCGATAAAAACCCTGACTGATACCATTGCAGCCACCCGGGTACATCCTAAAGTACCCAGTTCAGTTTTACAGAAATATCAGGAAGGCGAAGATCCGGACGCCTTTTTTACCAACTTTGAGCGCGTAGCCACTTCAGCCACCTGGCCACAAGATAGATGGGGTCAGTATATCGCTCCTTTGTTAACAGGGACCCTCCAAGCAGCATATCAAGCGGTCAACCCGGGAGGGACAACGTCCTATCAGGACATCAAAAAGAGTATCCTGGAGCGGGTGGGCTTTGACACGGAACATTACCGGGTCAGGTTCAGGAAAGCCAAGTGGGGGCCCTCCGAAAATCCTCGAGCATTATATTTTCAGATCAAAGACTTGGGTCTCAAGTGGCTAGGACCCATAGGGACTAATAGGGAAGATATTATTGAGGTTGTCCTCTTGGAACAATATCTAGACGCCCTACCTACCAATACCCGCAACTGGATCAAACATACCGAGCCCGGATACGAATACTACCATTGAGTTAGCCTGCGCCTTCCATCGCTCCCTCAAGTTTAAGACACCCCTCCCCCGCACATAACCTAACTCCCTCAGACAGAACCTTGGACAATCCTCGGCCATGGGAAGAAGATCTGTAGAAGAACCAGGGAAACCACGAGGGACGGAGAAACCCTATGTACAGCAACCCCAATGTTTAGGTGGGGGGAATGGGGTCACATTGCCCGGTTTTGTCCCCTGAAATCCGAGAAACCTGAACCTATGGAAATAGGGGTTACTAGGGGCAGGGTATTCTTCACAGGGGGAAAAGAAACCCAATACAAAAAGGAACTTTTCATCAATGGGAGACTAACGGTGGCACTCATCGACTCAGGGTGCAGTCAATCCGTAATTAGGGCGGATTTAATGGCCGGCCATACCTTCACTCCGGGACTCACGGTATCCATTTGTTGTATACATGGGGAAACAAGAGAATATCCCCTAATATGGGCTACCCTTTCATGGGAAGGAAAAGAGACCCCCATAAGGATGGGTGTGGTTGAACGTTTGGTTGAAGAAGCATAATAGGAACGGATTTTAAAGACTTTCCGATACTGTTAGATAGTACACGGAACCAGGAGGACCTGAATGCCTGGTGGGGAAGTGCTCCTTTTTCTAAGCTACCAATACAAACCCCTGTTGTTCGATATAAACCTACGAAAAGAGAAAAACAAGAAGCAAGAAAATCCTACGGGAAAGGGAACGCGAGCCACAATAGAGTAATTACACAGGTCCATACCCTCACTGGTCTTCCCCCCTCCCGAAATAGTCAAAGAGAAGATCCGAGCTTGATCAATGCCTGGAAAACTGCCCGACCCCGAAACCTAGATGATAAGGGCCCCTCCTTTACGATAGTTAAAAATCTGTTGTACCGTATCACACGTAGTGGCAGAGAAGAAAAGAAACAGTTACTGGTTCCTGAACCCTATAGGCAGCAGGTACTGCACCTGGCCCACAATCAACCGGGGGTGGTCATTATGGGAGGGAGAAGACAGAAGAGTATCTGTTAAGGAGATTCTACTGGCCTGGGGTCTTTTCTCAGATCAGAAAATTCTGTCAGCAATGCCCTAAATGTCAATTGATCGATCCTGGACCAAAGAAAAGAGCCCCATTGCAGCCCCTTCCCATTATTGACGTACCTTTCTCAAGGATAGGAATGGACATTGTAGGTCCTCTTCTACCTTCTTCCAAAGGTTACCGTTATATATTAGTATTGGTAGACTACGCCACCAGATACCCTGAGGCCATACCCATCACCAGTATTAACACCAAAAGTGTTGCCAATGCCATGATAGGGTTCTTTTCCCGAATAGGTTTTCCCCGAGAAATATTAACGGACCAAGGTACACAGTTCATGTCCAATTTGATGGCTCAGATTTGTCAACTGCTAGGGATCAAACAGTTGAGGACGGCGGTTTATCATCCCCAAATGGATGGGTTAGTGGAGAGATACAACCGCACCCTGAAAACACTCTTAAGGAAGTCGATTTCTGAGTCAGGCAAGGACTGGGACAGGAAACTACCATTAGTATTATATGCCATCAGGACCCATGAACAAGCTTCTACGGGACATAGTCCATTTGAGTTGCTGTTCGGACGGCAGCCTAGGACATTACTAGACATGGCAGCAGAGTTGTGGGAGGAGGAAGAGGATGGAGAAAAATCTCTTTTGGAATACACCAGCGATTTAAAATCCCGGTTACAAATGGTATGGGAAGATGTAAGGGGACATATGGAAAAAGCTCAGGAGAAGCAAAATCGATATTACGACAGGAACACGCAAATGCGAACCTTTATAGAGGGGGACAGGGTGTTAGTGCTTCTACCCAGTTCCGAAAACAAACTTTTGGCTAAGTGGCAGGGGCCATATAAGGTGATAGGAGTGGTAACCCCTGTTACATATAACGTACAACTAGCGGTTGATCCCAAACGATCTCAGATCTTTCATGTTAACCTGCTAAAAAGATGGGAAGAACCGACGGTAGACCAGACCACGGGGTGTTTAGTTAACACGGTTAAGGAACTGGAAATAGGATGGTGTCCCACAGACCCCCCCTCCAGAGACGAGGTACCCCATCGAAATACAGAAATAACGGTTCAGCAAAACAGACAATTAACCCAACTACTCAACGTTCATAACCATGTATTTTCCCCGATACCAGGTAAAACCAAATTAGTACAACATCAAATTATAACTCAACCTGGTAAGATAGTCAGGCTACGGCCCTATTGTATCCCCCGAAGCTAGGAAGGTCCTAGTAGAAAATGAAATCGAAAAGATGTTAGACCTGGGTATTATAGAGCCTTCTCAAAGCCCCTTGTGTTCCCCGGTGGTGTTAGTGCCAAAACCGGACGGGTCTATACGCTTTTGTATTGATTTCAGACAAGTCAATGCCGTATCCCAATTCAATACTTATCCCCTTCCAAGGGTAGACGAACTCCTAGAAAAATTAGGTAAAGCTAAATACATGTCTACCCTAGACTTAACAAAAGGTTACTGGCAGATTCCTTTAGCCAAAGAAGATAAAGAAAAAACGGCGTTCTCCACCTCCTCCGGCCTATATCATTTTAATGTTCTCCCTTTTGGATTACATGGGGCACCCGCCACTTTCCAACGTCTCATCGACACAATCCTACGACCTCTTACCAGATACGCTGCCGCCTATCTGGATGATATCGTTATTTATAGCGAGACTTGGGAAGACCATTTGACGCATTTAGACAAGATCCTTGCAGCACTACGAATGGCTGGGCTGACAGCCAACCCCTCCAAAAGCCGACTAGCATTTAATGAAATCTCCTACCTGGGATATCACATAGGGAAAGGTATCATTAGACCACAAATGAATAAAGTAGAGGCCATCCTACGCATAAATACACCCACTACGAAAAAAGAGATCCGTTCATTTTTAGGCCTGGTGGGGTACTATCGGAGATTTATACTGCATTATTCCTCCTTGGCCGCTCCTCTGACAGACCTCCTGAAGAAAGGCCAGCCCAAAAATATCACGAGTCTAAACCCGGCTCAGTCCCATAGTTACCATACCTTACAAAGGTGTCTTACTACCCAACCGGTTTTAAAATGCCCAGAGTTTGATCTTCCATTTCACCTTCAAACAGATGCCTCAGACGTGGGTCTGGGGGCCGTGCTTTTTCAGAAGGATAGAAACAATGTAAGCCATCCGGTGGTCTTTATTAGTCGCAAGCTTTTTCCCAGGGAACTGAAATATCCCATAATAGAACGTGAGTGTCTCGCCATTAAGTGGGCGATTGAAAGCCTTCAATATTACCTCCTAGGGAGGTCCTTCCTGTTATACACGGATCAAGCTCCTCTTACCTGGCTCTCGAGATATAAAGATACCAACGATCGCATTCTAAGATGGTTTATGGAGCTTCAGCGAAGAAAGCGAGGAGAGAGACGGAGGAAGACGCTTGAAGAACGCGACCCGAGTAAAAGAAACACGGAGAGCCGAGGACCGCCAGAGAGGAATCCGACGAAGAGGAGGAAATCCGGGAAAAGGAGGAAAAGCCCAGGGCGCCTCCCGCCCCTGCCGAAGAGAAGCCGGGAGACCGCCAAACAGCCGGCCGCGTCCCCAGAGGGGCGTGGCCTCCTCAGGTACGTCCGTACCGTAACTGGGGGTTTTTGTCAGAGTGGCTGTCAGGGATTAGGGGGGAAAGGGGGGATCAGGGGAGGAAGACGGGGAGGTCCTGCAGAGAAGGGGAGACCCTCTAAACAAAGGGGAAGCCTTAACTCGATATCCCTAACTACATGGGAAAGGCCACAACAAAAAGGAAATTCTCGGGAGAAAAGGGAATTCCTGGGAATCCACACGAGGGTGACGCTCACAAACAAATAAAAGTTATCCCAACACCACCCACACTTCTACCTATCCCCTCACTACCCTACTAACCCTATATAGACTTTACCTTACATCCCCACTTACCTGTTTTTGTTCTTCTTTCATTCTGGGAACCTGGGCTGCTGGCACAAGGGGAAGACCGGACCACTTCCAAAGTTGAACCAGACCACACCGGGACCGCAGCAAGAGCCCTGAAAGAGAAAGAAAAGGGGTTTTGAGTGAATGTAACAGGACAATCCTTGTGAAAAGAAACAAGAGATAAAGTCTGCCTTAAACAGAACTCAAATAAACCAGTTATCCCCTCAAATCTTGCGCCTGTCACATTATTCCAATATCTCTCTCACTTGGGGATAAAGAACCCATTACAGTGAGTTTTAATAAACTGGCCATGGCTAATAGAGAAACAAGTGAACTGGCGAAATCGTCTGTGCAAGAATTTGTCATGATTAAGACATGCCAAGGGACTGAGCCGTATTTACTCCTGATCAGCAATGTGTGAGAAAGGTTGCTTGTAACAAGATTTCGACAGGGCTCCATTAGGTGTAATCTGTTTTCTCCCTGGCCATTTTGATCCGATACGTATCCTTGTGAGTCCCCTCAGACTGTGCTGCATTTTACTCTATTTTGTAAATTTTATGGTCCTTTTAGGCAAAGATTTTTATTGTCCATTTTAGAAACAGGGTTTTTACAATGCAGACCTGCCTTTTATTTTTTGCATATGGTAGCAGATGCTTCTGTTTGTATTGCTGTGGGATCGTTTTTAAGAAGTTCAATATGTTGGCATAACTTTGTGAATTTTTAAATTGTTTGTCGATGTATGCATTTGTGTATTTCCTTTGATATTTTATCTATGTAGGAGGCTGGCCTGGTTTGTAGTGGGTACCACAGGTACTTAGACCTTATACCAGGTCCAGTTATCCCTTATTAGTGAAATGTAGTCAGTGTCTAGAAGCCAGGCTGTCCAGAGGTAGCTGTAGGCAGAGCAGCCAAGGCTGAACTAGGAGACATGCAAAGCGCTTACAATACCACTGTAGTCACACAGTACTCACACACATGAAAGACAATACTTAGTGTTACCAAAAATAAAGGTACTTTATTTTAGTGACACAATGGCAAAAATACTTTGGAGACTATACTCCCTTAGGAAGTAAGTAAATTATACAATATATACACTAGTAACCAAAAACAGGTTAGTAAATAGTCAGAAGATAGTGCAAACAGTGAAAATCACAATAGATTGCAATGGGCCTAGGGGGAACAAAAACCTTATACTAAAATAGTGGAATGCGAAAATAGGTTTCCAACCTCGGCAAGTGTAGTGTTTAGAGGGGCGCTGGAAGTGTAAGAAAACACCAAAGGTACATAAAATACCCCACTCCAGAGCCCAGTAGGAAAGCAGGAGTAAAACACAGCAAGTCTCCTAAAACACATTAGAAGTTGTGATAGAAGATAATGCAAGAAGCAGAAGAGACTGCAAGACACCAACAATGGATTCCTGGACCTGAAGACCTGTGGAACAAGGGGACCAAGTCCAAGAAGCACTGAAGAGTCCAGGGAGAACAGGAGCCCCTGCTAACCTGGATGAAGGTGCAAAAGAAGAACCACTGATGAGAAGACAAAGTCAATATTGCACCAAAGAAGACTGATGCAGGTTCCTGGTTGGTGCAGAAGATGTCCCACGCCGGATGGATGAATGCAGTCTAGTTTGCGTTGCTGGATTCCGCCAACAAGCCTTGGCGCAACCAAAGCTTGCGGTTAGCGGAAAATGGTGTTGCCCGGGACTAGGAGGGACCTGGAGGCCTCTACCCAGGAGGGGGACACAGAGGAGGCTCTCAGCAACTCAGAGAGCCCTCGGAAGACCAGGCAGCGCACACAGGTGTCCCACAACACAGGGATAAAGAACGTGCAAATGGAGAACCACGCAGTACGTCACAAAGGATTCCCACGCCGCCGGAAAACCACTCAGGAAGCTGTGCGACGCAGGATGGAGTGCTGGGGTCCTAAGCTGTGCTGTGCACAAATAACTTCTTGGAAGTTTACACACAAGCCTTAGCAGCTGCAAGTCATGCAGTGCACGGGGTACTGTCTTGCGTGGGGAGACAAGCTCTTACCTCCACCAAATTTGGACAGCTGGAAATTGGGACTGTCTGAGTCCCTTTAGTCCACCATCAGTGTTGCTGGATCCACACCTGTCATCGGGAGAGGGGACCCAAGACACTGGTTGTCGCTGCAGAGGGGTGTCTGCTGAAGCAGGGAAGTGACTCTGTCACTTCACAGGAGATTCCTTTAGTTCTTCTGGTGCAGGCTGAAGACAGGCAGTCCTTGGAGGATGCACGACCTGGAAACTGTTGCAGTTGCTGGCAGGAGCTGAAGATACAATATTGCAGAAGTCATCTTTGCTTCTTTGTTGCAGTTTTGTAGAGTTCCTGGAGCAGTCAGCGGTTGATCCGTCGGTAGAAGATGAAGTAAAGGATGCAGAGGTTTCCTGCTGGAGTCTTGCAATCTGAATCTGAAGAAACACCCAGAAGAGAGACCCTAAATAGCCCTGAGAGGGGGATTGGTCACCTAACCAGGTAAGCACCTATCAGGAGGGGTCTCTGACGTCACCTGCTGGCACTGGCCACTCACCTGCTCCCAGAGTTTCCTGACCATCCGGAAAATAAGTTGGCAGAGCCCAGGGACAATCTGGCGGAGCTCTTGGCACCACTCCTGGACTGGTGATGGACAGGGGAGTGGTCACTCACCTTTCCTTTGTCCAGTTTCGCACCTGAGTTGGGACTGGGGGTCCGTGAACCTGTGTAGACTGGATTGTGCAAGGAGGGCACATTTGTGCCCTTCAAGCATTTCCAGAGGCTCTGGGAGGAGACCTCTCCCATGCCTGTAACACCTATTTCCAAGGGGAGAGGGTCTAACACCCCTCTCCTAAAGGAAATGCATTGTTCTGTTTTTCTGGGATTGAGCTGCTCAAGCTCCAGGAAGGCAGAATCCTGTCTGTAACGTGGCAGCAGCTGGGACTGCAGTGGAAACCTCAGAAGGCTGGTACGGCAGTAGTTGGGTGTCTCCAGAGTGCATGGGATTGTGCAACCAATACTGGAATCAGTATTGGGGGACAATTCCCAGTTATTAGACATCTTACTTGGCCATATTCGGAGTTACCATTGTGAAGGTGTGCATAGGCATTGGCCTCTGGACCGTGCACACTTAAAATGGCGTCCCTGCACTCATGAAGTCCAGGACTATGGGCCTGGACGACGTGGGGGCACTTCTGCTAGTGCAGGGGTGCCCTCACACACAGGTACTTGGCACCCAGCCTTCAGGGTTGGAAGACCTGATATATAGGCGACTTATAAGTGACCTGGTGCAGTGAAAATGGCTGTGAAATTGTGCATGCACTATTTCACACAGGCTGCAATGGCAGGCCTGTAGAAGCCTTTGTATGGGCTCCTTATGGGTGGTAAAAAATGCTGCAGCCCATAAGGATCCCCTGGAACCGCAGTGCCCCTGGGTACCTATGTACCATATACTAGATACTTTTAAAGGGGGTCCAGTATGTCAATTTAGAGTAAAATACTGAGTCACTAGTATGTAGTGACACATTTGGAAACAGAGAGAGCATGAGCACTGGAGGTTTTATTAGCAGGACTCCAGTGACAATTTAGAAAACAGTGAAACACATTGACAAGCAGGGCATAAACCATAAGCACTGGGGTCCTGACTAGCAGGATCCCAGTGACAGTCAAAAACACACTGACATAAGCCAGAAATTGGGGGTAACATGAGGGTAACATGCCAAAAAGAGGGTACTTTCCTACAATCTAGTTTTCTGGTTATCTGTAATAATAACTGAATAAACTGAATTGATAAGTCGACTTTGCTTTATCAGTTTCTGCATGTCTATATCAAAAGGAAAATACTTCCGGTGTTTGTGTCATAACAAACTTCAGCTTCTTTTCAGTGCTTTCAATTTAGTTTCAGACAGGCTTTGTCTACCAGCTGTGTAGCCCAGCAGTCCACAACCTTTTCTGTAATAGAAGCTACTTGTGATCAGTGAAAACCATCCTGAGCTACTAAAATGATTAGTGTTGTAACAGTGACCACAACAGATAAGAATGCATTAGCAGCTATCATTTCCAAGTTTACTAGCAGTGATCACCTCAGTTCATCAGACACAGTTCCAAATAATGCTAAAAAAGGCATTGTCACTGTGGCATGTGCTTTGTGCTTAATACAGAACAGCAAACGTTGCAATGCCCCAGGCCCAAAGGTAATAATGTTAGTAATTAAGGGCCAGATGTAGCAAAGGTTTTTACCCATTCTGTGTCTATGGGAAAAAGTGTTCGTACATATGGCCCTAAGTCTCTCCAGTGCCTTATCATTTATCACTGAAACATCAGCTTTAAATATATTTTGGAAATTCAGCCATTTATTTTACCAAACATCAGCTTTTGAGTTCTGAAAATAGATACATTTCTCATCTTGAAGTTTGGTATGGTATACATATATTAATTCAGCCAAGCCAAAGCTTCTAATTTAGTAGGCCTTATTTTTAGTTTAAAAAAAAAAAGTCCATCACAAATATGGCAATTTCCAGTTTGCTGTATTTACTAGTGTTTTATAGCCTATAGCACTTGTAATATGGTAGATAAGATGTCTACCATGGTTAGCTGGAGTATCCCATCCGCCAGACTGAGTAAGGCCCCATAGTCTTCTGGGATCGGAGGACATTGTGGGTTATTCTCAGTTGCTGGGCTCAGCACTGGTGCAGGTACCAAATGCACAGTTTTTCACTTTAACTTTTTGGGCTCTGGAGTGTTGAGGGGCTTCTACTCCACCCCCATCTTTGTCTTAATGGATCATTTCTTGTTCTTGCTTTTAGATGTTTCTTCACCTCCAGGCAGACTTTCTCTTTCTGAAACTCTGTTTTTTCTAGCCCTCATCATCTATAGCTGTAGCCTTTTAAGCCCTATTGTAGTACTATCAGGACAACTCATAGGATTGGGATGCATGAAGATAATAGAGGGTGTTTAGGTAACGGAAGTGTAGGGGACATGCTTAGGGATTTATCCACTGGTGGCTCTATACTAACAGAAACATCAGACCTAGGGTGGGCATATTACCATTAAAGTAGCTCAAATATTATCTCTATCTTATGCAGACCAGCATACTTAATATGCCTAACCCTAAAGGCTGATTTTAACCCATCTGTAGTAATAGCCTTCTAGATATAGCAGGATTAGTGTTTTCTATAAATCAGTGACACAATTACCCAAGGATGACATGATATCCCTCACTTCCAGAAAGATAGGATGGGGTGTAGGACTTGAGCAGGGAACCCACAATAATGAGCCTGAACATTAAAGCGAGATTCCCGCCTTTTTGCTAAGTAGCCATACAGCGTATAAGTATCGACTGATTCCAAAAACCAGGGCCTCACTTGTGTCAGATTGCAAAATGTGAAAGGCTTTCCAATAGTGTCTTACCCCTATCAAATTATATAGGAGTTTCAGCCAAACCCTCCTGGGCCGATCTTACTTCTGACAAAAAAAAATAGGACATGTTCAACATCCCCAGTTTCTTGATTACAGAGCTCACAGGCAGTTGAAGTAAGTTGATGGGATTTCCAGCTACATATGGGTTTGTTGACAAGTAATGTTCCCAACGTGAAATTTATATACAGTTTAAGGGCTATAGGAGGTTGAATTTAGTCGAGATACTTTTCTCTTGTGGGAGCGGTTTTGCATTCGAAGAATGCCTCTACCAAACTCCCAGATTTGGCTTTACAATGGTAGTCAATTACATTTCTATTCCAAAATGCCACTTTAACTAAGCCCTTCGCATCAGCTCTGATTGTTAAGGGATTATTCCAGTACCCACCTAGGCCTTTGAGATGAAATTTAACAAACTTGAGCAAGTGAAGCGATTACGCAGACTCAACACTTTGCCCACAGCCAACCTGTAATGATCAAGCCCTGCAGTTGACCACAATCTAAACCAGTACAAAAAGGGTTTCAACATTGCCAGGTCACCCACCCTTTTGAGGACTGTGTCAAAAAATAGTGCAATAAAGAGGGGACTCTGCGGTAAGCTAAATAGGGAGCTCAGAAAATTATTTTCCTTTGTAATCAGAAAAATCGTTATTTGAGAGCCCCCACAATTCCACTCCATATAACGCTGCAGCCTGGACATTTGCCCTATACACCTGTATTGTGGGAGAGACAGACTGGGGAGAAGTTGCTTTTTATCTTTTAGAGAATGCTGAGGCAGAGTGTAACAGCACCATTTCACTCTTATGTATATGTAATTTCCAAGTTCTGCTCTTTTCAATTCTAGTCCCCAGAAAGTAAAAGTTCCCTAATATCTGCAAGGGCTCACAATTCATTAAAACGTTGTCTCTATAGAGTTTATGCGGGTTGAGCATCACAACTTTTATTTCTGTGGTGTTCACCTCCAAACCACGAATATCACAAAACTCAGAAAATGTATTGAGGAGATTTTGAAGCCCTGATGGAGTTCAAGACAGGAGGAGAGTATCAGCTGCAAAAAGCTGTGCAGGCATAGGGAAAACAATAAGTTTTGGTGAATCGTGGGTGCACTTACCTGGAAATTTACCTACATCATTTATACAGAGAGAAATGTGTTGGTGTAAGAACACACCCTTTCCTTAGCCCACACGGACCAGAATAAAATCTGTTAGATTGCCACCCGACCCCAACCTGACTTGCACAGTGGTGTTATCATGTAGTCTAATGAGTATATCCAAAAGGTTCTAGTCCATGCCCATAGCAGCTAGGGTGGACCAAAGGTGCTGCCTCAGAACCAAATCAGAGGCAGCCCTAAGGTCCACAAAAGCCAAATATAGATGATCCTTGGACGATTTAAGGTATTTAGCCACAATAAGATCAAGATGAAAGATTTGGTCTATTGTGCTCACCTTGGAGGGAAACCCTACCTGTAATGGTTATAAAATAGAAACTTCGCCCATCCAGTCCTGGAGTCTGCCCAAGATCTGGCGACAGAAAATCTTCTGCAGGTGATCTGTAAAGCTAATGGGCAGGTAATTATTTGGGGTTCCTCTTTCGCCCTTTTTGTAGATTGGGATAATCTCTGCATTTTTCCACGAATCCGGCATGTCCCCACCTGCCAGTATCTCATTCGAAAGTATATTTATATAGAGACCCCAGACAAAGAGTTTGAAGTGTTACAAATCACAGGGATTCTATCTGGTACTTGGGCCTTCCCAAAGGGCATGGTTCTAATCGTTCATAGAGTTTCTTGGAAAGTAAAACTGTGGGGTGGTTACATTAAATTTCTCCGGGACTAACTTTCCAATCACTGCAACATCCAACTCTTTGCCAGATTGTTCATAGGTGTCAGAGAAATGTAGTTGGATTGTTTGTTCTATATAGTCTAATAGATCTAGAACAACCATGTGTAATGAGATGCCAAAATGGTTATGAATCATTATTATAAGACACCTCAACTAGGGCTAACCAGTTTGAGTCTACCCAACTTTTAGTACAGGTAATTATCTGTTTGTAGTTTATGCAGACAGCACCGATTTTGTCATGGGCTTCCTTTTTGACAGCTTCAATGAGTTGGCCCTTTGCCTTACGGCACTCCTAGTACAGCGTTGCTTCAAGGCTTCAAATAAGACTGGATGATAAACCGGCATTAAAGTGACTTCACGGGGTGTTCAGTGAATGGTCTAAGGATATTGCTGAAGTCCTCATAAATGCCTGTTATGGATCCCATATCAAGGTACAACTTTGACCATTTAATTGATTTCCTGTTTCTCAAGTTTATGATTGTTTCAGAATTGTCACCAAATGATACAGAGCTCCTCAAAAGGCGACCATCCAGGGTGAGCCTCATTTCAATATGATCACGGTCAATGGGTATGAGGATTTAAAAGTCAACTGCTATGTGCCAGAGCTCACGGTCCAGAAGAATGTAGTCAATTCTACTTTTTTTTTGTTGGACCATGGGAGAATGTGTGGGTGCACTTAGTATCAGACGGAAACCACCTGTTGCATGCTCGTATGCCATGGTAGAGGGTTAGGGATAAAATGCTGCACGAATATAGTGGTTCACTTTCCAGTGAGGGAATGCCTCTGGCCTTTTCCTCTGGACCAAAGATGGAAGACAAGCCATTCAGAGGCTCAAACGTGGTGTTGAAGTCACCTGCAATATTAACTTTGGGGCTGTCTGCCCTATTAGCAAAGTCCTGAGCGAGTTGATGTAGCGTGGGGGATTCTTTGCTGCAGGCCAAGTGTGTAGTCTGTATGGCGTGAAGAAGCCTGACCCCGCCTCCAGAAGGAAGAAAGCAGTCTAAGACTTGGAGTCCCTGTTGGTGTGCGTCCTGGGCTGTGGGCCAAGTAGTCTTTATGGTGCCCAATGGCACAAAGAAGCCTGACCCCGGCTCCAGCAGGAATAAAGTAGTCTGGGACTTGGGGTGTCTCTTGGCGCGCTGAGTTTGTTTTTCTGTTTTTAGCCTTTTACAAGTGTTTGGACTTGCAAGGACTTTGATGTGTCTTTACTGTTTGGGACTCATCAAGTATGTAGAGGTTAGGGAATAGCATTTGGTGTTACAGAGGCTTTCACTGCTGGAGAGCATGCAGTGTCAGTTGGAGCAAGTGTTGGCTCTCATGCTAATTTATCTGCACAAGAGGGTCACAATTGCAGGGGGGTTTTGCAGAGGGAGGGTAGAGCTGGCCGCAGGCATGCAGCAAAGATAGTGTCTTCTGTACAACTTGTGTCCATGAGTTTGGGAATTAAGATTCTCGTATACAGTTTTGGATTGGCTCACAGAGTTAAAAGGAGTGACAGGCCACCACATTGAGTACCATTATCAGGGTCATGAATGGTCTTACCTCAGCACGGATGATGGGGCATACAGACTTGATGGGCTACCACACTGATTCCCTTTCGCAGAGACACTCACCGGCCTTCAGTGTGAGCATACCACAGTGAAGGAGACCTTCACTGGGGGGCTCACACAGGTTCAGATACAAGCCTCTATTCGGAATGCAGGGTTGCTCAGCAGTGACTGGCCTAAGGACAGGATGTCTCACTCGGGGTCACACACTGGCTTCCAACCTGCCATGCTGTAATGAGCAGACTGATCAGGTGCCTAACTTCAGGGTAGGTCATACTCAACAGAGCCAAACACCACACGGTGCACAAGATCAGAGGTTCAAGCAGTGCAAATCAAGGTGTAAGCTCCCAAGGCAGTCTCCCTTGGATCTTCTATGCAGTCCCAGGAGTTTGCTCCTACCCTTTAAAGGAAGGCATCCATGGCTTCTGTCTCTGGATTAGACCTTCATATCGGGGGTTTAAGCCATCTCTTTATCCATCAATTGATCTGTTTCTGTGTCATTCACATTTTGCTTCTGCCTACTGCAGCAAATAGCTTGGGGCAGTGGTCAGCCTAAATAAGCCGCTGGGCAACTTCACTTTGAGTGACTGATTTTTGCTTTCACAAGGAGCACATCCACATAAGCTAATCCCCTTCAGTACCGGTGTTTTTGTTGTTTACTTTATAATTAGTTTAGTGTGGTATTTGTGTTTGAGCCCAGTATGATAGCATGACGCTTCTGATTCACATTCCATCTTTATCAAAGCAAATCTCCTGCCAATACTGTTGTAAATTCCTTTTAGCACGTTGTGCTTTTGTGACTGCTGCTATGTCACAGAATACCAGAATGCACCTATTTTAAACTGTTCTGTATTAATGTAGCCTCTTTTTACTTCTTTCTTTCTTTCTCTATCCTTCTTGCTTGCCCTTTCTCACCACCTTTTCTTTCTTTCTTTCCTCCTTTTTTCTCTCTCTCCCAAAGGCAAGAGGCTTGCATTCAATCCCAGACTGAACTTTTTTAGTTCTATGTCAGCCAACACCTTTTGATTTTACTAAACTTGTATGTGTAACATAGGTACTTATAAGGGTTTCAGCCAGACTTCACCATGGGGCAGTGGTTGGTCTCATTTACATTTTAATTACACCCTTTCTAACATGCATTAAGGGGCAAAGTATCAGCCCACTACAGCCATTGGCTGACATCATTATGCGTTACTGTGTGCCGCCATTTCACAAGGAACACATCCACACACAAAGTAGTTCCTTTCAGTGCCGGGGAGTACTATGGGAATGTGTAATTTTTTTTATTATTTAAAAAAAATTGGGACCAAAAATGTCTTTTTTTGTTCCCGTAGCAAATGCTTTTTTTTAAATTGGGGGCCAGCATATTACCAAGCAATACAAATTTGAAAACTATGACAAAACAAAATAATTTCCAGAAGGCTGCTATCCAAAGCCCACCTAGTGACTGTGCCAGTACTTTTTATACATGAGTGCAGAGCTTCTACAAGTGCTCATCATCAAATCTTGATTCTGTTGAACAACCAACCGTGAAAGAGCATTACAAAGACAAAACAAGCCAAACAACCATACAATATCACATAAGGTACAAGCAATTAAAATTAATACCAAAAAAAATAAAAAAACTGGATAAAGTGTAGACAGCAATATGTTAATCAATCTGGTCTTTATCGCCTAGATCTCAAGACAGCACATAAAAAGCGAGGGACATCATGTACGACATGGTCATTAGGCAGCATCTGCTAGTACATAAGAGCAGGGCCTACTTGGGTAAAGTTCAGGGACTTTAACAAGGAGAAGATAAACTGCTTTCTGGGCAAACTAAAATATTTACAAAACATTTCAAAATGCAAGGTGTCCTGCGGAGACCTGTTGTCACAGCCGCAGGGCAACATACAACAGGCATGAGCCCAGGCACTGGGAAACACCAGAAGATAATGCAACAAGTTAAATCTAAAATGGCCAAAGCGAACTTGTCCCTCATATTAGAAACCTGAGCGAGGTAAGGCTCCAGGCCTGGAACAGTTTTCTAAAGAATGTTTTCCCTCATCAAAGGTTTCATCAACTATTCCTGCTTTCTAGCTAATTAAACCCATTCTAAAAACGGATCCTTCACACTTTACAGATCAGAGACCGACAATGGATGGGGCTCGAGGAATAAATCCTCTCTTGCTAGGGAGGAGAAGGCAGCCTTCTCAAAAGCCATCCAAGGAATTCGGCATGTGGTCAAGGGAAAAACAATCCACAAGGATAGGTCTATTTCACTTGAGTCCACCCCCCCCCCCTTGCCCAGAGTTTAATCCAACACAACAAGGACTAAGGAAAACTGTACCAGCTACGTATTTTGTTCCACGGGTATTGAAAAGGCTAGGGCACTGTGAGGCACCTTTACCAGCCTTCTTAAAAAAATGATTTTAAACAATCTGAATTTCAGTCTTCGCATACCCTCTGACCTCACTGCTATACAGGACCATTAATGTAGAGGGTGAACAACAAAGGCACAAGAATACACCCCTGCTGAACACCCCTACTACTGCTGGAAAAAAGCCAGGTGCGGGTAGTTCCTTGAAAAAACTGCACTGAGACCGTAGTACCAGAATTCCGAGCAGATAAAAGGGCCTCTATAATCAGGTCCCCTCCCACAACTTTGCGTGGTTGACCCTATCAAAAGTGGAGATAAGGTCCAAGAATGCCAGATGCAGAGATTCCAACCGCACAACTGTATACTCATTAATAATTAAGTTATGGGTTCAAACACTGATCGGAAGTCGACCTACCAGGGAGAAAGCCAAATTGAACCTTGGCAAGATTATCATTGGCTTCTGTCCATGCAAACAACCTATTCAGAATTACTCTCCCTAGGACCTTAACCACTATGTCAATCAAAGAGATGGGGTGCTAACAGTGGGGGGGTTATCCTTGTCCCCCTTTTTGAAAACAGGTACAATTACCACCGTAGACCAAGACGGCAGCGCCCCTTCCCGTGCCACGTCATTCAGAACAAGGGTAAGGGTGGGGCCCCAAATCTCAGTAATGTCCATCGGGTCCTGGTGGGGCCTTATTGCGTTATAAAGCACCAATGCCCTTAATGACCTCCTCCACTGTAAACACCACACTATCCCCCACCCCCCACCACTGGAACCACCCTGTCCACACCCACCTGAGTGGCTCCAAAGCTATGCACCCCCCTCAAAGTGTTCGATCCATTTTTGCTGCGAAATATGATGGCAAAATGCCAAACCATTACCCTCAGCAAAGCAGGGCCTGTTTATCGCCCTCAAAAAAAGAGAACTATCACAAACCTCATGTGCCTGCTGTAGCTCCTCCCAACAGTTTCCCTCAATATGGACTTTTGGGTGGCTAAGACCTTTTTATATGCCAGCCGACAAGAGGTCACCAGATTCCTGTCCCTGGGGACCACCTTAAGAGCCACCTTTAACCTGTTCACGCTCCTTGAGCAGTCTTTGTCGAATCACTTGGGCCCCTGCATGCCCGATTTTAGCACTGGAGCAGACAGAAATTCTGAGGCTTCCAGCGCAAGAACTGCAAATGCCCCTCCGCAGGGCACAGGGATCCAGAGAAGTAGAAATCTCATGTTCACAATGAAAAAACAGACACTTTAAAAAGCAAGGGGTCCACCTGCGACCATTTGAGTCTCCTACCTTGATCAACCAAAGAGAGCCCCCCGATCCATGGCAGCAATAACTCCATAAATGCCTAGAGATAAAGGATTGTGGTCACTGAAAGCACTATGAATTATATTAAAATCAGAAACGTAGAAGAACAAAGTGGCTAAAACAAAAATGAAATCAGTGATGGACCTGCAGCTTCTCCCTTTAAATGTTGACAAAATAAGGGAATTAGGGTAGTTGACCAACTTCTCCAAAGTAAAAACAAGATTGTGAGTGTCTAGGATAGTAATATGCTTTGGACCCTCCCCTGTGTGAATCGGATGGAGCCCCTCATTCAACATACGTTTAGATTTGGTTGCAACAGCCGATAAAGGACACTCAAATAGATTACAGTTAAAATCTCCTACAAGCATTATCAGCTCCTTTTCCCAGACCAAGCTCTGACAGGGAATCCATTGCTAAATGTATGCAATGAAAACTAGACACGCTATCTGGCCCAGCCTTTGCATTATAAAAGTTGACCAATACTATTGGGGTGCAACCCGGAACTGAAAACTTCAGCCCCTGCACCATATGCGCTTTCCAATCCATATGCTTAACATGCCCACTCAGTTCCACTGCCATAAAAGTGACCAGACCCCACTGGCCCTCCCCGCCACTGAAGGCAAAGTGGGAGAATTTTTCACCTCCTAACTTCCATGTAGACAAATAATCTGATATGATTTAACAAATTTCACCCAGGTAGGGTTGTTTAACTTGGAAGACAACCCCACAATATTCCATAATAGCAATTTCGGGTCATTTGAATTGCGAACCAGGATGGCATCTAACGGGGAGGCAATCCCGGGGGTGGCACATGTATGTCAGGGGAGTTCAGTTAGTGGAACGACTCGAGCAAATCTGTTCAAGAGATGCAAAATAGGTTGCTGCAAAGGAGGTGAGCTCAGATTGCCATGAGGGACCCTTATATGTGGATTGTGGTGATGGGAATGGATTGGATTAGAGTGAGGTGGATTGGGTAGCAGTGGACTTGATTGTAATGGGGTGGATTGTAGTGGGTGATTGGTTGGATTAGATTAGGGTGGTACGGGTTGTATTGAAGTGGGTTGGATCAGACTCGGGTGAGGTGTATCGGATTGAAGTGGACTGTATTGGGATGAGGTGTTTTGTATTGGAGAGGGGTAGATTGGACTTGGGTGGATTGGTGTGGGCTGGACTGGATTGTAGTGGGTGGATTGGTTTGGAGTGAATGAATTGAATGGTTCTGAATGGATTGAAAGCTTATGCGTACTCTGTGGCCTATGTAGGGCCCATGTCATTGTGCTCCGTAGCTCTGACATGCAGTCCTTTATTAGTTTAAAAAAAAAAAAAAAAAATGCCGGCCCAACGTTTTGAAAAGAAACCCGAGGCCTATGCTATCGAGTGTCAGATATGCCAAATACCAAGGCTGGGTAGCCTTGATTCCACCTCATGCCTATTTCATTCACCACTGACACACCCTGTCCCTTTGTATCAGTCTTGCAGATTAATTCATCACTGCTTTCTCTATTAGTTTCTGTTTTCTGTCTTTCTTCGCCTCCTTCTGTCCCCCTTTTGTGTTATGCTCTCTTCATCTGGGTCACAGTCTAATGAGGAAAAATAATTGCCACTCCGCAAAAATGAGTGACGGTGTGCCCCACCAACAACCTCCGGACCAGATGAAGTGCTGCTGATGTGCCAGCACGTTCATCGCCTGTATCTGGGGAAGGCTGTTAATAATTTGAGCTGCACTGAAGTGACTTGTGATGCGTCTGAGCATTGTTAATTTTATATTTTGTATCAGCAGTTTGAGTGTCACTCAGTATGTACAACATAAAGATTTCATATGTTACACTTACGCACACAACAAGCATGGAACTGTAAAGGCTACATGTTATTACATCATTTAGAAAGCTCAGGTGCAACAAATCTTTACTTTGTGAAAAAAGCTGTTAATACAACAATATGTTGTTATGGCAGTAAAGTATAAAAATGAACACGCAAATCTGATTAGCGTTTTCTCTTTATGGGTTCATTATCCAGCCACCAAACAATTCCCACAGAAAACTTGAAAACCAGCAATTAAAATGTATTTGTGTCAGCACAATAAATAAATCAAGACCACACACTAGCTCTAGCCTAACAAAGCATTGCTTAAGCCCCACCATTTTTTCTATACTGCACATTTGATATTTTTTGAAGAACTTTCATTGTGAGGTTTTCCAGACAGCTACAGTTGTCTGTAGTGAGACTTAGTCATACCTAAGACAAACCTTGCCTAGAGGAAACATTTATTAAACCAACGCATATTCTTGGTCGCAAGCACTCGAGACTACATTGGTCTCTTGAAGAGGGGCACTCTTATAAAAAAGAACGAACATTAAATACGGAAATGGGGCATTGCCCAAGTAACTTCAATTGTGCAAACCAAGTGCAGTGACCCCCACTTGTCAGTTGATTGAGTCCACAGAAATGCTGGGTACTTTCAGCAAGGCTTCCTCAAACCCAGATCTCCCTTTTCCTACCAAGTGTTTTATGTCTCCGTGCTCCATCTTTTTCCTTAGTTTTATGGTGTCATGGCACATTAGTAAACCGTAATGCATTCTTCCCCGTGGCCACTTTGGACATGAGAATACGACCAGGGGTAATAGGTTCAGCTGCCTGTGTAATGCTTGCTCGGAAGTCCCACATCCTCTGGGTTTGCTTTGTTGTACAAGAAGCTTAGCATAAACCAATTTTGTATAATTCAACATTAGCAGGACATTTGCTCTACCCAAGCAAATTATACAGTTTTTAGGTGGACGTTCTAATGTTGATGATTCCAAGCAATCCTCAGTGCATCATTTAACTTGGCAAACTGTTTCGGTTTACATTTTTATCAAACAACGACCCCTATCTCTTTAGCAGCTGGCATTATCTGAGTGGTCCAGCTTCTTAGAAGTGTAGTTGAATTTCTTATCAATAATAAAGAAGTGACACAATTCTAGTAATAATTGAGTATTTATAAGTAAAATACAAATACGGCCAGGAGTACAGCACAGTTCTGCAACTGAAGCCACACTCAACTCAGCTCTTACACACAGTGATTTTTATACACTTGGTGGGCACTTAAAATCCACCTCCTTCACAACACTTATAATTAACAACACAATAATTCTTTAAACGCTATCTGACTACTTGTTACAAAAATACATTCATGGCAGATATATTATGTACATATTATCTAACATACACAATGTCATTCGGTCCTGCCTTGTGACCTCTATCAATATTTCCTCCCTACATGTCTAGCAGTCCCTGAAGTTTTACGTCCTATCTCCTCCTTTCTGCCAGCCTTGAAACACAAACACCGAACTCCATGTCTCCCTTTAAAGTCTGTCATGATTTACCCTTCTCCTTCCCTGATATCAGAAGGTAGCTCAGTCTCTCTCTTGTGTGTGTGTGTCCTTCTAAGTTATCTGTGGTATGCTAAGCTGAATCGTAACTGCTTTACCCTGCACCTGGCCTCTCTTCTTATTCTCATTTCTGTCCCTGCGTTCCTTCTTGACCATTATGTTCAAACCCAGGCCTTTACTTTTCTCGTATAATATAGACTTCTGCACTTTTATTTTCTAATTCGTGTGTTGACCACAGTAGGCCCTCTGCAGTTTTATTAAGGCCTATTACATTCCCCCCTCTAGTTGAATTTTCAGCTACCTGCTCACCTTTCCTACCCAATGTACACATCTCGGTGTAGGCATTTTGCTTCTCCTTCCACTCCTTACTACCTAATCTATTAGTAAACATTCCCCTCAACAGTCAGTCAGAACGTTCTTTATGTCAGCTAGCCCTCTTTCATATTTTGTGATGTTTACTAAGAATGTTCCCTGCTTTACTTGTAAAGGTTGCATCTGAGCCCTCATTCTACATAGGAAAAGATGGAGAAGACACTGTGTACATTAGATGAGACTTCCTTAGAAGAATGCTATCTATCTGAATCACTAGCGTGTGGAATCAAAGAACATATTAAACAAACTCATTAGTACTTTGCATACCTATTTACATCATTTGTTGATACCAAGAATTTTCAGTTAATCTATAATGTATAACATGAGATCTATTTGTATACACATTTCTTTTAGAATATGTCATCTTTAAGCATGATTCTATACATGGACTAAAATACCATTGCAAACCAGCAATAATAAATGTAATTGTGCTGTCTCAAGAAAAAACTTAAAAAGACAAATACAAAAATGATCCAAAAAAGTCTGTTAGCTGAACTAATATGATGCTCCACTCGCTGTTTGAAAAAGTGCACTGTTATTCCTCCACTGGTTCTTTTTCCTGCAAACGTTCCTGTGCCAGTGGTGACGCTTGACACAACGTAGGAGCCAGTCGAATGTCCGAAAAATGTAGCCAGGGTTTCCTGCCCTCCACTTTCACTGCAGTGGGCGTGCTCTGAGTGAAAGGATAAGGCCCCTCTAAATTGCTGTCCTTCCATCGTCTTGCAAACTTTCGAATGTATACCGATTGTCCCACAGAAATTGGACCAATCTGCTGGGCTGCGGTGGTGCACTTTTGCTGAGTTACCTATTTAGAGAAGAACTTAGCAGATTTCAACAATTGAGACAAATACCCACTCATTTCCTCCCTCAACACTTCAGCAGTTTTATGCTCATCTGTCCTTTGCCTTGCTATTGTCAACGGAGTTGGCGTAGGGCGTCCTGTCACTATCTGATGCGGTGTGAGGTGGTGGTCACTTCCTGGTGTATTCCTCAGAGCGTACAGGGCCAATGGAAGACAGTGGAACCAATTTTTTTGCAAAGTAGCACACAGTTTACTTATTTTATTTTTCAGTAGACCATTGAGGCGTTCCACTATTCCCTTACTTTGGGGATGATAGACAGATGACAGTTTATGCTTTATTCCCAGAGAGATACAAATATGTTGAATTGAAAAAGGACGTTTACAAAATAGCTGCCATTATCTGATCAAATTTTTTCTGCTATTCCCCATCTTGGTATTACTTCTCTTATCAAAAAATTAGCTGCTGCTTTAGCATCATTATGTACACATGGTCCTGCCTCGATCCACCTTGAAGAAGGGCAGACCACAACTATTTGATACCTATAATTGTTACATGTATCAATAATGACAACAAAATCTAAATGTAGATTTTTAAATGGACCTGTTGAATGCAGAATTGTTGATGTAATAACTTTCAATCTAAGTCTTGGGCTGTACTGTTGGCATACTGCACATTCAGCAATATACATTGTAATCATTTCCGACAATTGTGGGATGAACCAATCTGCCTGCAACGTAGCTAGAAGATATTCTTTGTGTAGAAAGGTAGCCTCTTTCTAGCCCTGTCACGGTGTTTTTACTGTCTCACTGGGATTCTGCTAGCCAGGGCCCAGAGCCCAGTGCTCATGGTGAAAACCCTATGTTGTCAGTATGTTTGATATGTGTCACTGGGATCCTGCTAGCCAGGACCCCAGTGCTCATAAGTTTGTGGCCTATATGTGTTCCCCGTGCTAACCAGAACCTCAGTGTTTATGCTCTCTCTGCTTTTAAAATTGTCACTGCAGGCTAGTGACTAATTTTACCAATTCTGATTGGCACACTGGAACACCCTTATAATTCCCTAGTATATGGTACCTAGGTACCCAGGGTATTGGGGTTCCAGAAGATCCCTATGGGCTGCAGCATTTCTTTTACCACCCATAGGGAGCTCAGACAATTCTTACACAGGACTGCCACTGCAGCCTGATTGAAATAACGTCCACGTTATTTCACAGCCATTTTACACTGCACATAAGTAACTTATAAGTCACCGATATGTCTAACCCTCACTTGGTGAAGGTTAGGTGCAAAGTTACTTAGTGTGTGGGCATCCTGACACTAGCCAAGGTGCCCCCACATTGTTCAGGGCAAATTCCCCAGACTTTGTGAGTGCGGGGACACCATTACACGCATGCACTACATATAGGTCAATACCTATATGTGGCGTCACAATGATAACTCCGAACATGGCCATGTAACATGTCTAGGATCATGGAATTGTCACCCCAATACCATTCTGGTATTGGGGGGACAATTCCATGCATCCCTGGGTCTCTAGCACAGAGCCCGGGAACTGCCAAACTTGCTTTCTGGGGTCTCCACTGCAGCTACTGCTGCTGCCAACCCCTCAGGCAGGTTTCTGCCTCCCTGGGGCCTGGGCAGCCTGGTCCCAGGAAGGCAGAACAAAGAATTTCCTCTGAGAGAGGGTGTAACACCCTCTCCCTTTAGAAATAGGTGTGAAGGGCTGGGGAGGAGTAGCCTCCCCCAGCCTCTGGAAATGCTTTGATGGGCACAGATGGTGCCCTCTCTGCATAAGCCAGTCTACACCGGGTAAGGGATCCCCCAGCCCTGCTCTAGCGCGAAACTGGACAAAGGAAAGGGGAGTGACCACTCCCCTGACCAGCACCTCCCAGGGGAGGTGCCCAGAGCTCCTCCAGTGTGTCCCAGACCTCTGCCATCTTGGATGCAGAGGTGTGAGGGCACAGTGGACAGCTCTGAGTGGCCAGTGCCAACAGGTGACGTCCGAGAACCCTCCTGATAGGTGCTTACATTTCTCAGTAGCCAATCCTCCTCTATGGGCTATTTAGGGTCTCTCCTCTCGGCTATTCCTCAAATAACGAATACAAGAGCTCACCAGAGTTCCTCTGCACTTCCCTCTTCGACTTCTGCCAAGGATCGACCGCTGACTGCTCCAGGACGCCTGCAAAACCGCAACAAAGTAGCAAGACGACTACCAGCAACATTGTAGCGCCTCATCCTGCCGGCTTTCTCGACTGTTTCCTTGTGGTGCATGCTCTGAGGGCTGTCTGTCTTCACCCTGCACTGGAAGCCAAGAAGAAATCTCCCGTAGGTCGACGGAATCTTCCCCTTGCCAATGCAGGCACCAAACTTCTGCATTACCGGTCCTCTGGGTCCCCTCTCATACTGATGAGCGTGGTCCCTGGAACACAGGAGCTGGGTCCAAGTGTCTCCCACAGTCCAGTGGCCCTTCTGTCCAAATTTGGTGGAGGTAAGTCCTTGCCTCCCCACGCCAGACAGTAATCCTGTGTACTGGGTGATCTGCAGCTGCTCCGGCTTCTGTGCACTTTTCCAAGGATTCCTTTGTGCAGAGCCTAGCCTGGGTCCCCAGCACTCCGTCCTGCATTGCCCAACTCGCTGAGTTGGACTCCGACATCGTGGGACCCTCCTTTGTAACTTTGAGTCGACCGCTGTCCTCAGATCTTCTAAGTGCCTATTCCGGTACTTCTGCTGGCCTATTTCTACCTATTGTGATTCTACATTGTTTGCACTACTTTTCTTACTGTTACTTACCTGATATTGGTTTGTGTACATATAATTTGTGTATATTACTTACCTCCTAAGTGAGGGTATCCTCTGAGATACTTTTGGCATATTGTCACAAAAATAAAGTACCTTTATTTTTAGTAACTCTGAGTATTGTATTTTCTTATGATATCATGCTATATGATATAAGTGGTATAGTAGGAGCTTTGCATGTCTCCTAGTTCAGCCTAAGCTGCTTTGCCATAGCTACCTCTATCAGCCTACGCTGCTAGAAACACCTCTATTCTACTAATAAGGGATAACTGGACCTGGCACAGGGTGTAAGTACCACAAGATACCCACTATAAGCCAGGCCAGCCTCCTACAATTTGGCATAATGCGCAGGAAGATGCAAAAAAACTTGGGGCATTACAGGTTTCCCAATGCTTTCCTTACTATAAATAAAATCTGTGGGTCATTTCATGTGTTAGAGCCTGTTCCTTCAACTCACATAAATATAATTGTGCTGCCTCAATGTACGAGGGTGGTAAGTCAATATCATTCTTGTCTACTTATCATTTCCAATGTACTCTCTTCAGTATCAATATAATTTGGAGATGTCTTAGCTGCCTCCTTAGCTGCCCAGTCTGCCAGAGCATTACTCCTGGAGACGAGGTCTTGCTTATTTGTATGGGCTGCTCATTTTATTACTGCCACGTTAGATGGTAATGTTAAAGCATGCATCAATTTTGCTTCTATAACAGCCACTAATTCTGCAGCCTGCGCTGAAAAATGAGAGGATAATGGTACTTGACTCACTATCTGCAATGTGTCAGACGACCCTTGCTGTTCAGCTTTTACAACTGCTACTCCTGAATGCCTAATCCCTGTTTCCTGATCTATGAAAGAGGATCCATCCACAAAGAGCAACATGCTCCCTGGGATGGGATCTTCTCCCACCTTACTCTCTTCTTCTGGTACATAATTGCCACAGTCATGTACTTGTTCGTCGTCAGTAACTGGGTGTGCAAAGAATGTCACTGGATTAACTGTATGACATTTAACCACCTGTAAGGAGGGTAATGAAAGCATTACTTCATACCCAAACACTCTCTGAGTCCTAAGAGGGCTTTTACTTTTTTGCAAAATAGCAAATACTGCACGCTCTACATACAGTGTTAAAGGTGATCCCATCACAATAGTAGTGCTTTTCTGGACCGCAAACGCTGCTGTAGCCAGGGCTTGCTCATATGGATAATGGCCCTTCATGATAGAATCTAGCAGCCCACTGTAGTAGGCAATTGGCTTATGTCCCATAGATATTTTCTGAGTTAATACTGCAGTCATAATCATTCCATTACAATGACAAAAGAGGTAGAATTGTTTCTTGTAATCAGGCATACCTAACATTGGGGCATTCCTAATCGCTTTCTTTAGCTCTTGGAATGCCATCTCTCCATCCCCTGTCCAATGTTTTTTATTTGCAGTCGCCTGGGATTCTTTTAACATGTTGAGAAGGGGTGCGGTCAATGTAGCATAATCAAAAACCCACTGTCTCACATAATTACAGAGTCCCTGAAACTGCCTCTCGGCATATCTCCTCCGTGGCACTACAAACCAAAATGTTGTCTACATATTGTAAAAGCGTACTTTTACATTGAATGTTCGCTGAATCCTTTTTAACTGTTCGATTAAAAATACTTAGGGATTCACAAAATCCTTGAGGAAGCCTACTATGGAGGTACTGAGTATTTTTAAATGTAAATCCAGTCAAATATTTGCTATCGATATGCAATGGAATACTGAAAAACACATTTTTCAAATCGATTACAGAGAAGAAAGTAGCCTCTTTAGGAATATATTTGTCAATATAGCCAAAGGATCGGGTACTACAGGAAATTCTGGAATGACAATATCATTCAGAGGGCGTAAAACTTGAAACATTCTCCAAGTTCGCCCTTTAGCTTTTCTTAGCGGGAAAATCGGTGTATTACATAAAGGGTGTTGGTTTTTCATATATCACCCCTTGCTCAAGTAACGCCTGAATGGTTGGTAAAAAACCTTCCTCTGCTTCTTTGGACAGAGGGTACTGGCGTATCCTGGGCAATATAGCTCCAGGTTTCAGTGTAATCTTAACAGGCTCAGCTCCTTTAATCAATCCCATATCATGTGGTCCTTTTGTCCATAACACTTCTGGTACCTTAGCCAAATCTTTTTCTTTCACTGTTATGTCTGGTACATTGTTTGACACGGTTCTATACTGCACCTGCATTCTAAGAGAAATGTCCATTTCAAACACAACTGTTCCAATTACGGGGTGTTCACTGAACAATAACTCATCTGAGATATCTCTCAGTTTGACCCCCGGATCTGTGAACACTATTGATGCCCACATTCCCTGTGCTTTGTCAAATGCAATGAGCACAGCATATGTTGGCCTTCATTCAAGAGCTGATATATTCAGCACCATTTCTCATTCTACCATTGGCTCTATGAGTTTGCATGACCGAAACACTAATTCTTTTGGTAACTGCATTTTTTTCCCTTGCAGCGCTGGTGTATGCGCTATCAGAGCATATATTCCCCGCAGAAAAGCCTCTGTGTCTACTGGCACTGCTCTGACCTGCTGTCTAGATTCTTCACAAGCAAGGAGAGACATTATCCAACCTGGCGTAACACCAGACGTATACCACACCATCGATCCATGTTTCAAAAACGAAATGGTCATGTTTAATTTACTCATTAGATCTCTCCCCAAAAGATTGACAGGTGACTCAGGAAAGTATACCAATGGCCCATCAATTTCTGTATCACCCACAGTCATGTTTATTGAATGAGTAAAAGGAACCCGTCTGACAGCCCCAGAGAACCCTTGTGTGTCCATTGAATTACACCAGAGTGGTAACGTACCTTCATTTATGCAAGATTTGGTGGCCCTGGTGTCGATTAAAAACTGATAGGGGTGACCTTCTATGGTTACCATCACAGTGGGTTTCTCCTCTGATCTGTGGGTTACTGATAGTATTGGACACATAGTTGTTACCTGTGGGCTTTGTCATTGTACATAAGTGGGTCTCTGCACCCCACCAGATACTTGGGGCGGCACATAATGCACCCCACCAGATACTTGGGGCGGCACATAAAAGGGGTTACCTCCTTGCACCACTACTCCTCCTACTTGCCCCTGCACTTGTCCACTTATGGAGTTACTGGCACCCTGCGGCACCTGTTGTTGCGGTGGTCCCTAAGGTACCATCCACTGAACTTGAGGTGGCTGGGGACCCTCTTGTCTTGTATATTGTTGTGGCCCCCATTGCATCTGCGGTGGCCTCGCAACTTGTCTTTGCGGAGTGGTCCATTCCTGCATATGCTGATCAATCCTTTTAGTTCTGCACTCTTTTACAAAATGACCCGACCTGCCGCAATAGAAGCATGGCGGCCCCCCTCTAAATCCTCCTTGTCTTCTTCACTGCATCGCTCCTTGTTCTCCATCTGGACCTCCTTGTCGCCTCCCCATTTCACTTACTCCCTGACCCCCTGGTATTTGCCCTTTCACTGGCATTGCGACAGCTGCTGATGGTACGGTCACAAGCGCTCCTTCAGTGCTCAGTTTCTTAACTTTTTGTTGCACTAATTTGGCAGTAGTTCTCTCTGCCTGCTCTGTTCTCTCTTTGTCCTTCTCTTGCTTTTGTTTGAAATAATGTATCATGTGCACCTGTATTTCTGGCCACAGTTTAGCCTCAGTTCCCACCACTACATCTAAATTTGCCTGTATATATGTGGGAAGGCCTTTCTTCAGCACATTATAAAATAAGAGTGCATTTCCTCCTGTGTATTCCCAATTACATCCTACCTCCTATATCCATCGCTCTTTCATTCTTGTAATAAACTCTGCAGTGTCCTCAGATGGCTAAATACTTTCTGCCATAAGGGCTCCAATGTTTGGCCTGTCTGGGTATGTCCGCCGCAGCGCATCCCAAACATGCTGACGAACATTATTAAAGCCTGATCCATCAAATTGTGTATTTGTCAACGTAACCTAAGGAAGGCCCGCTCTCGTGAATATAGTATTCACCTCATCTTCTGCCAGAGAACTCCACAAACTATTAACTTCGTCTAGGGCAAGATTGACTCCAGCTGTGTTTTTTTCAAAAACTCCCTATCCATTTTCCTGCACCTTCAGACAATGGAGGCAGTGCTCTTTTTAAGTTTTCTTTGTCCATCTGTGGCCAAGGCACGTATATTGGTGCCTGCCCTCCTTTAAAAATGAGAGGCAATTGTGTGATAGGCGGGGAACTTGTTAACCTACTCCTTAGCCTCGGGGTTGACCTATTGCTGCATATCACTTCAGTCGGTTTGTCTTCTGCATACGTTTCCCAAACTGCAAGACACTCTTGCATTTATGGATAATCCCAACCCGGGGCACCCTGTCCTTGTCGTATACAATCTTCTGCTATCGCTAAATCATAGGGTTGAAACGACCCCTGTCGGGACTATGGTTTTCTCCCCTCTTTTTCAGTCCATTCTGCCAATTCATCTGAGAAGGGGTAACAAAAATACCTTCCTTCTTCCTGTTCTATTGTCTCAATAGGTGTCATCCTTAATGTAGCTGATTTTAAGATTTACTTCCTCCTTGTCTGCTCTGAGTCTCGCGCTATTAATTGCAACCTCCGTATAGAATGGGGTCGAAAGTTATACAGACCCCTGCCTCTTCCCACTGCACCCTTATTTGTATCAGTCGTCACCCCAATCTTCAACTGTAGCCTGAGCTTCTGTTTCCTTTCTCCTTTCTTCTAAATATCTATCTTATCGTAACCTTTCTACATTTTCTTTTTCCCTTTCTTCCAACATCCACTCTCCTGCTGCCTCTCTCAATGTACTTGCAGATCTATCCCCTACTTTAAGAATAATCTGCCCAGTGGTCCATTGCCTTAGAAGAGAATCAACATTCTCCACTCTTTCTGCCCGTTCTTCAGCAAGCTGTACCCTAGATTTTGCTCCTTCCTTCCTTCTCTGTTCATACTCTGCCCGCTGAGCTGTCGGGAGTAAGCAAGGCGCTTTCTCCGACTCCTTCACCTCTGTCTCACCTTCCTCACGTTCAACCCGCACTGGATCTTGGTATCCAGCTGCTGGCCAAATAGGATAGAGACCGTACAGTGGGGGTCGCTCTGGAACCCCTTCTGTAGCTATTGCTTGTATTTGCGTCGCTGTCCGTTCTAACATGCTCGGTTTTATATTTGTCTTTGTATCACAGAAAACCCGCCATAATGACAAAATAGCTTCCCTCTTCTTTCTCTTTTTCTTCTGATATTTAGATTTAATGTGAGTCAATGTATGTTAAATTATGTCCTCATCAAATGTTCCTTCCTTAGGCCATGGCTGAGCATAGTCTTTGGCGACTCTGTACCATTGCTAACAATATTTCTGTATTATTTTTTTTGTCAGACGAAAATGTTTTTATCATATGTTCCAAGGGAGCATCCATGATTTTTCCCCCGGGACATACACTTCCTATACACCTATATGCTCTTTATTTCTATCTACTTCTCATGTCCCTTACACTACTATGCGTGTTTTTTACCTATAGCAGTAGCCTATAATACTTTTTCTATTTCAATGTCAGGTGTGTGCATTTATAAGGGACCAAATAGGTTACTACCTAACATAATACATGTCACATCTTATTATGAATTAGCATTCTCTATGATCGCACTTAGAAACCTAATGTCCCTTTCTACATATGAAACCTCTGAATCATACAAATCTGTAAAAAGTGCATCTAGGAGAGCCTCTAATACAATAACTTCCTGTGTTATTATATGAAACCAAGGAGTGTCACACAGGCACAGGGGTTGGCCGTGAGCCCATTCAAATGTTAAAACTAAATCGAGGGTATCTTCTTCTTGCCACAGGGAATTATCCGTCTTACTCAGAGTTTTTATTTATCTCTACTAATTTTAATTTTCTCTAATTTAATTTCTTGGGTTTTATTTATTTTTACGTTTTCCCACTACCCGGGCACTTCAAGATTTCCCCAGCGGACAAGGATCTCACACACTCTCTTCCTCACTTATTCCAGATTGTATAGCCACTGGTGAGAATCTTTGTTCTTTCTCTACAATTTGCCCGCTATAATTATGAAAAATCACAGTCTTTTCCTCATTTACATTGCACATTATTAATATCACACATTTTCATTATCATCATTACACTTTTCAACACAAAGTCTGACTGTGCTCCGGATAAAGTCGCTTGCCACCGACCACTTGGTCATCCCTCTACACCCTATCCGACTTTCACACATTACCTATCTCACCCATTCTCTTCTGTCACCCTCCGGACTTAGCCGGGCTACCTAACGGATACTAACTGTCCCTTCCAGGAACTGTGTCCTAGGTTATCCACATATACACCTAGTGTGTCTTCCAGGGATATTCCCTAGGTTATCCACAGATACACCTAGTGTGTCTTCCAGGGCTATTCCCTAGGTTATCCACAAATACACCTAGTGTGTCTTCCAGGGCTATTTCCTAGGTTATCCACAAATACACCTAGTGTGTCTTCTAGGAGCTACTCTCCTAGGATCCCGCTAATATACTTAAGCCGCAGATGTCTTCAAACTGGGGGGCGGGCCCCACTAGGGGGGCCTCAAGTGGTCCCAGGGGAGGCACCAAACTCTGGCCAAAAGAAGCATTATACAGATAACAGGCCTTTGTTTTAAGAGACAGGTGTAATCCTCACCTGGTATGCGTGCAGTATTCTGTTCAAGCGTCACAGGTGATGTCTCCTTTAGCCGCTGGTCCAGGGATTTGAGGAAGTAACAGGCTCCTGGATGCCGCTCGCCAAAATGTAGCTGAATTTCTTATCAATAATAAAGAAGTAACACAATTCTAGTGATAACTGAGTATTTATAAGTAAAATAAAAATACGGCCGGGAGTACAGCACAGTTCTGCAACTGAAGCCACACTCAACTCAGCTCTTACACACAGTGATTTTTATACACTTGGTGGGCACTTAAAATCCACCCCTTCACAACACTTATAATTAACAAAACAATAATTCTTTAAACGCTATCTGCTTACTTGTTACAAAAATACATTCATGGCAGATATATTACGTACATATTATCTAACATACACAATTTCCTTCGATCCTGCCCTGTGACCTCTATCAATATTTCCTCCCTACATGTCTACCAGTCTCTGAAGTTTTACGTCCTCTCTCCTCCTTTCTGCCAGCCTTAAAGCACAAACATTGAGTGCCGTGTCTCCCTTTCAAGTCTGTCATGATTTACCCTTCTCCTTCCCTGATACCAGAAGGTAGCTCAGACTCTCCCTTGTGTGTGTGCGTTCTTTTAAGTTATCTGTGGTATGCTAAGCTGAATCGTAACTGCTTTACCCTGCACCTGGCCTCTCTTCTCATTCTCCTTTCTGTCCCTGCGTTCCTTCTTGACCATTATGTTCAAACCAAGGCCTGTACCTTTCTCGTATAATATAGACTTCTGCTCTTTTATTTTCTAATTAGTTTGTTGCCCAGAGTAGGCCCTCTGCAGTTTCCTTTAGTCCTATTACAGAAGTAAAAGAAGGATCTCAGAGTCTACCATCCTGACCTGAGTATGAATTCCATTTAAACAAGTCTGCACTCTCACATCCAAGCATCTACAGTAAAGAAAGCATAAATTGCGTTTCCAGCTACACCATAAGCTATAGAATAAATGGAGAATGCCAGACTAACCCCTTTGATGATCCCAGCTAGTTTTTTGTTACACATGAAAGAAAAGGGGAGATCCTGTAACCTTGGGGACTCTGGTAAAGAAATGGCAACTACTGCGGAAAAACGTGGATCGTCACTGATTGCTTCAATGCAAATAGTAACTAACTCTGCTTCCCTTGAGGGTCTTGTTTATAATGTACAGCGGCAATTGCGTAATCACTAAAGTTAAAGTTACTACTTTCAAAGTATTTGTAGGGCAGAAGGTATGAGGAGCAGCAGACTTTTAGTATCCTGTTTTTCAGTCCCCCCAGAGATAGCACTTTAAACTGAGAAAGGCTGCAATCTGTTGTTTACTGAGGCTGAACGATTTTTCTATTTGATAGCTTGTGGTTGAAATGCTATGGCTATAAAGTAGGATGAAAGATTATTTCCAAGGTTCAGTAATGCTGTGACTGTTGCCTGTACCAATCCATTACATTCCTCAGTGTTGTGCGTGTATACATTATTGCATATTATTTGACCTTGTTCCAATGACCTATGAACCCCGAACCAAGGTTTAATTGCGTTTGCTTGATATCATGTATAAATCATGTTTTTAGTTTTATGTTACATGTTTGACAGTATGCTTTCCTTCGATACATTTATGACGAATAGATTGTTTAATTTCGGCTAGTACTGCATTTTACCTGTGACAAAACAGATCACAGCACTCATGCTCATTCTATTGTTCTCAACATATATTAACATCACAAGTTGACCGCCAATCATTCATGGCTCAAAAGCGCTACCTATAAAGTGCAATGCTATGTCTCAGGGAGAGAGGGAATTTTCGTTCCAGGGTGGATAATCCATTCTCAGACATGTAGATGGCATGATCTCCCACTGATAGTGGGCTATGTTAGCTGAGAGTACCCTTCCAGTGGCATCAGGGATGCAGATTTTGTACTCCACACCTTAGAATCACAGACTCTTAGGGCCTGATTTAAGATATGGCATATGGGAGAGCCTCTGACCATCAGTATGGCGTAGTTCGTTACTTCTGTCTCCTTGGTGGTCTCGTGCCTGACATGTCTAGAGATCCCCACCAGCCGTGCGGTGATCTATGTGCCTTCACATGAGCCGCCCTAAAAGTTTGGTGTGTGTCTGTAATGTTTTTAAATGGCTGTGCACAAAACGTATTTGTTTTTCAAAGACAAACTTCCAGAGAAAGAGTTTGTTTCTGAAATACAAAAGAAGGGCCCTCACGAAGGAGGTTTTTTGTTTTCCATGATAGAAAATGACTATCTGCTCTAAATTGATCGGGTGGTCTTATGCCTTTTCTGTGACGGCTGCTACTCCGTTGAACTATCAGAGTAAGTTTTTCTATTGAGGAGCAAGTGGGGGCCCCACCATCGGGAGGTGACAGTCCGTCTGATTCAGTATATGGCGGGGAGATGAAGGGTTTGGTGGACAGGGTATATTGTAACGTTTGTGATGAAGTACCCTGTCCACCAAACTCTAAATCAAGCCCTTAGTTCCTAATAATGAGTGTAGGAAAGAACCCTCTTTTTGGGATGGTTACCCCCACTTTTTGCCTGCTGTCAGTGTGCTTTGATGGTTTTCACTGGGATCCTGCTAACCAGGACCCCAGTGAGTGTGCTCCCTCCTTCTAAAGTTGGTGGCTTAAGACTTTGCACACCCCACAATTGGCATACTGGTGACCCCATGTAACTCCCTAATATTTGGTACTTAGGTACCCAGGGCATTGGGGCACCAGGGGTTCCCTGTGGGATGCAACATGTATTGTGCCAGCCATGGGAGCCTATGCAAAATGTGTCTGCAGGCCTGCCATCGCAGCCTGCGTGAAAAAGTGCATGCAACCGTTCACTATAGATGCAAAAAGAACAGATAATGGGCAGAATGCGTAACAATCCAAACATTCACCCCCCAGTCACAAAGATCTGGGTTTAATCCATTGTTTTGTTGCTCACCACGTCACCCCAAGTTGGACCCAGCCATACGCAAATCAGTCTTGACCCTGTTCCCAATGGGAACAGTCCAGCCCAAACTTGGTCCCCACCTTTGCAGGTCCTCTTCTGTCAGGATCCACCTTTGGGTTTTTGCAGTCTGGTTTGGGTCTTGCATAATCCTTTTCCAAAGTCCTCATGTTGGTTTTGGGAAAAACAAGGTACTTACCGCTGCTCTCCTGGTCACTGGGGGTCACTCTGGTACTCACCTCTGGGGTTCATACTTCCTCCAGCTCCCAGCTACTAATTCCACTTTTTTTATATGGTTTGGCCCTCCCCTAGGGCCCTCACTGTTTACCCATACTTTTGCCAATGCTTATTGCTTTCTTTGCTCTTTACTGATTGCCAATGTGTATATAATAGTGAGTTTACTTTCCTCCAGTTGGGGGATTGCCTATTCAGTATTCTAGTATTTGTGTTACTATAATAAAGTACCTTTATTTTTGTTAATCAGTCTGGTTTGTTCATGTGTGACAGTGCTGTGTGACTATAATGGTATTGCATAAGCTTTGCATGTCTCCTAGATACGTCTTGGCTGCTCATCCACAGCTACCCCTAGAAAGCCCTTGCTTCCTAGACACCACCTACATTTCACTAGTAGGGGACTTGGACCTGGTATAGGGTGACAGCACCATAGGTGTCAACCACATACCAGGCCAGCTTCCTACAATCAGTACTAGGAGTTTTGAAGAAGAAATTAATACTAACACATGTATTGGTTGCCTTCTTCAGGTTTTTCAAAATTGTACCGTCCATTTGCATATATTCTACTAGTCCAAATGTATAGTGTGTGTGCTAACTTAGGGGAAGAGCTCAGAGGAACACTTATATTACCACTTTGTCTATGGCAGGTCTGTTTGCCGTTCCGTATGGATCCATTTTCAGTTAAGTAATGGGAGAGGGCTCAAAGGACACCTGTCTGTTTTCTATACTCTTTAAGTTCATTTGGTATGCCTTCATTTCAGAAGGCCAAGAGAAATCGATCTGGTGTAACATGAGCGTCTCTATAAAATTACTATACATTTCCACAGCTCCCAGCTACTTGTATCACAATGTCTGATAGACAATTCTCAACACAGATTCCTCACCTTTTGAATATTCCCCAGGTGTCAGACTGGATGAGAAAACTTTTACATTGTACCTATTTACACTTAAAGGTGGTGCCATGCGCACTGATGCTTTTCTGCTCTGAAAGTGATGTGGGGGTATATATGGGCATGCTGACATCAGTTCCTGCCTTTCTACACCTCCAGATGGGGATCCAGGGCTTTTCTTGTCTCTTAAAGACCCCTTCGACAGTTTTTTCTTTAGGAATTTCTCTGAAAATGTACCACAGTTTTCAAGGGATGCTACCCCCTAAAACAACAGGTTTTAAATGTTACCAGCTGATGTCAATGGTAGATCCACACCAGGTTTGCCTTTGGTGTTCTGAGTGGAGCCACGACTCAAAGATCTGCAAAGATGGCTTGTTGATCAAGCTGAAGACCATCAGGGAGCTCATGGCGATGTTTTGTCAGCAAGCACAAGAAGACTCAGCATCAGGTCATTCCAACTTCCACTTCAAATCCAGGGCTCGAGCCTCGTCCCATTCCTGGAGTCGATAGAGCCACTGAGGGGCCCATCTTCAAAGCACTCCACATCCTCTGGTACGCACAACAAAACACAAGAAGTGGAGTTCTTTTGCTTCTTGACATTCCCACTACCCTGACGAAGTGCGTGAGTGGCACCAACTGTCTCGCTCTCAAAGTTGACTGAATGTGGAGCAGATTCTGCAGCTGTTTCTGGCACAACCTGAGTTTCTGTGGCCTTCACAAACGCCACACCAGATCAAAGAGTTCCAAGCAGCTATGCTCTGGCTCTTTTGATCTCTACTAAGTCCATCTGGCATGCCTTTGGGCCCCACGGAGCCCAGAGGCTTCTACCTAGTCTACCTCTGGCAGGTTCACCCTCAACACCAGATGGACCCTGTGAGTTACTTCTTCCTTTAACTCCAGTTCTGAAGCCGCCACCGTGCATACCCACGCTATACCCGACTACATTGACACAGATGCCGACCTCGCTGCCTGAAGAGATGCCCCCTATAGTCATCTCCAACACCAAATCAGCAGCAGTCATATTTTCGACCAACGTCAAGCCTAATTCCGGCAGACACCCATTAACACATTCCCACAAGGCAGGCAGCATTTTTTGCATTCTCTTTCTGAGACTGACTCCAATAACAGTGACTAGTGATGAGTTTGCTCAGCCCTATAATGAGGACAGGTGGTATGAGGAACTGCAGGAGGCTAGTGGGCTGATACCTTCCCAGAGACAGCCTTTTCTTCCTTCCCAGCCCAGCCAAAGAAGAATATGCTATAGTTATCTGTAAGTCAACTGAAGTCCTTGACCTCTGGCTCCCCACCATGGAGGTAGAAACAAACATATTGACTGAGGTCAAAGTAAGAACAAGATGCAGCAGGCCTGAAGGGCACGCAGCAATCCCTGAATAAACCCAGTAAAGTACAATAGTTATTCAAAAGGTTGCGGTGTGCAACTACACCCGGGCACCTGCTGCAAGAAAGGAGCCCAAGGGACACAGAAGGTCCCGACTACGCAAGAACATTCAGGTGGTGCACCACACAAGAAGATCCAGCAATAATAGTACACTGATAAAGTCCAATACAGTTGAAATGAAAACGGTAAAGACTTCTTTCGGTTGCCTTCCAAAAACTTGACAAAAATGCCTGCAGCAGGACAATGGAGCCTGCTGACTAGCCTGCTAACTGGGGGCCCAGTACAAGGTTCGGCATGCAAGAAAATATATGTGGGTAGTACTATAAGATCACTTAAACATAGAATACAGGAACATGTACGTGCCATCAGGAATAATGATAGTAGATACCCACTGACATCGCATATCGCATTAGCTCATCCCCATGATAGTTCAATTTGGTTTCAAGGGATTGACCACATCCCACAACACCCCAGGGGAGGGAATAGGGAACTACAACTACGCAAAAGGGAGGCAGCTTGGATATGCCGGTTACGAGCAGTAGAATTGGGACACAACACTGACCATGAATTTCATTACTTTTTATAATACTATGATCCTATGAAATTTTTCCACATTGAGTACTTATATATCTTTTGTACAACATATCAGACATTGTTTGAACCATCATGCATGATATTTTTATGCAGTCTTAGCATAGGCCTCCTTGGTCTATCACCCACTAAATTGTAAAATGAATATGATATGTTTTTTGTTTGTTAAATGTTTCTTCTTTAAAGAGATTTCCAATTTTGTTCCTAAAGTACTTTTTTATGGCTTTTGCTTCAAACTGCAATTTTGTAACCTATCTGTTTTCTTATGTACAAGTTATTGATAATGTTTGTCTATACAATTTTAGAATTTTCGGTTCCCTTTGTTCGTAACCAGCACTATCTTTTCTAATAACCTGTTTCGTTACAGGTGGTCACGTTTTACATTTTTTAGATTAACATACTCTCACTCACTTGGGGCCTTGTATACATATCTTTTCTTTTCCTTCTCTCCCGTCCTTCCCTCTTGTTTTATCTTATTTTATTTTACTCTATTCTCTACCTTTACTCCTATTGCACCTCTTTTCTTTTTTCTACACTTATGTTTATGGGACTCTCCTTTTGCGTGTTATATTTGTTTATACTCTTTATTCTTTAAGATGGCTGTTATTTTTAGTTCTTCTTCTATGTTTACAAACCAGTCCAACTTTCACCAATATGACCCCTGCTACGATGCAGTCCGTCGTTTATTTTAAGATGGCCGCCACGTACTGTCCTCTTTCCATTTCCATCAACTAGTCAATTCTCTATGAATACGACGCCTGCTATGATGTAGTCCGTCGTCTATTTTTACATTTACGGCAGAAGCTCGTGATTTTTTGCGTCCGCCTCTCCCGTATTTAATTTTACCACGTATGTGTCTGCTACACACACTTACGTCGGAACAGGCGGCATACGGCCGGGCCCCAATACTTCTTATACCTACCGGCCGTGGATACTTCCTTGATTATTTGCTTCACATTCTTTCAATACATTGCACAGGTAAGGGCACTAAATGGCCTTGTGCTACATTTTTGTTTTGAACAATGATATTTTGTTTACGACAAGTACCGCCAGATCTTGCATTTACTTTTGTCTTGTCTTCTTTTTTGAGGATATCGTTTTTCCTTGACAGGTTTATTTTACATGTTCTGCATAACTTAATTTGGGAGACACCTAACTCCCTATGATAAAGTTCTTTTTTCACCTATGGTTCCGATTTTTTACCATACATTTAGATAATTAATATGTGATTTCTTTGTTCTTTCTCATCAGGTTCATAATATACTTCTGTGTTTTGACACTTTGTTGAAATTCTTTTACAATATCTGGAATACCATTTTGGTATGTTTTCTTTTTGACTTACTTTTCAATTTATCTCATTCCTTGCACTTTTGGAAGTTTTTTAACTTTTGGAGCACAAAAGATTTTGTGTTTGTATCTTTAACATCTTTTGCGCACTTCTTTTTCTGTGTTATCACATGGTTTGCATGTCACACTTCTTGGACTCTCCTTGGAACTTACTTCATTCCAATTCTGTTCCTTGCCGGTTCTTCCTCCTTTTTTTCGACTATGTATAAGTCTTTTGCCTAGATCAATTTTATATTTTTTAACTCGGTTGCGCTGGATTCCTTGATGTATTATTTGAAATTGTTTTTACTCAGCTACTACGTATGTAAAAATAGTGTTTTTGTCAATTTGGTGTTCTTCAGTGTTGTATGATTGTCATTATATTACTTTTTCATTATTTCTCATGGTTATATGTTACTTTACAGCCCTGAGGAAGCCCAAGTTTATGGGGCGAAACGCGTTGGCTGTCTTTTCTGTATGAACTGTATGTCATAACAAGCCCCTCATGCCAATTAAAGAAGTTTTTGGAAGGCAACCCAAAGAAGTCTTTACCGTTTTCATTTCAACTGTATTGGACTTTTTCAGTGTACAATTATTGCTGGATCTTATTGTGTGGTGCACCCCCTGAATGTTTTTGCGTATATTGACTGAGGTCCTGCAAACAGGCCAGACTGCTTCCGAGCTCATCCTCCCTTTCAGTGAGGATCTGACTGAAACCCTCCTAGGTTCTTGGGCCGAACCTTGTACTGGGCCACCAGTTAGCAGGCTAGTCAGCAGGCTCCATTGTCCTGCTGCATGCATTTTTGTCATAACACCCTTCTCTGGAGAACCTCGTAGTACAGGCCTCCACCAGCCGGGCCAGCAGTATCACTACCACTCCCCCTGATAGGGAATCAAATTCAGTGAAGACGTTTGGGAAGTGCCTCTTCTCCTCAGCCAGCTTGGCTCTGTGATCGGTCAATGCTTCCTGTTTGTTAGGTCATTACACTTATGCCATCTAAGACTCAATGGCTCAAGTAATCCCTGGTGTAGCGGAAGATCTTCGTCCTGTCCTTTCGCAGGCAATTCAAGATTGTTGTGATGCTGTCAAGTTCACAATTCATAGTGGCTTGCAAACCACTGACTCTTTTGAACGGGCGGTAGGGACTAGTATTGCCAATCGTCGCCATGCATGATTTCAGTCGGCATGGTTCTCGGTTGATGTCTGGTCCTCTTTGACGGGTAAGCCCTTCGATGGGGCTTGCCTGTGTGGAGAATAGGCCCTTCAGTGTTTCAAGTAGAGTAAAGCTACCACTCGCTCTCTGGGCCACTCTGCCTGGCCTCTCGAGCTGTACCAACTCCACCATTCATTTTGTGGCTGTGGCGCGCCTTACTGCTAACCTGTTCCGCCCCAGTATGGAACCCAGTAGTACTGTGGGAGAGGCTGACATGCTCACTGCCCCCGTGGCCAATGTCAGCTTGCCTCTCAGTGCACTGCCCCCGCAGCCCTATTTGCCATACTTCTTTAGTGTGCCCTTACAGGGTCATTTCCATCCAGTGGGAAGCTGCATCTGATTCTATCCAGGTTGGCCAGTGATCACGTCAGACTGATGGTTCCTGGAGATCGTCCGCAAAGGTTTTGCCTTACTCTTCCTTTCTTCCTCACCGCTTCTTCCACTGTTAACCCAGTGACTGACAGAGGACCGTTTTTCCTTGTTGCAGAAGTGCAAGCCCTTTTGGTCAAAAGGGGCTGTCGAGAGGGTGTCCGCACCAGAAGTAAGGTGTGGTTATTATTCCTGCTACTTTGTGGCTCTTAAGAAGGACGGAAGTCTTCGGCCTATTCTAGATCTGCAACCTCTCACTGCCTTCCTCTGGAAAGAGAAGTTGAAAATGCTCACCCTGGCCCGTCTTGTCTGCTTTCAACCCAAGATACTGTATGGTGGCATTGGACCTGTAGGACGCCTGTTTCCAAATTTCCGTTCTGCCGGCCCATCGGTGCTACCTGTGGTTTGTGGTAGGAGAAGAGCATGTTCAGTTTGCTGTGCTCCCCTGTGGTCTCACCAGCGCTAGCTGGCTGCTCATTAAAATGAGGCAGCACACCTTCGGAGGTCAGGGGAGCCAGCCTTCGCCTACCTCAATGAAGGCTGGCAGTCATCAACCACCTCCAGACTACTGCAAACCTCCTGTTATCTTTGGGGTTAACTATTAATGTGCTGAAGTCACACCTGATTCCTTCCGAGGCGCTCCCCTTCATCTGAGCCATTCTCGACGCGGTTAAGTTTCATACCTTTCTCCTAGGAAAGAGAGTTCAGGACATTCAGACTATGATCTCAGTCTTTCAGCCTTCATCCTGGATTTCAGTGAGGTCGACTCTGAGGCTGCTGGGACTCATAGCCTCCTACATCTTGCTGGTTGAGCATGCTGGTCGCCCTTCCGCCTACCAACTGACAGGATCCTCCCTGCCCTCCTTAATGGAGGCTGCTGCGCAGTGAGAGGGCGACTCCTCTGACTCTGGTCAGCGTCTGCTCACCCCCTCTGCGCAGCTCCACCTACTGCTGGTCCGACTAGTCTACAGGAACACTCTCCACCTCTCCACCACCATCGAAACGCAGAACCAGCCAACCACCACCGAACACCTGCACTTCCAAATTCAGACCAACCCCATTACCTCCCTTCATGGCACGCTTATATACAGACCACCCAGACCCCGGCCCCAGTTCAGCTAAACCTTTGCTAACCTCATCGTTCCCCACGCACTCTCCTCCACCGACTTCATCCTACTCGGCAACCTCAACTTTCACCTTTAAAACCTCATTGACCCTAACACCACATCCCTCCTGGACAACCTTGCCACCTTCGGTCTCAAGCAGCCATTCAACCTCCCCACCCACTCGACAGGTTACACCCTAGACCCTGTCTTCTCAGCTGAAAACGACATCACCAACTCGCACACCTCCGAACACCACTGGACCAATCACCGATGCATCCACTTCACCTTTATGAAGACCACTGCACGCCCCATGTCCCCAGGCAGAAAGTGGGAAAAGTCACAGAAGTCTAGCTCACCGATGCCCTCAGCCACTCCCTACTGGATGCCACAAACGTGAACTCGGCGCACAACCTGCACTGTTAGATTACAGAATGTGCCAACACCGTAGTCCCCTTCAGAAAACCCACCGGAAACCAGCACCGGAGTAAACCAAACTGGTTCACGATATAACTCCAAGAATTTAAGCGCAGCTGTAGACGACTGGAACGAAAATGGAGGAACAGCAAACAACCACAGACTACAAAGACACAGTTACCATGCACCACCAGCACATCAGAGCTGCCAAGAAAGCGGCCATTCAAGAACAAATCAGCACCAACACACACAACAGCAAGGAACTATTCACTATAGTCAAGGAATTCACAAACCCCTGATCAGACATCTCGGACATCCTCTCCTCTCAAGACCTCTGCGACAACCTCTCCACCTTTTGCCACCAGAAAATCCAGTACATATGTGAAGGACTCAAGAACCATAACCTGCCCCCACCAGCATCACCACAGACCCTATGCCGCAGACCCTGAACCACTGGACCCCTTCTCCCAGCCACCGATAAAATCTGCGTCATACTGGACCACAATGACACAGCCACCCTTATCCTCCTCAACCTCTCCGCTGCATTCTACACAGTCTCCTTTGCCCCAGACTCCATGATGCCGGCATCCATGGCAAAGAACTGGAATGGATTAGTTCCTTCCTGTCTGGAAGAACCCAGTGTCAGACTCCCACCGTTGACTTCAGCATCCAAAGAACCTTGCTGCGGAGTACCCCAGGGATCCTCACTAAGCCTGAGCCTCTTCAACACTTACATGGCCCGCTCGCCAAAATCGTCAGACAGCACTGACTAAACGTTGTGTCCAATACCGACAATACCCTACTGATCCTGTCCCTGACTGACGACCCATCAAGAGCCAAGAGAAACTTCCACAAAGGGTATGAATGCAGTCGCTGCCTGGATGAAATTAGCTACCTCAGGCTCAACTTGGACAAGACAGAGATCCTCAGACTCCGCTCCACCCTCTCGACTCTAAGAAATGCCCTCACTGACCAAGCATGCAATCTAGGCATCATCCTTGACACCCATGCTCTGGTCAGCAGCAAATTGGACTATGGCAACACACTCTATGCCGGCATCACAAAGAGGCTACAAGGAAGGTTACAGAGAATCCAGAACACAGCACCCAGACTCATCCTGGACATCCCCTGCCACAGCCACACCTCTGCCCATCTCAGAGACCTCCACTGGCTCCCGATCTACAAACGCATCACCTTCAAGCTACTGAATCACATCTACAAGGCACTCCACGCCATCGGACCTGACTACCTCAGTCACCGCCTGTCCTTCTTCACCCCCGCCAGGCAACTCCGATCCTCCCATCTCGCTCTCGCCTCCATCCCCAGAATCATAAAAAGCATGTATGAAGGCAGATCCTTCTCCTACCTTGCAGCCCCCACATGGAATAGTCTCCCACTCAACCTCAGACAAGCCGCATCACTGAAGCAATTCAGGATGAAGCTCAGGACCTAGCTATTCGAGTGATCAGCATGCCCACAACAGCGCCTGAAGATCCCACAGGTGATAAGCTGCGCTTTACAAGTACTGATTGATTGATTGATTGATTGATAAGCAGGCTTTGCAGTGGGATCTGGGATCAGTTAAACTGAGTTGGCACATGTGGGCACTACCTTAGCTCTAACTGTTTGCGACCACCAAGAATGCAGTACATCTGCGGTTTGGAGTTTCAAAGAGGTATCTCACTTGGAGATGCAATTCCACCTTGAGTGAAACTCAGGACTCCTGTATGCCGTTCCGGTGATACCACTCCTGCCCCAAGTGCTGAAGAAAATCAGGAATGACTGGGCCCCAAGTCATCATAGTGACTCCAGATTGGGCATGGAGAGTATGGTATCCGGAACTCCTGGGCTCGACTACATGTCCTCCGATCAGGCTACCTTTTTGGGAGGATCTGCTGTTGCAGCAGTAAGGTTAGGTTCTCCATCCTGGCCTGCGCAATCTGCACCTTCATGCATGGAGATTGAGTGGCGCCAGGTGAATGCCTACAGCCTCCCTCTGGAGGTAGTAAACATCATCTTGGTTGCCAGGCATGCCTCAACAAAGACTGTATACACCTGTTGCTGGGACAAGTTTGTTGTTTGGTGTGGTGCATGACAGATTGATCCAGGCCCAATTGTCTGATGCCCTGTTATTCTACTAGTTTAGGTGAGGTGCACTACATCTGTTCCTAATTGCAATCAACTTAGCATGGTGTCTGAGTGAGCTTCAGGCCCTGTATGTCCATCTACCACACACCACCTTCTTCCCCAACAAGCTGGTTCTCACGTAGAGGAATAAACACTGAATAGTCCTGCCCACATGCGGGGACCCTGGAGAAGTTCTTCAATATCTCCTCAATTGGAGATTTTTTGCCTTACTTCTGGAAGACCTGTAAAGACACTTAGGAAAGAGACAGATAATGCACAATATAAATAGGCTACAATGGGCAAATTCTTCATCATGAAGTAAAAAAAAGGGCCAATACGTAAAACAGGCAGACTATAAGATGTTTTGGAAACAGTATAAGTCTTCAACACAAACACCTTTTTATGACAGAGATGGGGGAGAGCAGGGCAGAGTAGCCTCATAGGCTGTTATTATATGGCTGAAATAGAAGCTGTGCCTTTAAGAACCCAGAAACCCCCAGTATCCCATTATTGTAGGAGGCTGGCCTGGCTTATAGTGGGTACCTGATGGTACTTACACCTTGTGCCAGGTCCAGTTATCTCTTATTAGTAGTGTTCTAACAGCTTAGGCTGATAGAGGTAGCTATAGCAGAGCGGCTTAGGCTGAACTAGGAGCCATGCTAAGCTCCTACTATACCATGTATATAAAATAGCGCTATATCATAAGAATCACAATACTCAGAGTTACTAACAATAAAGGTACTTTATTTTAGTGACAATGTGCCAAAAATATCTCAGAGGATACACTTCCTTAGGAGGTAAGTAAAATACACAAAATATACACACAAACCAAAATCAGGTAAGTAAAACAGTCAGAAATTAGTGCAAACACTGTAGAATACAATAGGATGCAATAGGCCTAGGGGCAACACAAACCATATACTAAGAAAGTGGAATGCGGATCACTTAGGGACCCCAGGCCTAGTGTAGTGTGTAGAGGGTCACTGGGGGTGTAAGTAAACACTAAGGGTGTCCAAGATACCCCACCCCAAGACCCTGAAAAGTGGGAGTAAAGTGACCCTACTTCCCCAGAAACACACTAAAGTCGTGATAGGAGATTCTGCAAAGACCACAACAGACTGCAAAGCATTGAAGATGGATTCCTGGACCTTAGGACCTGCAAAGGAAGGGGACCAAGTCCAAGAGTCCGAAAGTGTCCAGGGGGGGCAGGAGCCCACTAAACCCTGGATGAAGGTGCAAAGTGGCTGCCTCCGGGTGGAAGAAGCTGAAGATTCTGCAACAACGGAAGATGACAGGAACTTCTCCTTTGCACAGAAGATGTCCCACGGCGTGCTGGAGGATGCAGAGTTGTTTCCACGCAGAAAGACCACAAACAAGCCTTGCTAGCTGCAAAGGTCGCGGTTGAATAAAAAAGGTGCTGCCCAGGACCAGAAGGTCCCCCCTTGGAGGAGAGACAGAGGGGGCACTCAGCAACACTGAGAGCCCACGCAGAAGCAGACAGCCCCCACAGAAGCACTTGAACAGGGGCTCAAGAAAACTGAGCACAGCGGTCATCTCAACACTAAAAAGAAGAGTCCCACGGAGCCGGTGGTCAACTCAGCGAGTTGAACAATGCAGGATGGAGTCCTGGGGACCCTGGCTGTGCACGAAATATTCCTTGCAAAAGTGCACAGAAGCCCTAGCAGCTGCAGTTCACGCAGTACACAGGATTACTGTCTGGTGTGAGGAGGCAAGGACTTACCTCCACCAAATTTGGACAGATGGACCACTGGACTGTCGGTGTCACTTGGATCCAACTCCTTTGTTCCAGGGGCCATGCTCGTCAAGATGAGAGGGGACCCAAAGGACCAGTGAAGCAGAAGTTTGGTGCCTGCGTTAGCAGGGGGAAGATTCAGTCGACCCATGGGAGATTTCTTCTTGGCTTCCAGTGCAGGGTGAAGGCAGACAACCCTCAGAGCATGCACCACCAGGAAACAGTTGAGAAAGCCGGCAGGATGAGGTGCTACAATGTTGCTGGTAGTCGTCTTGCTACTTTGTTGCAGTTTTGCAGGCGTCCTGGAGCAGTCATCGGTCAATCCTTGGCAGAAGTCGAAGAGGGAAGTGCAGAGGAACTCTGGTGAGCTCTTGCATTCGTTATCTGACGAGAAACCCACAGGAGGGACCCTAAATAGCCCTCAGAGGAGGATTGGCCACCTAGTCAGGTAAGCACCTACCAGGAGGAGTCTCTGACGTTATCTGCTGGCACTGGGCACTCAGAGGCCTACATTGTGCCCTCACATCTCTGCATTCAAGATGGCAGTGGTCTGGGACACACTGGAGGAGCTCTGGGCACCACCCCTGGGGCGGTGATGGACAGGGGAGTGGCCACTCCCCTTTCCATTGTCCAGTTTCGCACCAGAACAGGGGCTGGGGGATCCCTGAACCGGTGTAGACTGGTTTATGCAAGGAAGGCACCATCTGTGCCCTTCAAAGCATTCCCAGAGGCCAAGAGAGGCTACTCCTCTCAGGCCCTTAACACCTATTTCTAAAGGGAGGAAATCCTTTGTTCTGCCTTCCTGGGACTGGGCTGCCCAGACCCCAGAAGGGCAGAAGCCTGTCTGTGGGTTGGCAGCAGCGGTAGCTGCACTGAAAACCCCAGAGAGCTAGTTTGGCAGTGCCCGGGGTCCATGCTGGAGCCCTGGGAATGCATGGGATTGGCACCCCAATACCAGAGTTGGCATGGGGGGACAATTCCATGATCTTAGACATGTTACATGGCCATATTTGGAGTTACCATTGTGAAGCTACATATAGGTATTTTCCTATATGTAGTACACGTGTGTAGTGGTGTCCCCGCACTCACAAAGTCTGGGGAAATTGCCCTGAACTATGTGGGGGCTCCTTGGCTAGTGCCAGGGTGCCCTCACACTTAGTAACTCTGCACCTAACCTTCACTAAGTGAGGGTTAGACATATAGATGACTTATAAGTTACTTAAGTGCAGTGTAAAATGGCTGTGAAATAACTTGGATGTTATTTCACTCAGGCTGCAGTGGCAGTCCTGTGAAAGAATTGTCTGAGCTCCCTATGGGTGGCAAAAGAAATGCTGCAGCCCATAGGGATCTCCTGGAACCCCAATACCCTGGGTACCTAGGTACCACATACTAGGGAATTATAAGGATGTTCCAGTGTGCCAATCAGAATTGGTAAAAATGGTCACTAGCCTGCAGTGACAATTTTAAAGACAGAGAGAGCATAAGCACTGAGATTCTGGTTAGCAGAGCCTCAGTGACACAATTAGTCACCACACAGGGAACATATTCAGGCCACAAACTGTGAGCACTGGGGTCCTGGCTAGGAGGATCCCAGTGAGACATATAAAACACCCTGACAAATAGGGTGTCCACTATGAGCACTGGGGTCCTAGCTAGCAGGATCCCAGTGAGACAGTAAAAACACCCTGACATATACTCACAAATAGGCCAAAAGTGGGGGTAACAAGACTAGAAAGAGGCTACCTTCCTACAATTATGCCCAGCTATTGGCAGTTGCTTTAGTTCTTTTTTCCGGCTTCTGCTGACATGACCCTGAAGCATTGAGCTCGACCTTTTATAGATTTTTTTTCTCAATTGTTTTCTTTTATCAGAAATTGGTGACAAGACCTTTACACAACATCTTTTTGACATAAAACTGAGGCATTTTGTCAAATAAAATGCCTTCATTGTTTGGTAAGTGTGCTCACCGTGACAGGAAAAGGCCAAAACAGACCCTAATGAGGTCTGTATCATCTGCCTACCTTCTCAACTTCCTGATACCTGTGTCATTTGCAGTAAGTTTTCTAGGCGCACTCTGCGGAACAGAGAGAAGATTTGCCTTCGAGAGAGAAGAAAGATGTTACCAGCAAACACAGTCCACCCGTGGGGTTTGTATGCCGTCAAGGGCTGGTTTGAGCAGCATTGCTCGCCATCGACACAACATCAGTTGACTTCCAGAGATTATATGCCGTTGAGAAGTGCTGGTTCACCACGGATATGGTGCGGATGGTCGACGTCGAGGGCTAAACTTCGATGTGAAACGTCGACGTCGAGGAGAGGAGAAGAATTTATTCCTCATCTGAATCATCACCTTCTCTGGTTGTGTTACCATCCACTACATCTCCTTGTCCATCTTCACCTCCTCCACCTCAGAAGATGCCTCCACCTTGAACATTGGTGCTTCCTCCACCATCAGTGCCTCCTCCTGTACCACCTCCTCTAGTACCTAGAAACAGTCCAGCTTCCAGGCCTCGAATGCACTCCCGATCGCGCCACTACTCTCGTCATGGTCATCACATGCTGGGGCCCTCTTCTGCTATGTCAAGACATACCCATTGCCGTCATGGATCTTACCATAAGTCAAGGTTGCGCTCCCATCAATGGGATACTGATCATTCCTCTTCTTCTACAAGAGACTATTCACCAACTTCATTAGACACTCCACCGTCTTGTGTCTCTCTGGTAGATGACGTTACTACCTTTCAAGAGATACTAGTCCAAGGGACTTCAAAACTAAGTATACTGATATCGGTAAGCACACCGTCCACATCAGTAATCTTCGAGAGGCTACATCAGCGCACAGCTTAAAGGCTTTTGATTCCACTGGTTCTGGGTCTCCTTGAGCCTGCCATGTATTTGTTCCTAACTCCGGCCATGGCTAAGTCTGCCCATCAAGGCTTCAAAAGAAGTATAGGCCTCTGGATCCAGACCCATTCTTTCTTCATACTGATCCTCCACCTGACTTTGTTGTGATTTTGGATGAGAAAAAAGTCCATTCCAGCTCTTCATCATCATCTTCACCTCTAGTTAAGGAGAGTAAAAAATTGGACTCAGCAGGCCGCAAAGTCTGCAGTACAGTGGCCACTTCAGTGAAGGCAGCCAGCACTTTAGGCCCTCTTGGGCAGGTACGACCGAGCCCTTTGAGATTCAATTCAGCATTTTGCTGAGTACCTGCCAAAGGACAAAAGGGAAGACTTCCTGGAGATCGTCAAGGAGGGTGCAACGGTCTCAGATCAAACTATCAGTGCAGCTGCAAATTCCTCCCTCGTTGCCATACAGGGCTATTATCACAGTCACCTTGTGGGGGCATGCTTGCCAACAGCTAACATCTCTAAAATCGGAAGCATAAAACCACTTCCAAAATTTGCCATTCTCAGGTTCCACACTATTTAACAGCCACACAGAAGACAAGATGGTAAGAATGAAAACTGAAATGGACACATTAAAAGCTGTGGATCTGGAGAAACCGACGAACAGCGCAAATCATTGGATTCCGAGTAGATCTCAACAATATCTGATGCTACCTACCACAGCGCAAGCAGACAAAGAGAATGCTCTGCCCAACAACTCCCCCAAGGTGGTAAACAAACATCAGCCACAAAACCTTGAGTCCTCCCATCCCCCTCTTCTGTTGCATTTTCCATTAGTGGGAAGCATTGCACATTACCTGAAAGAGTAGCAGCCCATCACAACAGACGCCTGGGTTCTGAATATTGTGAAGAATAGGTACTCTCTCAGGTTTACCACCCCACCAAAGACGTCCACTTCCCATCTCGACTTACTCGGGACGGAAATCAACATCCTGTTTCAAAAGAAGGCGTGGAAGCCGTCCCCCACAGCCAACAGGGGACAGGCTTTTACTCCAGGTATTTCCTAGTACCAAAGAAAGACAAACACAAATTCAGACCCATTCTCGATCTCAAACTTGCCAAAATGTGGATTCGGAAAGAGAATTTCAGGGTGCTGGCTTTACGTCAAGTATATCTCCAACTTCATCAGGGAGATTGGCTTTGCTTCATCGACTGTCATGATGCATACTTCCACATTCCCTCCATCAGGAAGCATAGGAATTTTCTCAGGTTCCTTGTGCGGCATGACCATTACCAGTACACTGTAGTACAATTTGGCCTCCAGTCTGTACCTAGAATATTCTCCAAGTACATGGCTGTAGTGGCAGCTAATCTAAAAGAACACTGAATCTTCATTTACTCCTATCTAGACGACTGGCTCATAAAGGCATCCACTTCTCATGAAGCCCAACTACATTTCAATTGAACTTGCAAGCTTCTTCATCGGTTCAACAAGTCCATGTCAATACCAGTCCAGGCGTTGCATTACTTAGGGGCCTCCCTTGACACATTCATGCAAAAGAGTGACCTTCAGAGGAGCGATGTGTATCAATCCTTCAGAAATGTCAGACTCTCAGGAGCGTGCATAATCCAACAGCAAGAGAAGTCTCATCTCTTCATGGCTCAATGGTCTTCTGTATCTTTCTCACTACCAGTGCTCCTCTCCACGTGCGACTTATCCAGGAGTGTCTAGAGGACCAGTGGGATGAGCTGACGGGCAACTGGGAGGACAGAATCACGCACTCCTTACATGCAATACGATCCCTCAAGTGGTGGTGTTCTCCAAGCAGTTTCCACCAAGGGATGCCTTTTCACCAACAGGTCTCTTCTCAAACCGTTATGACGGATGCATCACTCCTCAGATGGGTAGCCCCCACGGATCACCTCCATATTCAAGGCTCATGGTCTCAGAGAGAGATGACATACCATACCAGTCTCCTTGAACTCCACGCAGTTCATCTGGCGCTCAAGGCCTTTCAATCATCATTCACCACTGACCCCCTGTTTGTTCAGAACAATACAACCACCATGTACTACCTGAACAAGCAAGGGGACACCAGTTCCAGAGCCTTGTCACTAGAGGCCCAGGCAATTTGGAAATGGCTGTTAGCTAGGTAACTGAGAGTAACAGCAACTCACCTCCCAGACATTCAGAATATTTAAACAGATGCTCTCAGCAGAGGGCTCAACAAAAAATCATGAGTGGGTCTTGCATGAAGAAGTCGTTCAAATTATCTTCCGCTTGTGGGGCACCCCTTCTATCAACCTGTTTGCCACAGTGGAAAACAGAAAATGTAGCTACTTCGCTTACAGGTATTACCATCCAGAGACTCTGGGGAATGTCTTATGGAACTACTGGTACAGCAAATGTCTTTCCACCTTTCTACCAATTCCCCTGATCCCAGCAGTCCTGATCAAGATGTTACACACCAAAAGCCAAGATGATCCTAATTGCACCGGTGTGTCCACGGCAATGGTGGTTCCCAGGACCTTCTTCACAGTTCTCAGCATCCACATCTCAAGCAAGGCCAAACCTACTAACAAAATTCAGAGGACAGATGGTACACCCCTATCTCTCCTCTTTGAATTTGGCGGCATGGCTCTTGAGCTAGTGCAGTATGGACACTTGAACTTGCCACAAAACTGCATGGAAATCCTCAAGGAGGCTAAGCAGCCTTCCACTCACTCTACTCTTCAAATGGAAGAGCTTTTGCATCTGGTGTTCCTCAAAAAATGTGGACCCAACTATTTGCCGAGAGGATGTGATTCTACCATACCTACTACACTTGGCTAAAGCTGGCTTGCAATTCTCTTCCATAAAGGTTTATCTGGCAGCTCTTACTGCCTACAGGAAATGTCTGTCACAAACCTCTTTTTTCTCAAATCCCTGTCATAAAGGATTTCTTAGAGGGGTTGAAGACGTTTTTCCCTCCCATTAGGCGTCCCTCACCTGCCTGGGAACTGAATATAGTACTTTTCTCACCTTATGCAGGATCCCTTTGAACCCATTCTCAAAGCTTACCTACAACACCTTACGTGGAAGACAGCTTTCCTGGTAGCAATAACATCAGCACTATGCTCTCATTCTATCTTTCATTCTAGCAAAGTGGTATGAGAACTCACCCAAAAGTCCTTCCTAAGGTAGTGTTGGACTTCCATGTAAACCAGACTATCTCATTGCCTGCACTCATTCAGAATCCCTCTGCTCCAGCATAAGGATCTCTCCATTCACTGGATGTTTGGAGGGTTCTGAAATGTTCTCGCCAGGATAAGAGATATTCATCGAATGGACCGATTATTTATTACCTATGGTCTGGTTTGCACTGGATTAGCCACCTCCAAACAATCGGTCTCCAGATAGATAGTTCCATGTATTTTGTTGTGCCACCAGAAAGCTCATAAATCACTTGTTGATAAACTGGAGACTCACTCTACTTAGTGAAAGGCAGCTACTGCTGCTTTACTGCACAATATCCACATTGCAGAAATTTGCAAAGCACCTATCTGGAAATCGGTACATAATTTCACCAAGCACTACTGCCTAGACTCTGGAGCAGATGCTCAAGTAGAGCAGGCTTCCCTCGGAAATCTCTTTGCTTAAACTAAATGACCCTCTGTCTTCTCCATAGTGATACGTGGGGATGGCTTGCTAATCTATTCAGTGCTTATGGAAATCCCCTACAAGAGAAGGAATAGTTTCTTACCTGTAACTCCTGTTCTCTCATAGGGGAATTTCTATGATAAGCTATAAGCAACCCTCCCTCCTTCCCAGTGGAATGGACAGAGGTATTCTTGCAAACTTTATATGTCCCACATCGCCTTAAAGAAGAACTGAAGCAACTGCCACCAGCTGGGCATGATGGGATACTGATAGTCTCTGGGTTCTTAAAGGCACAACTTTTAGCCATATGACAGCCTATGAGGCTACTCTGTCCTGCTCTCCCTCAGTTCTTTCATAAAAATGGGTTGGAGACGGAGATTTATACTGTTTCCAAAACATCTTAAATTATGCTTATTTGTGTATTGGCCCTTTTTTGTCTTCATGATAAAGAATTTGGCCATTGTAGCCTAGATATGCAGGCTACATTATCTGTCTCTTTCTTAAGTGTCTTTACAGGCCTTCCAGAGGAAAGGCGAAAAAATCTCCACTTAAGAAGATATATTAAAGACCTGCGCCGGGGGTCTTGCATGTGGGTGGAACTATTCAGTGCATATGACTTATCATGGAAATTCCCCTACGAGAGAACAGGAGTTACAGATAAACAAATCCTCCTTCTGCATTCTTGGGCATTCTTTCTACTGAAAGCTATGAGGCTATTCCACGTCAGTCAAACCATCAACCTGCTGGTGTTCTTTGCTCCATCTCATCCCTCTTAGGAGAAGGATAGACTACATCACTTGGATCCCAACAGAGCACTCAGCTTCTACACCCATTGTACCAAAGACCACCAGGTGGACGATCAGCACTTTGTGAGGTTCGCATGAGCAGAAAAAGGCAAGGCTGTATAGGTGAGGCAATGCTGTCTCGCGCTGGATTGTGCTCTGCATTAAGGTTTTCTATTCATTGGCCAATCTGCAACCTCCAGAACAGCTGTGTGCCCTTTCCACCAGGACCAAAGCTGCTACCACTAATTTGGCATTCGGACTCCCTGTACTAGATATCTGTTGGGCAGCCATGTCAGCATATCTTCATACATTCACAAAGCACTATTGTCTGGATATCCAGTTCCGCTAAGAAGGGCACTTTGCCACTGGGATGTGCAGACATTTTTGGTTTGAGTCCATTCACAGGCCACCTCCAATTAGGTACTGCTTTGGTATCTATTCAAAAGGTAGCAAATCTGTGACTTGAAGTCTCTGTCAGAAGAACAATGCTTTTTCTTGTAGACACTCTATTTATCTACATATTAATCACCAACCCTTCCGTCCTCCCTATTCTGTGCTTGAACTCTACCCATTACTTAGAACCCAAGTCTAGGAATCTGCACAGTGGTCTGTGAGTTTGCTTTTGGAGCTCCACATCTGGGGGTGCGGATAGTCCTGAAGGCAATTGACCTGGGCATAGCTCTCCAAGCGCATTAGAGCCTGCTGGCACGATGCATCTCTCCGTCCGCCTCACAGTTGATCATTGTCCTCAGACGCTCTTTTCCCACCACACCTGGATGCCCTCACGCCTCCTTCCCCTCTTCCAGGACCCTTCCACATCCCAGCATATATGAAGGGAGCCACTGCACGGACTTCCTGAGCAGTGATGACATGATCACAGCTGCCCAGCCGCACTAGGGCCTGCCAGCCCGACGCATCTGTCTGCCCACCTCACAGGTAATCAGGGTCCTTGGACGCTCCTTTCTCACCACACCCAACGCCCTCCTGTCCGCATTCGAGGCCCTTCCCACCTCCCAGCATATATGAAGGGAGCGGCTGCGTGGATGCATGCAGCAGACACACTGCCAGCCTGCAAAATGCAAACCCATCGGTGCCCATCCACACCTGGAATGCACCTGGTGCCAGGAACCGGCCCCCTTCGTGCCCCTCCACCCCCTATCGCTACAACTACACTCTGGGAACTGAAACCTTCCCTTCCCCCGCAGCCCATCATCTGCGGTTTCACTGCCTCTCCTCAATCAACTTCACGACCCTTCATGTGCTCAAACTGCCACGGTCATGCAACACAGACTGTCCTACCCACCCCATCGCCCACACAGCAGCCACACAGAAACTGGCGGACATCCCTGCACCTCTTCACTGCATCCTGCTCAATGCCCGCTCCCTTTGCAAACAAGCCACGGAAACCTGGGACACCATTATCCCCCTCGACTCAGACATCGCCTTCATCACTGAGCCATGGCTAAAACCTTCCTCCAACACAGACATTGCCACAGCCATCCTAGTTGGATACAAGATGATACACCCCAACCGCACAGACAAACACAGCGGTGGCATCACCATCATATTCAAGGAATCCATCCAATACACCATCTCCAATGACGACCCAACGCCCTTCATTGAACGCTTCAACTTCCGACTCCAAACCAATGCCCACACCATGGTGGAAGGCACCCTGGTGTACAAACCCCAGGGACCACGTCCTGCTTTCTGCAACACCATTGCCGACCCCATAGCCCTCCCACCATAGACTCCTTTCACTACGTCCTACTTGGCAATCTCAACTTCCTCCTCTGCAACCCCAACAACGAGTACTCCACTTCTCTCTTTGAAAACCTCAACAATATCGGCCTCACTCAACTTGTCACCAAACCCGCACACAAAGAAGGACACACTCTGGATGCAGTCTTCACCTCCAGCGACAGAATCAACTTCTCACACACAACTCACCTGGACGGACCACAACATCGTCCATTTCACCATCTCCAATGGTCAGCACACTTTTGCAAAGCCCCGCAGAGCTCCCCACTGAAGCTGGGTCAAGGTAACCGAGTCCCTCTGGAAGAAAGCCCTGCACACCACTCAACCCAAACTTCCATCAGACCTCAACCACGCCGTCCAAAACTTCACCTCCTGGATCACCAGATGCGCCAACAGTTGCACAGCTGAAACCAGCCATATCCACTAACACCTCCAAGTCAGTCAGCTGGTGCACCCCAGCACTCCAAGCTCCAAACGCAACTGCAGACGACTTGAGAAACAACGCACAACCAAGGACCCCGCAGACAGAACAGCCTACAAGTCAGCCCTGAACGAGTTCCACCGCCTCATCTAGACGACCAAGAAAGAAGCAATCACCACCTGTTTTAACACTGCAGCCAACCACATGAAAGAATTCTTCAGAATCATCAAGGAATTCTCCAACCAGACAGCCACAGCTACCACCATCCACCCTTCGCAGGAGCTCTGTGACTCCCTCTCAGACTACTTCCACAACAAGATCTCCACCATATACAAAAACTTCAAACCCCAGCCACCCACGCCCACCCCTCACAATGTCCCTCAACCAACGTACATCAACCACTCGATAACCACCTGGTGCCCCTTCATCGAACAAACGATCCGCAGCCATCATGGCGTCCATCCACTGCAGGGCCCCCAACGACCCGTGCCCCCACTAGCTCTTCATCCTCGGATTCAACACCATCAACAAGGAAATAATCACCATCCTCAACACCTCCATCACCATGACATCTTTCCCGCACAAATGGAAGCACACAGAGGTAAGGACCCTCCTCAAGAAACCTACATCGGACCCCAGTAATCCCAAAAGCTACAGACCCATTTTCCTGCTCCACTTCCCTACGAAAGTACTCAAGAAAACTATCAATCAACAGCTCACGACCACCTGTAGTGGAACCAGTTCCCTGCCTCATCCCCCCCCCACTCACCCCCCCCCAGCACACATCACCAGATTGTATGGACTAAACATAGTCTACTATGCCGACAACACCCAACAGGACAGAAGTCCTGAGCTTTGTAAGAACACCTCCATTTGGGACAACAGTTGGTGGCCAACGGAACTCGGACAAACGCCGGCTCCATTAAACCATGCATACCACCTCGGAATCATCCTTGACAACCAACTAACCATGGACCGTCAAATAAACTCAGCTGCCTCCTCTTGCTACTACATCCTCCACATGCTATGCTGCATCTTCACCTGGATCCCCGCAAATGCCCGAAAAACCATTACGCGTGTGCTGATCACCAGCTGCCTAGACTTTGGAAATGCGATCTACGCCGGAATATCCTCCCACCTACTCAAACACTCCAGACACTACATAATACGGCTGCCAGACTCATCTTGAACCTTTCAAAGCGGGCTATCATCACGACCCACGTCAAAAACCTCCACTGGCTTCCCGTTTAGAACTGCCACTTCAAGATTCTCACACTCGCCTACAAGGCTCTTCATAACAGAGGCCTGGCCTACATCAGCCACCGTATGCACTTCCATGTCCCCTCAAGATACCTTCGCTCCACTTCTCTCAACTTTGCACCCCCATCCACTGCAGCTGCAGCGGAGGCCGCTCTTTTTCCTACATCGTGGCCAAGTCCTGGAACAACCTTCCCCCTCCATCTCGGAGCGGCCCCCTCCTTGGCAGATTCAGAAGGAAATTCAAGACATGGCTATTTGGCGGAGAAGAGGCTCCCGAAGCACCCAGATACCCCTAGGGGTGACAGTCCCGGGCTCTATAAATGTTTGATTGATTGTCAAAATACAGGAGTGGGGCCTATGTAGACCCTGCATAAATCCTCCCAGAGTGGAATGGCGTCAGTGCGCAACCGCATGGCGCAACCTTCTGACGCACAGGAATCTGTGGCTAGATACCTTTAGGTAAGGGTCTTTATGGTAAAGGCTAAGTCACAAGTGAAGAGGAGTATGCTTAAAATCTGGAATTCAGTCCAGCGTCAATGCCAAATCACAACATCAGGCTTTTTCTGGTTTCTGAAGCCTAGAGGAACTTACTATCAGCTACTGTCCCAAAGGTTGTGGTCACCCAGTAGTATTGAATACATCTTGGTAGAGGAGATCTGACCACAGATGAAGACAGTGTCTAACAAAACTGAGGGCCGTATTTAGAGTTTGGTGGACAGATTTCCCATCCGCGTATTACGATTTCCATAGCATATCATGGAATTGTAATACCGTCAAGTTTGTGACAGAATAATCCCACCCGCCAACTCTAAATCAAACCCTAGAGTCTTGCTTCAATGCCTTCAAACGCTGGCCTATAGTAAAGATACACTTTCTCATTCAAGCAGATCACAGCTGCTATGCGTAGTCATTAATCAACAATATAAACTGATCTGTCTGACTTTCCCCCTCATTGCCTCAAAAAGAACCCCCCAAGTGCTTGTCAAAATTTAAGAAAAAATATATATTCCGGATTAAACTAATTTTTATTAAGTCATCTAGTTTTGTTGTAGCTAGCTGACTCAAGTTAATCTAAATAATTTGTTGTAAGGCCTTTTTGTAACAGCGTCCCACAAGATCTTTATGTGTATAAGGTAAAATATGTTGAAATCATTGAGTGGAAACTCCCTGATCTCAGATAGCAGAAATTGTCAATCACAATGATAAAGAGCAAGGAGATACTAACACATTTTGGTGTTCTTTTGTATCCACCCAGAAGAAGAGAAAGAAAAAAAAGAAAAAAGTGTTTAAAGTTCCAGAAGAAGTGATCAACGATCGGTCCAAGGATTGTAATATGGACATCATCCACTCCCCCTCTCCTGGTAAGTGGTGGCAAACAGCATCATCATAGTATTTTTCAGCATCAGATGCTCCATATTTTGTGTTTAATCATGATGATGGAGTATTTTTCTTTTGTTAGGCCTAACTCCAAAGAACAGTGATTCACTTTAAAAGAGAGCATTTGTATTGGAGGAGAAATGCCTTGAACATGGCTTGTTATACCTAAAATTATATTCTACTCGAAAGTGCAGTCATTTCAGTGTGTTAAATAAACTGAACAATTATTTGACAACATATATCAGCCTCAAAGATTAATAAACGCATGAGTATGGTGTACAGCTATCAGCCTAGTATTTTCAGGACGGTTGTCATGTGCAGTTGCAAAACAATATACTACTTCCACATGGACAGATTCTTTCTCACGTTCCCATATATCACAATCACAAGCTGCAGTCAGCACCAGATGCCAGCAATTCCTATCCACTATGTTCCCTGTAGGGTGCATATGCACCCTACTTTTCCCCCACTTGCACATTCTCTCAGGAAGGACTTCCATCACTGCACGCATCATGTAAGACACCATTCATCAGCCACTCATTTATAAGGTGATTTTCTCATAAACTGGTCACTTTTTTGTTGATTGTGCACTGGGAACACTAGTCATCCTTATTAGACCAAATTGGTGGTAAAGAGGACAGCAACAGGTAAGTGCCCCTCTTTTGATGTCTATGGGGTATTACAAGGGTTTGCACCAGCAGCAACACCACCTGCACCTACAGCTTAATCCATTAGTGTTTGAGGTAGAGGATGTAGTGATTTGTTTGTTCCTTAGCTTGTGACAGTGATCTGTGCTTGTGCCTAGAGAAGGTTACCTAGGTAACGGGTTGAACTTTTTGAGGCACTGGAAGACTGGCACTGGAGATATGAGTAACATGCAGTTGGTCCTGAAATAAATCTGTTGATACTTCCCTACATGTCCCAGTTGTCACTACTTTTTGGTGGGAAGCAGACCTACCCGCGTGTGCTGACAGCCCCGCATCTTTTCGGCTGACACTCCAAATCTCTGAGGCTGTTCTGTTGCCATTGAGGACTGGATGTTTGTGCTGGGAGTTGTCTGGTTGCTCATTGTACCCTGACTGATTTTCAGTGAGCCTTGTTTCCAGAGGCTGAGAACGCACAGTAGGGATATAGTGCAAGCATTTCTCCAGCTGTTGTTACAGCTCTTGTTGGCACTAGTGGGATGTGGTCCACCATTTTTAAATACATATGGTGCACCAATACACAGCAGCAACTCCACGCAAAGGCCACACAATATGGCCCATGTCATGCCTATCTTGGTCATTTGTTTTCAGTTACAGAAACTGTAACTCTGACGCACAAGACATGGGACATGATGCCATGTTTCAGCCACCCTGGTAGTATTAAATTAACCACCAAATCTTTTAAAACCTTCTCAGCATTAAATGTTATTTTGCCACAGCACGAATACTAGATAGAACAAGCGCTGAGAAAAGTAAGGTAGCAATTACTTTTCAAGTACATTTCAGTATTTATTTTCATTTCTTCTGGGATTTGACTAGTCTCCTTCAAGATATTTTTTACATCTAGAGCTAGGAGCGGTTTCATTTCATTACAGTACCATTATTTTCCATACCAGACTGCAAAATGCTAATTCTCAATTATGTGTGCAGCATATCAGACCTTTAACACACCTACAGCCATTTCTTCCTTTACCAGGGTAGCCCCTAATGAAATGGACGAAAGGGAAAGAGTATTTTTTTAATTACATCTCTACAATTGAAGATGATTCCTCAGAAGAATTTTCACCCATAAAGTGTGGAAAAAAAAGATTGTGCTTCTCATGTTGGGTCCTGAGAGCTTGCAAATGTACATTCAAATGGAGAAAAAAGTCAGAAAGCCTGATGAATGTGATGTTTTTAAAAATGCTTTTGATGATCTGGATGGTTACTTACAACCTACAGTCTGTGTACTTATTGAGAGATTTCATTTCTTTAATCACAAGTAATGCATTATTGAGCATATTAAAGAGTATGCATCTACCTTAAAAGAATTGTCTGCTTTGTGAAAATGTGGTAAATTACATGATAATTTTATAAGAGATCAAGGTGTCATGCCCAATAACGATTCTAACCTACAGGAGAGGTTGTAGGTAAATGGTGGTTCTTCTTTTCAAGACATTGTAGCCTTTGTAAAAAAAGACAGAGTTCTCTGAAAGGTGAGCTGAGGCAGCATTAAAAAATCCATCTTCGTAGCCAAATCAACCTTCATTGGTGTCAAATGTTTCCCAGTTTTTCCTCTAAAATGTTTTCAAGGCGTAGCCCTCGTAAGAACAGACCCAATAAATATCAGGATAACATTCATAGAAATGGCACAGAGTTTCATTGTTACAGATGTGGAAGCAAAGATCATTTAGCATGAGACAAAAACTCTCTAGCCAGCAAAGTCAAACGTTCATATCATGAAATAATTGTTTATTTTGCACAAATGTGCTGGAAAAAGAACAAAACAGTTAAATGCATTATCAAAAAATCTAGAAGAAGAGGAATCTTATATAGATGGAGTGCTCAGCATTTATTATAATATTTTAAACATCAACTCTAAGACAAACCGGTTTAGCAAATTGTGATAGAGGTGTAGGGATACAGGTCATTTCTGAATCAGGTTTTCCTTTAACTGTTGTTTTAAAATCAATTTGGATGGATCATTTAAGAATAGTTTGTGAATTGAATTAAATCTTACAGATCTGCACCCAGAATGTTTCACTGGTACTGTCTTCGTTGGGTCCAAAACCCTAATATTCGAGTTTAAAAAGAGCATGGCTAAATGCAAGTTATATGTTGCAGAGAAAGGACCTTTGGTGCTTGGGTGGATTGACCAGTGAGCATTGGAAATTACCTTAACTCCCAACAGTGAGGAAATGTATTATCCCATACATGATGAGTGATGTGAAATACGGAAAATGAAGCAAAAGCAATTCCATGTAAAGTTGGGGTGCCTAAAGGTTTCACTCACAAGATAGTGTTAACCTGTATGTCCTAAGGGAAGAAATATACATGTTCAGTGTCAAAGAAAAAGCTAATGTGGAACTTAACAAATTGGTGGAAAATGAGATAATACGGTCCATTGAGTGCACACAATGGTTGGCTCCTTTGTTCGTGGCACACAAGGCAAGTGGCCAAACAAGAGGATGCATTTATAGAGATCTAAACAAAAGCAGTGTTGTGGATAAATTTCAGCTTCCTTAAATCAGCGATTTGCTAGCGAAGACCAAATATGTTTAATGGTTTTGCACTATTGATCTAACTTCGGCCTACTACCAGGTACCACTTCATCCTGGAAGCAAGAATTGTACTGCTTTTATTACCCTCTACAGTGTTTTTGATTTATTCGGAAGTCGTTTGGACTTGCTTTGATAACAGTTATTTTCCAAAGATTAATACACAAATTATTCAAACATCTTAAGAGTCATTTTGTTTCAGGATGACATCCTGATAATGGACAGGAACTGAATTGAACATGACCACCTACTGAGGAAAATGTTGTGGTTTCTAAGTAAGAATGGTTTGGCTGGGGAATTTATAAAGTGTAGGTTTGTTGTAAAATTTGTGACATATCTTGGCCTTAAAGTTAGTGAACTAGATATAACATGTACTAGATTATTATGTAAGGGATGCACCACATCATCTACTAGCAAGAATGAGATAAGATTCTTTTTAGAGTGTATCTGAGTTTTTTCAGAATTTGTCAAGAACTTTGTCAGCGAAACCTATGGCTTGATTCAGTTAATCAAAGCTCGATTAGTATTAGCTTGGAATTATAACTTGAAGCAAACATTTGTAGCATTAAGAATGATATTTGTCAAGCCGCTCTTCTGCATAGTTTCAATCCTTCCATTCATTTTGTGATCACTACTGATGCAAGCGGGAAGGGGTTAGGAGCGGTCTTTTTTGAAGTTACTAAAGATGGTAACAAATATGCCTTGCCGTTTGCTTCTCACTCCCTTTTGCCCATGGAATAAAAATATTCTGTGATAGAAATAGAGATGTTACCCTTTGATTCGGCCATGGGAAAGTTTCAACAATACATATGAAGTTCAAAGATCACTGTGCAAGTCAGTCACAAACCTTTGTCAACCTAAAAGCTAAAAATAACACCATGGATCGCCAGGATGTTGCTAAGGTTGCTAGATTTTATGATGATGTTTAATATCTCCCAAGTATACATAAGAAAATAGCTGATTTTTGAAGTAGAATACTGCTACCCCCTGAAGAGTACATTCTGTGTGAACGTGATGAGTACAATGTGGCTTTCGTGGATGATGTTGTTGAAGAATGTAGGTTTGTAGCACGTGATTGGGATTCAGAATATTGTGCTGATCGAATATTGTGTAACATTACAAACTATTTCAATGGATCACAAAATATGTTATTGTTCTTTTGGACCTATTTTCCAAGTGACCTGAAGTAGAAAATCTAAAAACAATCGACTCACGGGCAGTCATATAATTTCTAGTGAAGGCTTTCATCAAAGAAGAAATTCCAAAAACATTACCAAGCAATAATAGACCAATTTAACAACTATGTTGTGGGATAGCTATTTTATGTTGAATTGTTGTAGTTAATTCTTTTCATTTTTAGGACTCTTTTTCTTCCATGATTTATAAAGTTATCTGTTGATTACTATTGTTTCACTTATGATTCATTATTGTTTATATATGCATTAACCTCTTCGCTGCCAGACCTTTTCCCCTCAGGTGCCAGGCCTTTTTTTGGCTATTTGGGGCAGTTTGCACTTAGGCCCTAATAACATTTTGTCCACATAAGTTACCCACGCCAAATTTGCGTCCTTTTTTTCCAACATCCTAGGGGTTCTAGAGGTACCCGGTCTTTGTGGGTTCCCCTGAAGCAGACCAAGAAATTAGGCAAAATACATTTTGTTTTAAAAAAAAAACAAAATGGAAAAAAGGGCTGCAGAAGAAGGCTTGTGTTTTTTTTTTTACCTGAAAATGACATCAACAATGGTTTTGTGGTGCAAAAATCACCATCTTCCTAGCTTTCAAGAACAGGCAGACTTGACTCAGAAAACAACATTTTTCAACACAATTTTGGCATTTTATTGGGACATACCCCATTTTTACAATGTTTTGTGCTTTCAGCCTCCTTCCAGTTAGTGACAGAAATGGGTGTGAAACCAATGCTGGATCCCAGAAAGCTAAACATTTCTGAAATGTAGACAAAATTCTGAATTCAGCAAGGGGTAATTTTTGTAGATCCTACTAGGGTTTCCTACAGTAAATAACAGCTGAAATAAAAAAAATATTGAAATTGAGGTGAATTCATGTTTTACTCTGTAACGTTTTTCTTGCGATGTCAGATTTTTGAAAGCAATATACAGTTACGTCTGGTGGTCTCTTCTGGTTGCGGGGATATATAGGTCTTGTAGGTTCATCAAGATCCCTAGGGACCCAGAGCCAATAAATGAGCTGCGCCTTGCAATGGGTTTTCTTTGTATGCCGGGTATACAGCAATACATTTGCTGAAATATAAAGAGTGAAAAATAGGTATCAAGGAAACCTTTGTATTTCCAAAATGGGCACAAGATAAGGTGTTGAGAAGCAGTGGTTATTTGCACATCTCTGAATTCTGGGGTGCCCATATTAGCATGTGAATTATAGGGCATTTCTCAAATAGACATTTTTTTTACACACTGTCTTACATTTGGAAGGAAAACATGTAGAGAAAGACCAGGGGCAATAACATGTGTTCTGCTATTCTGTGTTCCCCCAAGTCTCCTGATAAAAATGGTACCTCACTTGCGTGGGTAGGTCTAATGCTCGCGACAGGAAACGCAACATGGACACATCACATTTTTACATTGAAATCTGACGTGTTTTTTGGAAAGTGCCTCGCTGTGGATTTTGGTCTCTAGCTCACCTAGGGAAACCTACCAAACCTGTGAATTTTTGAAAACTAGACACCTAGGGGAATTCATGATGGGGTTACTTGTGGGGCTTTTACCAGGTTCTGTTGCCCAGAATCCTTTGCAAACCTCAACATTTGGCCAAAAAAACACTTTTTCCCCACACTTCGGTGACAGAAAGCTTTGGAATCTGAGAGGAGCCACAAATTTCCTTCACTTGTATGGGTAGGCCTAGTGCCCATGAAAGGAAAGGCCCCAAAACACTATCTGGACAAAAGAAATCAAAATTATCAAAAACAAAACTACCTGTTTTTGTGGGGGACACCTGTATTTTTGCTCCTGGGCTCAGCAGCCATCTAGGGAAACCTACCAAACCCGGAAATTTCTGAAAACTAGACACCTAAGGCAGTCCAAGGAGGGTGACTTGCGTGGATCCCCCAATGTTTTCTTAACCAGAATCCTCAGCAAACCTCAAATTTAGCTAAAAAATCTAATTTTCCCACATTTCCGCACCGCACAGGAACAAATTTCCTACCACCCAACGTTCCCCTCAGTCACCCAGTAAAAATGGTACCTCACTTGTGTAGGTGGGCCAAGTTCCTGTGACAGGGAAGAGCCAAAAACATGTCAAAATTGAGGGGTCAAAAAGGGAAGTTTAGAAAAAAAACATTTTTAGGCTGACAAATGCAGCAGACTTTTTATCGGTATAGATGAGACAATGCTGGGTGGTAGGAATTTTGTGGATTCCTGCAAATTCCGGAAGGTTCCATCACAAAAATGTGGGAAAATGTGTGATTTCCAGCAAAGTTGGAGGTTTGCAGGGCATTGTGGGTAGGAAAATGGTGCGGGGTGCATGTGAAGCACACCACCCTGGAATCACCCAGATGTTTAGTTTTCAGATGTGTGTAGGTCTTGTGGATTTTTCTACATGGCAGCGTCCCAAAAGTCCAAAAAGTGCAGCCCTCACAATTCCAAGAGGAACGATTTTGAGAGTTAGACAAGCTCTCCTGGCCCAAATGTAAAACCAGACCCAAAAATAATAAAATATCCACTTGCTTGCCGTGGGATAAGATGTTTTAGAATTCAAGGGAGAGCTGAAAGACTGTTACCCCCTTCAGTAGAGTTGGGGGCATAACCAGGTCCATACTGGTTGGTAGCCACCACCCCACTATTTTTTGTATTTTTTATTTCCTGGCATCTAGTAGACTTTCTGCCCCATGTATTTGGGTTGGGGGTATGACCAGACCCCCACCCTCTTATTTTGGAAACCAAAATCTTCCCTGGTCTCTGGCGGGATAGGCCTTCCAAAAATAGGCCGATCTGCTCCTAAGAGGGGCAGATATGGCCCACAGGAATATGCCCCCATAGGGAGTGACCTTTGCCCACGGGGCATCCCCCCAAAACAAACAAAACACACACACCAATCCCCCGGGGGCAGATCGGCCTAATAAAAATAGGCGGATCTGCCCCCAAGGGGGGCAGAAATGGCCTAAAAGTAATTTTGCCCCCGGGGAGCGACCATTGCCTAAAGGGTCGCTCCCCACATATAAAATAAATAAATAAACAAAAAATAAAATTATCCCTGGTGTCTAGGGGGTTTCTGTCCTTCCTGGGGGCAGAAATGGCCTAAAAATAATTTGGCCCCCTGGGGAGCAGCTCTTGCCCAAGGGGCCGCTCCCCTCATGTCCATAACAAAAAAACAAAAAAAACCCTGGTGTCTAATGGTTTCTGCCCCCCTTGGGGGAAGATTGGCATACTAAAAATAGGACGATCTGCCCCCAAGGGGGGCAGAAACGGCCTAAAACTAAATCCCTCCCCCCCGGAGAGCGGCTGCTCCCCTAATTCAGCAACAAAAATAAACAAACATTCCCTGGTATCTAGTGGCCTTTCTGCTGCCTGATCACATTGTGATCGGGCAGCACAAATGCTGAGAGAGACATGAAAGGAGAGGAAAGGCCCTTCCTTTGCTTTCATGCCTCTCTCGTCCCCTCCACGTGATCGGAGGAGAAATGCTTGCCAGCCTCTGATGAGAAGTCATCAGACGCAAAGGGTGGTGAGGTTGGAAGGGGAATCGATTACCCTTCCATCCCTGCCCAGGGAAGCGCGGGGTGCCAGGCCCCTGGTGGGATCGCTAGCGCTTCTCCTGTGGGCCCCTGTCTGGATGTAACGGTTACGTCCTGGGCACCCGAGCGGTGCTGCCCAGGACGTAACCATTACATCCAGGGCACCCGAGGAGTTAAGGTGGGGAGAGAGTGCGGTGATTATTTTGTACCTCAGCTCTTGCTAAGGTGACAGTGTTCTATGCTTGTGCCTGGAGGAAGTATCCTAGGTGAGGGGTTGGAATTTCTGAGGCATTGGAAGATTAGCACTGGAGTCATGAGGAGCACATAGGTGGTACTGAAATATGCCAGTTCCTAATTACCTGCATTGTCTCAGTCATCATTACAGGGAGTGCAGGGATTCAGAGGCGTCTGTGGTGTCCTAGTGTAACACATAAATTGTTATTCGGTTCTATTGGATATAGGTGGCAGAATGAGGGCTGTCATGCACATCTTTTGTGTTTCCTTTCCCACACCCGATGATTCTATTCTCTATTTATCTGGTAAGTAGATTCAGCGGGTGTTAGAGCTGCATCTGACAAGGACTTTCTGCTTTGGTCATTATGGTGCACCTTATGAGTTTGGCGAAAATTACCACCAAACGCGGTGCGGTATGCCATTAAAAGACTGCGTGGACGCAGCACCGTAATACAACCCCAAAGGCAAAATCATCCAGATAAGAGCGAGGTATCTGACCCCGCCAGGCCAAACAACATCGAGAAACAGACTGCACAGAATCCACCACCACCATGGCAAAAATAAACCGCCTTCCCAGTTATGAATCACTAATCAGCACAGTGGTCATGCAACAGCGGTATGCCATTGGTGGTACGGACAGCCGCGGCCACGTAATCGCCTCACCAACAACAACACCCCACATTGGTCATTTTGAAAACCCCACACCTGAGACACATACATAGACTTCACATACTCACACACACCACTATAAAACACTCACATCACCTACAATCCCTAGCTATGCCTACCTGCTGCCACACAACTCCCGGCCAACTGGAAAGGGAAACCACAAACTCAAATCATGTCTTTGCCTACTCCACACAGCACATATAACTCACAAACACACAACCACACATCCCTCAACTGCACCTTCAAATATCACCACACCTGTCACCAACTCACTCACACAGTCCACTACCTAAAACAACAACAACACCACCACATCTCATCACACATCTCTCCACACAACCCACTATGGCACCCCCTAAGAACCTCCGTTTCACTGCCAGGAAGTTGCAGACCATGGTGGATGAAATAATCAGGGTGGAGCCACAGCTGTTCGATGCACACGTCCAGCAGACATCCATTGCCAGGAAGATGGAGCTATGGCAGAAGATCGTCAACAGGGTGAATGCAGTTGGAAACCATCCATGCACAAGAGACGACATCAGGAAGAGGTGGAATGACCTTCGGGAATAGGTTCGGTCCATGGCATCACAACACTAGATTGCCATCCAGAGGACTGGCGGTGGTCCCCCACTACCTCCCCCAGAGTTTACTGGGGAGGAGAAGGTCATGGCTATCCTGCATCCTGAGGGACTCACTGGACTCACTGGAGGACTGGACTCTGATAAGTCAATGATGCAATACTCCCACCACCTGCACCTGAGAGGCATGTTTACCCCCTTCCCAAGACACCCTATCCCATATCTATCCCTCCCCATCCCCTGCATGCCCGCGCACCGCACTAACACCTACCCAACCAATGTGCACACAACCACCAGTCCCTGCTTGGAATGCTTGAAATACAAGTCCCACAATGCATCACCCATTCCACTAATTGCACTGCACTCATCCCAATGGGAGTCTTGCATGCAGATGTATTGGGGATGTAAGCACAAGAAACTGGTGGCAGATGCTGACAGGGATATGGCAGTGACAGGGCAGAGGACAGAAACAGAAGGAAACACATGCCACTTCTAATGTGTGCAAGCAATGCACATGTGCAATGTCCCATCGACAACTAACTGACTGTCAATACCATATCCCCTGAAGCTGTTGAACGCTACTGCCACCAAGCTAACACACAGTCAAACACTCTGCAGGACACACAATCGTTTTGTTTTTTTTTAACACCAGAGGTACTACTGCTCAGGGCAGCCGCCAGGAGGTGCCACTCCCACAGCAGAAGGCCCCAGTGATGACAGTACAGCGGGATCCCACCATAGGAAGACCTGTGAGGAACAGATATGTAGAATACATTTAGGTACAGTTTGTTCAATGACACATGTACCTGCTATTTGTCCAAAGTTGGACATCATTGCCAGAGTACTGTTACTTCTTGACTGACAATTTCACACAAATCTATGCAGGCAATGTTGTGGGAAACACTATGCAAAACGTACCTTCAACTCATTGGAAATATAGCTGAATGAGCTGAGTTCTGGAGTCCACATCATCCTCCCCTTCTTCATCAATGTCCTCTGTTCCCTCAGCTGCCACCGGTGGATCAGGTCATTCCTCCTCTTCCAATAGGGGTACAAGTCTCCTTAATGCCAAGTTGTACAGCATACAGCAGGCCACGATGATCTGGAGAACCTTTTTTGAGGAGTGGCACAGGGATCCGCCTGACAAATGCAGGCACGGGAATCTTGCCTTCAGTAGGGCGAAGGCCCTTTCGATGACTCTTTTTGTCCTGCCAAGTGCCTCATTGTAGCAGATGTCACCCCCTGACCTGGGATACCTCACTGGTGTCAACAGCCAGGGCAGGTTTGGATAGCCAGAATCTCCTGGAAAGTGTGGGAATACCTAGCACACGTCACCATTGTGCAGAGGGTAAAGAGTAAGAAAGGCAGGTTGTTAGCTACTGCACTCTCACATCTCACTCACCCACAAGCCAGACTCTCTCCCCTTGTAGTTGTGCCATCAGGTGTGGGACATTGCTGTTCCTCAAAAGGTAAGAGTCATGCACAGATCCAAGGAATTGGGCAATCACTTGGGAGATGTACTGGTCTGCAAGACACACCACCTGTACATTAATAGAGTGATAACTTTTTCTGTTCCTGTACGATTGTTCGTTTACCCTGGGAGAAATCAAGGGAATATGGGTGCCATCTATGGCCTCAATCACATGTGGAATGCGTGCAATGGCACAGAAATCATATTTCACAGTGGGAAAGTCACCAGTTTGGGGAAATTTGATGTAGCTGTGGAGTTGTTTCAGCAAGGCAGTGAGGACATCCCTTACTGAACATTGGCTGTGACACACCTGCTGCCAAGGCGACTGTCGCCTGAAATGACCCACTGGCCAAAAAATGTTGCACAGATAGTACCTGCACAGTAGGGGTAATAGCATAGAGATTACGTAGAGCTGGAAGTGGATCTGGCTCCAATTAGGCACACAGTTCACATATGGTCATCCGGTTCAGACGGTAGGTCAGTATGATGTGTTGTTTCTCAATGGTTACCAGGTCAACTAGGGGCCGATACACCGGTGCATTCCTCAGTCTCTGCATGGGTCGGTACCTAGGGAGGGCCAACACACATATGTCGCCACACCAACACATTGCAGATGATGTCAACGCACACACAACTACACAAACATAGCCTTTATGTAATGGAAGGGTTGTATACAGCTAACATTGTGACAGTCGACGTGTGATCACAGTGCTATGCAACCCACAAATGCAGCTAGCTGATGCCACACATCACCTATGGCATGTATTGCTGTGTATGACTGATGTGCTAATGTACAAGAAGATATGACCGCATGGAGGGTGCATAGAGATGCTTGCAAATGAACAGATAATTCCAGGCTTGTGAACGGGGCCCTACCCCTGTATGCCAAGTTGAATGGGAGACCAGAGGAGCAGGTGAGTGGATTAACAGTGTCCTAGCTGTGAGTGTGATTGCTTGGGTTGCATGTATGTGTGAATGTAGGATTACCGAGTGTATAAGAGTAGTGGAGTAGGCCATCAATGTGTACCTGTAGGAAGATGATGGAATGTATGGTAGCCTACTGTCAGTTCGATTGCACCCTATGTTAGCATGCATGTGGTAAGGCTACATTAATGTGTATTTCTTTGTGTCTCTCATGCAGGTCAGCGCCCATCAGAAGAAGGGGTTAATGCAAGCCATCCCCAAGGATGTGTGGAACCTGGGGGTCTATAGCAGGTGGAGCACCCACTGCGGGAAATGGTGGGAGGACCTAAGACGCTGGGCCCGGAAGATCGCAGAGGCCAGCTGGGGACGGCCTCCCAACAAGGGAGGGGTGCACGTCGGACCCTGACCCCCCTAATGGCCTGCATACTGGCAGTGACCTACCCTGCCTTGGATGGGCGCTTGAAGTCATCACAGCAGCCACAAGGGGATGATTTCTCACACTGTCCTGCATGCCAACTGTATTGGGGGGATGGTAGGCAATGTGGGGGGGAAAGGATGCTCTTACAGTGACTCATAGGTGTCAGGTTATGCAGGTGTTCAGCTTCTTGACCGGGTTACATTACCTTGTTGTGTAGGGGCCATGTGTACCCAGGGGAGTTGGAAATTGGGTAGTACAGTCAGTCAGGTAGTGTTCCTGTTGTCTTGCTAAGTTACATAGTGGCACTCAAAATATCTGAGCATTAAATGGATACCTCAGTTGGAGTTGCAGGACATTTACAATGAATCTGTAGGGCATCACTGTCAGTGCAGTGTACTCCAAATAGGCTGGTAATCCCTATCAGTGGTATATTCCTGTAGTGCAAAGGCTATGGTAAGGTGAGGTCTGACACTGAAGTGTACTGCATTTATGTCTGCCTGCATCATAGTTGAGTTGCTCACAGCCTCCATCCCTTTCTTTGTCTCCATCCCTCCTGTTTTCTTGTGTCATTGTGTGCCTCAGCATCATCAGGTGAAGAAGCAGAGGCACCAGCGAGTGGGGGTGTTGCAGCCCAAGGGACTTAGGAGGCACAGTCCACCGATGCCGAGGGAACCAGTGGGTTGGAGGGCAAGGGGAGCACCACAGGGGATCCTACTACCACTGCAACAGCAGACTCTGATTCCTCCTCCGATGGCAGCTCCCTGGTGGTGGCGAAGCCCTCTGGGACCACTGCAATGATATCTTCGTCCGCGAAGCCCCTCCTCCCCCCCTCCACCAGCACCTCCCTCCCAGTAGCTCCCCACCAAGTTGCTTGTGCCCGCTCACCCAGGAGGGTGGGCGTCTCCTTCGCCGCGGGCACCTCAGTCCCTGCCCCAGTCAGCCCTGATGCCCTTCTTAAGGAGGCTGTTGACCTCCTGAGAACCATCTCCGTGGGACAGACAACTATCGTGAATGCCATCCAGGGACTGGCATCCCAGATGCAGCAAACCATTGCCTACCTGGAAGGCATTCATGGTGCCTTGTCTGGCCTCCAGAGATCGCTTAAGGCTCTGGCCTCCTCTTTGACAGCAGCCAGGTCCCTGGTACCTCGGCCCCCCTTCCGAACTACCTGTGCCCCATCCAGCAACCATCTCCCCTCACCGATCTCAAGCACACAAGCCACACAGCATGCACGCAGAACAGCACACACGCCACACAAGGACACACACAGGTACTACAAGTCACACCGCAGCCATGCACACACTCAACATACAGCCTCAAGCATAACAGCCATGTCCTCCACTGTCTCCCCCACCACATCCTCCCTTACAGTGACCCCACCACACACACGCGTAAGCACTGCATCCTCACTACCAGATCCTGCCACCATTGACACAGTCACCACAACAGCAGTCACCCAGACATGCACCCCAGACACAGCCCCTGCACTCACCACAACCATATCAGACACCTGCAGCAAATACACCAGACATGCAGACACCCCCACAACTTACATTCATATGACCTGTTTGTCCTCTCCCACCCTTTTTTTACCCCCCTCCTCCCAAAACACATAACCTCACCCACTCAGGCACCCACATCCATCCACCAAACACAAGCAGACTGATCACCCACCTGCATAAACATCCGGCACACATACACGTCCTACCACCACTCCCTCTACCTCTACTCCCACGCCTGTTTCCACAGCCCCTCCCCGTGCGCCTACAAAACATTTCCTTTCCTGTGTTGACCTGTTTGAACCTGCTGGCCCACCCCATCTTTTCCCTGCGCATACCCATGGCCTCCCCAAGCCCAGTACCTCTGCTTCAGAATCCTCCCTAGACCTTCCTTCCGGTTCCCATGTCCCTTCCCCCTCCAAGAAAACCTGTCCAGAGGCCTGATCCCACTCCCACCCACCGATCTAAACCCACACCCCCTTCATCAAAAGCTAAGGCCAAGCCCCCCCCCAAGCAGAAGCCCAACCCCCCCTACCGACTCCAAGCCCCCCTCCCAAGCTGGAGCCCAAGGCCCCCCTTCCTAACCTGATCCCCACCACCAACCCTCCCCCTGAGGTGCCTGCCCCATTGATTCCCCTGCACTGTAGAGGCCATGGTCATGTCAGGAGTCACGTTGGGGCCTTGTTGGGACTGTCTGGCCGCATGGTCATGGACCTCAGAACTGCCCAATGGGCCCATTTATAAATAGTTCCCATTTCCCCTTTTGTTTTGCACAAAAATATATCTGGCCAACCTGCACAGTTGGTGCACTTTGATCAAGTTGTCCTTGACTATGGCTGCCTCGTGTGTACAGGTATGTGTATCGTTGTCCCCATCTGTGCATGTGTACTGTGCCTGTGTGGGAACATCACTTCTATTTTTCACTTTTGCCCCAGTCTGTATTTGTGTGTGCAGTGGTGTTTGTGTGGTCATGGGTTTGGAAGTTGGTGGGATGGTATGTGTGTGGGCAATTGATTGTGATGTGTGTTCAATTGTTATGCTTGGTGTGGGTGGAGTGAGTGGTATGGGCGATGGCATCATGGTATGGTACCAGTGTATGTGTGGATGGCACTTGTGGTTGTGTGACGTATCTGTGTCTGGTATGCCATATTTTGCCTTGTGTCTGTGTTGGCCCTGGTTTTGTGATCAGTTTGTGTGTGGCTGGGTATGAGTGTTGTGGCGTGTTTATGGTTGGTGTTGTTTGGTGTGTGAGTGTTGTGTGTGTAGGGTGTGGTGTGTATTCTGGTTGTGCATGAGTGTATTGTGAGTGTGCATGTGTGTATGTATATATGGGTAGAGATGTTGCTGTGGGTGTGTTTGTGTGTGGGCGTGGCAGTCGGTGTTGGTGTGTGCGGCATGTGGGTGTGTAATTGTCCCCTTCCCTCCCTTGCGTGGTAGGCAGGGTACTCACCATTGTCATCTTCGTTGGCGCTGTATGTCCTGGAGGTGGATTGCAAGTACCAGCATTGGGAAGATCTCCACTTTACGCTCAATGTTGTCGGTGGCCTCCTCTGTGTCACTACGGTGACTGTTTCCTTAAATACTGTTCCTTTCTGCCAGGCTTTGGGTGGAGGTTGGCCTGCCCCGGAAATCGTGGCGATGAGCTGATCCCTAATACGGTGGGCAATAAGGTCCTTTCCGTCGCTCTGTAGATGGCATCCACCGTCGGCGGCGGTCGGCCCGCACTGACGGGGTACTCAGTGTGTGTTGGCCTGTTCACCACCACGGTCGCAATGCGTGGTCTGCACCGCCAGCCTGTTGTCGGTCAGATCCCCACCGCCGGCATAGCAGGACTGTTTCCACCAGGCTCGTAATGAAGGCCTATCTGTTGTATTAGATCTGCTGCCTGATACTTCAAGGAGCATAGTCTTCCATCAGCGATTCTGTGCACTGCTCTTTGTTGGTGTCAGCATTGTGAGGCACACACACTGCCCTATTTACCTGCCACTTTATGGGGCATCATGAAGGCATATGCTATCTATTTATTGTGTCTTTAAACATCCATGGGTTTTAACAAAATGGTCATTCATGTAATTGTTATTTATTTATTGTTTTTTTTTATTATAAAAAGTCGATTAATTGTTTTGAATGCACTTCATCATCTTTAGTCCATTCTGCTTGTGCGTACTCATGACCTGTGTGGGTCGGGTTAGCTGAAGGCAGGCGTTAGTTACTGATCTTATGGTGCACTTTGGTCCAACATTCTTGTTTTCTTCTCCGCTTTCTCTGATAAATATTGTGACTTCCCAGGAAGTTACTGTGTCCTCCGATGAGGTATGTAGGGTATCTTATAGCTTTAACCTGTGTGAATGATGTGTTGCATCCAATCTGATGGCAACTATGAACCAAGATTTTGTCACTTTGGTGTATATGTTCTTGTCCTTTGTGTACAATAAGCACAAATATGTTCAATAATGTTATATTTATGGGATTAATTAATTACATACAAAGACATTTATGACTATGAGTGGTGAGACTTAGACATGAGAACTAATTAAATAGCATACTTGCTCACAACGACAAGATGAAAAACACCATCAGGAGCATGGTAAGCAGAGTCAGAGAAATACAATGCTGATTGATCGATGCAGAACCTGCAGGTGCATCTGTGAACATCAGAGGCAGCCCCAGGTTCCGTGCGTGAACGAGCTGAGTAATGAACTGGCCAGCAGCATTGACTTGGGAACGGGGTGCGCCTTTCCAAGGCAGCAGACTGAAGACTTTTTACAGTGTGGGAAAAGATATGTTCATTTCTGTATACTTAAATTAGTTATAGTGGCAAGCCATCGATTAAGGCTAATCTCTATTATTAATTGGTACGACAAAGGCATTAGACTTACTTACTAATTTTGAAACCATGCAAATGCCATTAAGCCTTTATGAGTGGATTATTATCCAGCGCTAAAGCCTGCATACAGGTATTTTATTACATAGAGTGTCTCCGATGAATGTATAAGGCAAGGTTTTTATTGTTGGTTACCTCCTATGACAAATTCTGTGGGTAGAGGATTTACAATTTGAATCTTCTTAGGAGGGATTGTATATTGTTTTGCCGCTTGGGTTAGCAGCTCCCAGAGCCCAAATGGTATGATATTGTATGGCCCATCAAAAGTACATGTTGCTTTTTCACATGTTCATTACATTACCACTTATCAGTGTTTGCTTTGTTATGGAAACAACTTGCTGCTCTGACATGGATTGTTAAAGGAGACAATCTCTAGTTCCAGTTAGTATATCTTGAAGTGGTATCACGCAGAATGGCACATCTTCTGTGTGAAAATATATTTGATCTATTGATTAAACATAATATCTAGTATCTGCTGCCTACCCGAGACTTGGCTCATGAAACCAGTGCATATAAATGGATACAAGACCTACCATACACCTGCTTTACCCTCTAGACAAGGGAGATCAAATTGCGGGTGGGGGGGGGGGCGTTCTGTACATATATGTCAAACAAGCTCCCTTTGACCAACTTGAACATGTACTAAAGCGCATAAAACCATCAAGAAAGCCCTAAAGAATCCACATAGGCGCAAGAGTGAGATTTGTACAATTATACATGCGTATAAGAAAGCAGTTAAAAAACAGAAAAAACAATTAAAAGAAGTCCTGGAATACACTCTATGAAGCAAGCCTTAAAAATGATAACGTAGCTTTTTGGAAGATAGTTAATTCCCCACTGTTGGGGTTGGCTGAGAATCCTAGACTAGAGGTTGCAATTACTGACAAGAAGTAGATTGCCCACTTCTCAGATACATATAGCTCCAAATCTCGTCGGGTCCGAAGCATCTCACTACTGGAAGAACCTGCTCACAAAGATATTACTATCAGCCCTCTGTTTACCATAGAAGAGGTGGTTAGTGCTAGTACTGCAAGTAAGGGCGGGAAAGCACCAGGTCCTGATGGCGTCCCAGTTGACATATATAAAGCCAACATTGTACTCTGGGGCCCTATACTGACCTTGGTCCTGACAGCATGTTACATCTGAGGCTTCATTCCAACCTGGGATGAACCCATCAAAAGTACATGTTGCTTTTTCACATGTTCATTACATTACCACTTATCAGTGTTTGCTTTGTTATGGAAACAACTTGCTGCTCTGACATGGATTGTTAAAGGAGACAATCTCTAGTTCCAGTTAGTATATCTTGAAGTGGTATCACGCAGAATGGCACATCTTCTGTGTGAAAATATATTTTATCTATTGATTAAACATAATATCTAGTATCATAGTACCCAAACATGAATACCAAATCATCCTCAATAGAACATGCATCCATACTAAAGAATATCTCAGGCGCTATGGGGGCTATCGACAAACAGATATCATCTGTGAAGAAAGACTTCTGTCACAGGGCAGTTCTACTCCTCCCCTAACAAAGCGGAATAGCCCCATAAATCTTGATCGTGACCACCAGAACGAGGTAATAGAGAAAAATAACAGTAATGACGCTTATAATGGATACATACAACATATCAGCGAAACCATATCAGCTTCTGACGACTCATCACCCCTGCCTAAATGCAAAAGAAAGCACTGGCCACAACAGGTGCATAACTCAAAAGTATTGCAAGACCAGCCTGGTGAGCAAGACAAATTAATAATTCTATCTGCCGGACAGAGGATAACCAAAGTTACAGTCAGGAAATCCCCCCAGCAACTGGCGGAAAAAACTCTAAATTCATTCTCAAATATACATGACATAATTGAAGCCTTAAAATGTACAGTTAAAGTATCACTGGATGCTTTATCAAAGCACTTGAGCCACGTAGAGAATAATGTGACGACTGTTCTGGACCTTTTAAAAGCCGGGCTAGCAGAATCAACTATCACAAGCAATCAGTCTAAAGGCATAACCCATTTAAATTTAACCCCCACAGTTGACTCACAACTTTAACCACCCTGGGGCCTTTAAAAGCAAATATGTATTGAAAATTCTATTAATAAGGCCGGTATAGGCAGGGTATCACAGCTCATAGGAGTGAACAAAACTTTGAGTGAGTCCAGGCGGGAAAATAACCGTTCCTCTCCTCCTGATCCACCCAAGTTATATCCTACGTCTCCCCCCGCAGCTACTCCTTATGAAGTTATTCTCGCTAACGTTCTGACCATACTTACACACAGCCAGGTATTGACTGCGTTGAGGAACAAATCCTTAAATTAGATAGGATCCCATATGAATCCCAGCATGCTTAGCCTCCTCTTTGAAGATATAAAGAAGGTGAGAAGAGTAAAATGGATAGGCAGAAACCAGAAATCACTAATGGAAGACTGTGTGGTCCTTTCCTTTAAATCCCCAACACTGGTAGAAAGAATAATAAATACACTTAAGTGCACACCACCTATCTCCCCTTGGCATTTCACTATTACGACTAGGCTACTTCTAACAAGCATATATGTGATGAAATCACTCTAGACATCAGTCACAAATATCAGGTGAAATGCACACGAGCATTAACACCATAATTTGAAATTATGCATAGTTGGTATAGCAATAGATCTGGAGTGCAGGAAGAGGGGGAAGCTGACTATCCCTCCACCACCTCCGCCACTTATCCCACCCATCCTTGCACTGACACTAAAATGGCTACTATTGACGTACAAGAAGAAGGGGCTGTAGGACAAGACTTTGGAATGTAGCAGGACTCCGCAATAAGATCAACAATATAGAATGGACTGACTTCCTAGGAGCCTTTTGCTGCTGCCTACCAGAGACTTGGCTCATGAAACCAGTGCATATAAATGGATACAAGACCTACCATACACCTGCTGTACCCTCTAGACAAGGGAGATCAAATTGGGGGTGGTGGGGGAGTTTCTGTACATATATGTCAAACAAGCTCCCTTTGACCAACTTGAACATGCCAATTAGCAAACCGTGTTATCAAATCATAGTATGCAATGTCCAGAATTCATCCCAGTTAGTGATTATCAAATTTTATAATATTGTCTCACTGCTCAACGCCCCAAGAATGATCAGGCGCATGCAAGATGACCTAGAAAAAGTCTGCACCAACACTAGGAGAGAGTCTCTAATTGTGTGGGGTGGTGATTTTAACATATGCCTATGTAAGGAACGCTCAGAAAAGGTTTGTGGTCTAGCCACACTTTAGCCAGAATCAACATGGGAACATTTTGAATGACACCATCTATAGATTTGACTTGTCCTTTTTAATGAAACTGATGCAAATACTTTACATCTTAAACCCACCTTTAACGGCAGAGGTGCTTGCACTACAATTGATTTTATATTAATATCCAATAATTTTTCACATTGCAGACACACGACATAGCGCTCAGTGATCACTATCCGCAGAGCATACAACTTACCCAACTATTAGATAAACTGTGGTATAAGGAAACCCTAGAACCACACACTGACATAGAATTGGCCAAACGAAATGGCTATTCCTTAAGATGGAAGCCTTCAGGGTCTGTCTTGAGGAAGACATAGACCCACAAACACTTCTTAGGGCCTACACCTCAATCAAGTGTGGAGCAAAAAAGGGACTTAGTAGTAGCGGGAGAAGGGTGGGGCACTGCAAAAAAGCAGGTTGGTTTGACCCTGCATGTACTAAAGCGCATAAAACCCTCAAGAAAGCCCTAAAGAATCCACATAGGTGCAAGAGTGAGATTTGTACACTTATACATGCGTATAAGAAAGCAGTTAAAAAACAGAAAAAACAATTAAAAGAAGTCCTGGAATACACTCTATGAAGCAAGCCTTAAAAATGATAACGTAGCTTTTTGGAAGATAGTTAATTCCCCACTGTTGGAGTTGGCGGAGAATCCTAGACTAGAGGTTGCAATTACTGACGAGAAGTAGATTGCCCACTTCTCAGATACATATAGCTCCAAATCTCGTCGGGTCCGAAGCACCTCACTTCTGGAAGAACCTGCTCACAAAGATAATCCCCTTACTGTCAGCCCTCTGTTAACATAGAAGAGGTGGTTAGTGCTACTATTGCAAGTAAGGGCGGGAAAGCACCAGTTCCCGATGGCATCCCAGTTGACATATATAAAGCCAACATTGTACTCTGGGGCCCTATACTGACCTTGGTCCTGACAGCATGTTACATCTGAGGCTTCATTCCAACCTGGGCTGAGTCCATCATTGTGCCAATATTTAATAAGGGTGATCGCCATAATCCCCCCATCTGACATTTAGATTCTCTAGCAAAAATAGCAGGACAGATTTTCTTAAATAGATTACAGGAATGGGCATAATTAAACAAAATATTTTCGGACCTTCAGTACGGCTTCTGCCCTGGGGTAGAGACAGTGGAACAAGGCCCAAATTTGAGCATCTTAATTGGGAAATACACCAGGATCAAGAAAGGAACTTTATATATGGCCTTTGTAACTACAGTTAAAAAACTATCATGACCATAAAAAACTTTTCTAAACAGCTGGACACGATTACCCCAAAAGATGTGCTCAAAATAAACAATGCTAAATGTGTCCCGACTGCTACATATGGTTTGGGAATTTGGGGACATGCTAAGTTTGATACGTTGCAAGTGGCAGAGAATGATTTTCTAAAATCCCTCTTAGCTGTCCCAAAAACAACCTCATCTTTTTTACTCCATTCAGAGCTGGTGGTCACCTATATTACAGACCTAATAAAGATTCAGCCTATATTGTTATGGCACAAAGTATGGTCGTCGGAGGACACAGGTTTTAATCGTGCCATCTTGAGAGACAGTCTAAACTTAAGGTGTCCAATAAGAACTCCCTGGCTGATGTACATTAAAATCTTTGTAAAGGCCCTAAGCCACTCAGACTACTGAGACGCCAGAAACAATGGATGCATTAAGTAGAAAAGAACTGAGAATGGAGTGCCTCGCCTGAGACTGGACAAATTTCACCATCTGATTAGCTTCTCCACGATGAATGACTGGAGTGCCACTCTAGAGAATTGCCCTTGTGACTCAATCTCAACGCAAAGTACAATCCCTCTAGAATTATTCTGTGAGCTATACACCAGACAAAGGGACTAATTTATAATGCCATTTATATGATCCCCGCATGTCGGACAGTGCCGACCAGCCTACCTGCTCCTTCAAACTCTCTCGACAATCGACCTTTGCAAACTATTTATGTTCAAATTGAAACTCAGTAAGTGCTTCTAGCTAACTGTGTATTTTACATACTTAAAAGCATGTGATGACATACATAAAAGACTTTGCTCCTTGAATGGAGTACGTTCTTACCATCATGGCACTCGTCTAAATTAACTATAGTACTAGAACTAGGGAAGTCCTCCCTTTAAAAAAAAATATCATTATAATAGTTTAGTTGATGGCCCATGCTAACTGTTTGGGGAGCGATGAGTCGACACTTGGGATCCGAAGAGAGCGAGCTGTAAACACGTTGCCTAATGAAACGCTTTATAGAGTTGACATGTGCTTAGACGCATTTTTTCTTTTTTAATTGCACTTTATGATTGGAAAATTTAATGATCGACAAATAACTAATCTGTTTTTTTGTAAATAGGTGATTTATTTGTATTATTGATGCATATTTTACGTTATCATTAATTAATTATAGCATGCTACTGTTTTTGTAAATAGTTGACGTGAGTTCTTTAAAACTATCCTTTTATGGGTGATAATTCAACCGAATAAAGTGATTTTACTTACTTATTTAACATAAATATAGCATAAATATGTTAAGTTCTTGGTCACGGTTGCAACTCAGTGCAAATAGTGTTTGTTGCAACCCATACTATATTAGCATACAATAAGTTGCAAATAAGTTTGCCCTGTTATTTGCACCAGTACAGGCGTTGTCTAGTAAGAGCCCTGGTGAGTGTTACGAGTAAAACTGCGAACACGAAGACATTCACATCACGTTTCTTTTCACCTGCCTGTCATCTCTTGCAGCACCAATCTGTAGCTTTTTGTCCTAGAAAACAAACGTTTGCATGCAAACGAGAGCCCAGAACACTTCAAAAGTGTCTTATAATGCACCTCTGAAAAATAATTGTGTTTATGGTGATCTGTGGTTAAAAGTACATATCTATTTAAAGATAAGATCAAGGCCGTTTCTTAATGTAACTTACGTGCTTTCAATACGATATATGGTGGGAAGGCAATATCCATCTCTCCTGGCCTGTTATGTTGTGAAAAAGCCAGTATTCTGATTTCCCGAACAGACGCATGAATGCAGCCCCAATGATCACGTTTGTTATTCTTTAAAATCTCTGTTGATTTCCCTATGAATTTTTTTTAAAAAATCCTTACATATTTCTTTTTAACTCAAGTTTCAACCTCAAACGATATTGCATCTGATTCCAATAACTCTACAAGACCTTTTTGTTTATATCCTCATTCATTTTTTCTCACTTGAAAGATCATGTTAGGTTCCCATTTTTTTGCCATCATGCTGAACTACTGCAGACCACGGGCGTAGCGGACACCCCCACATCTTTCATAGTGTGGTGGTGGGGGGGAGGACAGCATTCCATATTTAAAGTGCCCCCCCCAGCTTATCAGCTCAAAGCTGTATGTATTGCAAGGGCTCCCCTCAAAATTCCTTGCACGGGGGTGGCCCTAGGGTTTCCTTTCATCACAGCTGCAATGGGAAACGTCAGATACCGTCCATAGTATGGCAGTGCTTCACAGGTTGACCACACAGGTTAGGTTTTCTTGCCCCGGTGTATTTTAATGTACTGAGACAAGTCAGTTAGCTGCATACTGGCTTGTGCAGGTGTGGTTACAGGGGTCTGTAGTGAATCGTTTTTTTCCCTCCATGGTACGGCTCCTGGCTGAGCATAGTAAACAGAGCATCTGCCAGACACAACAGTAGTCTATATAAAACTCCGAGTTTGTTGCTCGGATGTTCCCCATTTGTGCCATTGCTTTTCTGTGCCTGCAGCCCTGCTCTGTAATTGTTTGCCTCACATTTTATATCCACCTGTGAAAGCAGTGTGTGCCACTGTCCCACGGTTTGCATTGTGTTTGTGTGACTTTTACATGTTTTCAGTTGTATTGTGCGTGTCTCAGCCTTTGTGATATTCTGTGTGATGGATTAGCTTGAGTATAACAAAGCAGCCATTAGTGCCTCAGAATTGCGTAGTCTAGATCACTCTGGATAAAGATGCATGTTTCGAGTCCCAGCCTTCCTACTTGATCAGACTGTGTCAGGCTATGCAAAACTGCTTGTTCCCCATATGCGTTAATGTTTTTGGGTTATCAAACACATTCTGGATCACATAATATGCTGCTGAGAACACTAATTTGAGAGCAAGCTTTTGAAGACATTTTCAAATTATATTCAGCATAAACATTTCCCTACTAATTTGGCATTCTGCAACATTTTTGTGTTCTCCATATACAGTACAGTTTTATGTGTTAATGGCTTGTGTCAGTCACTGTTTTCCAACACTTGTATCGTTTTGAAAGGTCAGCCATGCAAGATCTGGATTTCAACAAAAAATGTGTGTTGGTCTAAACCAGAAAACTCGGGTAACTATTCAGTTGCTTTTCCTAGTGATACTTTTCATACTGTCATGTTGTATTCATATTCCTGACAGCCTGATCTGAATATCTTATCTTCAGTTGTAGGCTTCCCAGACACACTTGTTGAATGAGCCCACGTGAGTATGAGCAAAAACTGTTTAGATGTTCCTAGTGATGCTTCAGGTTTTGTTGGTTACATTGGATTAATGATCCATGCCTTGTCTTTTTCAGCGTTCCCATTGAGTGACACAGTTGTATTTGAACAGGCAGATGTATTTACTAGCGGGACTGGCAAGGTAAATGCATAGTAGATTTTCTTAGTAGTGCCTTAAATCCTCTTTGATATATTGTATTCATGATCATATTGAACTTCCTAAATCAATTTGTTTTCGCTTACATGCTTCTTAGACTGCTACACATATATCTGGACAGGCAAGTGTCATAATAGGCATGAAAGACAAGCTAATTACTCAGTGGATTCTCTGGGTACATTGTAATAAACAAAATACTTCAATCATTTCTTCTGTTGCAGGCTTCTCAAAAAGTGATCCACCTGGATTTATTCTGTCATGTGTTAGTAAAAGTAGGTAAGAGCTTAGTAGATTATACTAGTGTTTTTTCAGTACTAACACATTTTATTCATTAGGATATTAATCTGATTTAAAGTTTTTTTTTGTTTTTATTTATATTTGTAGCCTTCCTGCATGCCAACATTGGTTATCAGCAGAATGTTCAAGCACAAAGTTGTCACTTCTACAAAGAGTGATACATCACTACTAGGAAAGAAATGCAGCCTAATTATTGAAGAAGAGTGGCTGAAAGAAACTGTCCAGTCTGAGATGCAGAAACCATGGAGCAAAGTTCATATACCACTGGTGGAGATGTTTTAGTCAGTCCAGACATGGGTTGGATTTGCAAAACGTGTTGAATCATCAAACATTCTTGGTGACTTTCTGTTGGTAACAAATGTAGCGATGGCTTGAAATAGGATAACTTGAAATGACATTTAGCCCCTTGGGTGCCCAGGACATAATGGTTACATCCTCATTTGCACCTCTCGGGTGCCAAGGACACAACCGTTACGTCCTGCTACGGGCCCTCACGCTTCCCCCGATGGCCAAGCACCCCCCACCCATGGGCAAGAATGGAAGGGGAATTGCTTCCCCTTCCATCCCTGACCCCCCCTCCCAGGGACATCTCATGACATCAGCGCGGGATCTTGCACAGACCTCATCAGAGGTTGCCCCCACTGCGCTGGAAGCTCAGCTTCTAGCACGGATCAGAAGAGAAATGCAAAAGCATTTCTCTTCTGATAACGTGGTAGGGGCAGGAGAGGCATCAAAGGAAAGGAAAGGCATTTCCTTTCCTTTGATGTCTCTCTGAGCATTTCGGGCAGCAGAAATGCCCACTAGACACCAGGGAGTTTGTTGTTTTTATATTTACACATAAGGGGAGTGGCCCCTTGGACAAGGGTCGCTCCCCAGGGGAAAAATAATTTACGACCATCTCAAGATCGGCCTTTTCTAATTAGGCCGATCTGCCCCCGGGTTTGGGGGGGGGGCAGAAACCTCTAGGCACCAGGTATCATTTTTCTTTTGTTTTTTTAAAATTTGTTTACATGTGGAGAGTGACCCCTTAGGCAAGGGTCACTCGCCTTGGTGGAAAATTATCTTTAGGCCATTTCTGCCCCCCTTAGGGGCAGAGCAGCCTTTTTGTATTAGGCCAATCTGCTCCCAAGGGTGGCAAAAACTACTAGCCACCAGGGATTTTTCTTTTTTTTTTTAGGACAGTTTCACATAAGGGGAGTGACCCCTTAGGCAGGGGTCGCTCCCCTGGCAGGGGCAAATTTATTTTAGGCCATTTCTGCCTCCCTTGGAGGCAGATCAGCCTATTTAAATTAGACCGATCTGCCCCCAAGGGGGGCAGAAACAGCTAGGCACCAGGAATTTTTCTTTTTTTTTTTAACAGATGGGGAGCGACTTTTAGGCAAGGGTCGCTCCCCGGGGGGCAGTTTTGTTTTAGGACACTTCTGCCCCCCTTGGGGGCATATTGGCCTATTTTTATCAGAAACTACTAGACACCAGGGATTTTTATTTTTTGTGTTAATTTGACGCAAGGAGAGCAACCCCTTGGGCAAGGGTCATTCCTCTGGGGGGCAGATTTATTTTAGGCCATTTCTGCCCCCCTTGGGAGCGGCCTTTTTTTATTATGCCGATGGCAGAAACCACTAGGCAGCAGGGATGTTTTTTGTGCCAATTTCACGCAAGGGGAGCGACCCCTGAGGTAAGGGTCACTCCCCTGGGGGGGGGCAAATTTATTTTAGGTCATTTCTGCCCCCCATGGGGCAGATTGGCCTGTTTCTTTCTGATGGATACAACTACTTGTGGATTCCTCACCTAATGAATTCTCCCCATGCTTAGCATTTGACGGAAAATTCTCTCTAGCTCTGCACGTCGGCGAGGACGTTACAATTGCCCGACTCCACGTGGCTCCGTGTGACGTCATCGTGGCAATAAGAGGCCCTCACCGGCGTGCTGACATCAGTTCCCTTTTTTCCGTGCCTTCGATAACGGTTACCTTTCTGGCTACCTGTATCGTTTGCTCTTCGGAAGGGATACTTTGTTTTTTTCTCGATGTCGGCTCCAAAGAAATCGGGTTTCAAGCCCTGCAGGGAGTGTGGAGGTCGGTTGTCAGTGACTGACCCTCACAAAGATTGCCTTTGGTGCCTCAGTTCAGATCATGACATCCAGGAATGCGGCTCCTGTCAGAAGATGAATCCGAAGGCGTTGAAGGAGCGTGAGGCAAAGCTATTTTTAGCTAAGTCCAAGAAGTGGAGGAAGCGGCACCATGGGTCCTCTTCAGGAAAGTCGTCTCACAAGAAGCGGCGTCATCGTGACTCCCGGCGTCCGTCCAGAAGTCGGTCGGAGTCGAGGTCTCCATCGACTCGGTGCCACAAGTCTTGGGAAGTGAGTCCAACGGTCTCCCTACAGCCTGTGACACGGCAAACGTCCCCGGCGCCGTCAGTCTTCGAGGTCGTGGAGCCTCAGAGTCATCTGGCTTCTCTGGTGCATCCAGGCGCTGAAGAGTCCAGCCTGGCGCCGCCTCCGGCTCTGCAAGGTTATCCTTCGTTCCCAGCTCCGGGTAAGGATCTGGCGGCATTTCTTAATGCCATGTTTGCCATATTCCAAAATATGGCTCCGGTAGGTGGTCCGCCGGCTGGCCCCACCGGTCCCCTGGCATTCAATCTCGGCATTCCGGCTCCATACAAGCCGACGCCGTTTATGCCGTTCTGTTCGGCTGGAGACTCAGGTCAAGCACCTCTGCCGGCGGCGCAGCCCTCGATGTCGAGGGAGAGATCTTCGACGCCGGTGTCGGAGGGGATGGAACCTAGAGGTCGGATGGCGTCGTCGGATGCAGGGGCCCTGTCCATGGTGCTGATGGATCCATCTGGGGCGTGGGGTGGATCCGGGGATCCTATCATGATGCCTTCCCGGCACCATTCACCAACATCGTTGCACTCCATGTCAACGCCGGGGCTGGAGGCTAAGTTGAGGTCTCAGCGAAAGGCCCTTAGGTCCTGGAAGAAAGAGAATATCAACAGCAATTCCTTGAAGAAGGGGAGATCACTGATCCCCAGGGTGACTTCCCAGGACTGGATACTACAAGTGGACTTCCCAGGAGAATATACGGAGGAGGCAGCCACTTTCCATTCAATGATTAGGAAAGCCGCAACATTTTTGGAGCTTCCCTTACATACAGCACAGATTAAGACCAACCTGTTGACAGAAGTTTTTCACCCTGCTACAGCCTATGGCAGATCCTCTTTTGCCATTTAATGAGGCTCTGATGGAACCAATCGAAGAGGTTTGGAAGAAGCCTGTCACCTCTTCGGCTGTTAGTAAGTCAGTGGCCAGGCTTTATAGGTTTGCGCCTGGGGACCCGGAGTTTTTGTCCAAACACCCTTCACCAGAGAGTCTGGTAGTGCAGGCATCCTGCTCTTCGAGGTCGGCCCCTGGTTCGTTTCCGGGAGTCCCATCGGACCAGGAATCCAAACGAATGGACCAATCGGCCAAGAAGGTGTTTTCGTCGTGCCTCCCTTATTGATCGTTTAAGGGGCTGGGTAGAGTCCGCACAAGAGGGGCCACCCAGCAGCAGCACCCTTCCTCTTCCTCTGGAAGGTTACCTCAAGGAAAGCAGCCCTAGTCCTCTTGCCATTGTCTCCCATGTCTCTCCGGTAGGGGGGAGGCTTTCTCTTTTTCTTCACATATGGGAGTCCATAACATCAGATTCCTGGGTCATCAGTGTGGAAGGAAAAGGTTTCGCTCTTCCCTTTCAGGAGATTCCTCCTCCCTTCCCTCCCTGTCCTTCCTTTTGTTCAGAAGATCATCTCCTGTTGCTAAAACAGGAGGTTCTTTCCCTATTGTTGAAGGGCGCAGTGGAGTTGGTTCCGGAGCAAGAGAGGGGTCAGGGGTGTTATTCCAGATACTTCCTGATCCCCAAAAAGGATGGTCGTCTGAGACCTATTTCGGACATGAGGGTTTTGAATTGGTTCCTCAAACAGGAGAAATTCAAAATGCTGACTCTGGCACAGGTGATTTTGGCGTTGAACACAGAGGATTGGATGGTGTCGGTCGACTTGCAGGATGCTTATTTTCACATTCCCATTCTCAAGTCCCACAGGAAGTATCTCCGGTTTGTGGTAGGGTCGCAGCACTATCAGTTTGCGGTCCTTCCTTTTGGTCTTACTTCCCTTACCTGGACGATTGGTTGATCAAAGCAGAGTCTCCGGGGCTTGTGTTGCGTCATCTGCAGCTGACAACCCAGTTGTTGTACAGCCTGGGTTTTTCAATAAATGTGCCCAAGTCTCATCTAGAGCCCTCTCAACGCCTCCTGTTCATAGGAGCAGTACTGGATACGATATTGAATGAGGCCTTTCCTCCACCACAGCGGATACAGGATATTCAGGCGTTGGTTCCGATGTTTCCAGAAGGAGCGGTAATTCCAGTCCTCAAGGTCCTTCGTCTGCTCGGTCTGTTCGCTTCTTGCATTCTGTTGGTCACTAATGCACACTGGCATATGAGGGCTCTTCAGTGGTGCCTCCACAGGCAGTGGTTTCAACACAGGAGATCTCGGGGAGTCGATAAAGATCTCCAGGGACACTGCAACGGATCTCCGATGGTGGGCTGCGGAAGGCAACCTTTCTCAAGGAAATTTAGCTGCCAACTTTGGTGACCACAGTGATAACAGATGCCTCCACCTTAGGGTGGGAAGCTCATCTGGAGGATCTGGAGATCAAGGGTCGTTGGTCTCCTGTGGAGCAGAGGTTTCATATCAATCTGCTGGAACTGCGGGCGATTCGTTTGGCCCTCAAGGCCTTCCTCCCGTCCCTTTGCGGTCAGTCAGTTCAGATTCTGACAGACAACACGACCGCGATGTGGTATATCAACAAACAGGGGGGGTGGGGTTGTACCTTCATTGCAGACAGGCTCTGCGACTCTGGTCCTGGGCTCGGGACCATCAGCCTTGCATAGTAGCAAATCATTTGGCCGGGGTCCAAAACGTACGGGCGGACAGACTCAGTCGCTTCTTCTTGGAAGACCACGAGTGGCGTCTGCATCCGGATCTCACTCTTCACCTCTTTCGGATGTGGGGTTTTCCCCAGATAGACCTGTTTGCCACTCGGGAGAACGCGCACTGTCCGTCGTTCTGCAGCCTTCAGTATCCGATGCAAGGAGCGTTAGGGGACGCGTTTCAGATGTCCTGTTGCAACCAGCTGCTTTACGCGTTTCCCCCCATACCTTTGATTCCTCAGGTTTTGAGGAAGATTCGCCAAGACCGGGCCCAAGTTATTCTAATAGCTGTGGATTGGCCACGAAGGGTATGGTATGCAGACCTTATTCAACTCTCGCTGTGCCACCCCGCTCAGTCTCCCTCTCAGGGCAGACCTCCTCTCGCAGGGGCAGGTTTTACACCCCCACCTCCAGAGCCTGCACCTTCATGCCTGGAGATTGAGCGGGGCAACCTGAGTTCCTTTTCTCTCCCACCAGAGGTGGTGGACGTTCTTTTATCGGCCAAGCAACACTCCACCAAATCGGTCTATGCGAGTAGGTGGGCTAAATTTGTTAGTTGTTGTGGAGAGCAGAAAATTGATCCCTTAAGTGCCCATCTTTCTGATATTTTGTTATTTGGATTGTCGTTGGCTCAGCACGGTTGTGCTGTAGCCACTGTTAAAGGCTATCTTTTTCGGCGCTTTCGGCCTTCTTATGTCTTCCAGATCAACCCTCTTTATTCAAATCTCCTTTGTTTTTTTTAACGATTTTTGAAGGGGCTTACTAATAGATTTCCTCCCACTCCTTTTATTATGCCGCAGTAGGACCTAAATTTAGTGTTGACTTTTTTGATGGGCTCCCCCTTTGAGCCACTTCATTCTTGTCCCTTGAGGTAGTTGTTTTTCAAAACTGTGTTTTTGACAGCCATTACGTCGGCTAGACGTGTTAGTAAACTACAAGCCCTTTCTGTTCACCCGCCTTTCACGACTTTTCATAAGGACAAGGTAGTTTTGAGGACCAGGGCGACTTTCCTCCCCAAGGTGGTATCTCCGTTTCACTTGGCACAGTCCATAACTCTCTCGTCGTTCTACCCTCCTCCGCACCCATCTAAGGAGGAGGAAAGACTCCATCGTCTGGACTCTAGGATGGCTCTCAGCTTTTATATCGACAGGACGAGAGAGTTCCGGTTGGATGAACAACTCCTTATCGGATACGAGGGGAAGAGGAAGGGGAAGGCGACCACCAGAGAACGCTCTCCAGGTGGGTCGTTCTTTGTATAAAAATATGTTACTCATTGGCGAAGAATGATCCTCCTGAGGGGATCAGAGCCCATTCCACCAGAGCCAAGTCGACCTCATCGGCTTTGGCCAGAGGTGTTCCGGTGGCAGACATCTGTAAGGCAGCGACTTGGTCTTCCCTCCACACCTTTGTAAAGCATTATTGTCTGGATTTGGAGTCGCGGAGGGATGGCCATTTTGCATGGTCCGTGCTGCAGGAGTTCCTGGTGTGACCAGACGGACACCCTCCTCCGAGGTGCTACTGCTTTGGGACTCTATTCATTAAGTGAGGAACCCACAGGTAGTTGTATCCATCAGAAGAGCAAGTTACTTACCTTCAGTAACGCTTTTTCTGGTGGATACATTAGCTACCTTCTACCTTGTCAGCCTAAAAATGTTTTTTTTCTTCAAACTGCCCTTTTGTGCCCGCTTTAGTTCCCCATCAGTTTCGACATGTTTTTGGCTCTTCCCTGTCACAGGCACTTGGCCCCCAAACAGAAGTGAGGTATCATTTTTACTGGGAGACTGAGGGGAACTTTGGGAAGTAGGAAATTTGTCCAGGTGCAGTAATCTCACGCAGAAATGTGGGGGAAATGTGATGTCTTTTTTTTTTTTAGCTAAATTTGAGTTTTGCTGAGGATTCTGGATAAGAAAACACTGGCAGATCCAAGCAAGTCACATCTCCCTGGACTCCCTTGGGTGTCTAGTTTTCAGAAATGTTTGGGTTTGGTAGGTTTCCCTATATGGCTGCTGATCCTGGGACCAAAAACACAGGTGCCCCACTCACCCCCCTCACTCCTTCCCCTCCCCACCTCCTCCCCACCCGCAAAAACAGGTTGTTTTGTATTTGATAATTTTGATGCGTCCACAGTGTTTTGGGGCATTTCCTTTCGCGGGCACTAGGCCTACCCACACAAGTGAGGTACTATTTTTATGGGGAGACTTGGGAATGCTGGGTGGAAGGAAATGTGTGGCTTCTCTTAGATTCCAGAACCTATTTTTCATTCTTTAGATTTCAGCAAATAAATTGCTGTATACGCTGTATACAATGAAAACCCATTGCAAGGTGCAGTTCATTTATTGGCTCTGGGTACCTAGGGTTCTTGATGAACCCACAAGCACTATATAGCCTTGCAACCAGAAAAGTCCAGAAGACTTAACGGTGTATTGCTTTTGAAATCTGGCATGGTAGGAAAAAGTTGCAGAGTAAAATGTGGAGAAAAGTTGCTGTTTTTTTCACCTCAGTTTCAATATGGTTTTATTTCAGCTGTTATTTTCTGTAGGAAAACCTTGTAGGAGCTACACAAATGACCCCTTGCTGAGTTCAGAATGTTGTCTACTTTTCAGAAATGTTTAGCTTTCCAGGATCCAGCATTGGTTCCACACCCATTTGTGTCACTAACTGGAAGGAGGCTAAAAGCACAAAATATAATAAAAATGGGGTATGTCCCAGTAAAATGCCAAATTTGTGTTGAAAAATGTGGTTTTCTGATTCAAGTCTGCCTGTTCCTGAAAGCTGGGAAGATTGTGATTTCAGCACTGCAAACCCCTTGTTGATGCCATTTTCAGGGAAAAAAAACACAAGCCTTATTCTGCAGCCCGTATTTCCCCATTCTGGCACCTGAGGGGGAAAAGGCCTGGCGGCGAAGAAGTTAAATGTCAAAGTTCACAAATCTGCTTTGGTGATACTTGAAAGTAAAAGTTCTGCTGCCAGACTGGCTTTTGGAGGGCACACCATGCTTTCAGAAACTGGCACTGATCGAGCATGCAGATTAGAAGTGGGTGAATGGCAATAGTCAATTTCAAAAGAGATAATTGTTCTGATCAAGCTATCGTACTTGTGGCCAAGATTAACATTTTAGTATTTTCCATTCAAGACATCCATTACAATTTAGCATTGTCTGTAATGGAGTTGGAGGAGCAAAATCTAGACATTTGAGATTCTTGAGGCCATCAACAGTGTAATGCGCTTTTAAAAAAAAAAAACACTACAGAACTTTGCAGCACTCTGTGTAGCACTTGGATCATAATGGGAACAACGATGTTTCAGCTGGCTAAATGCTCTTCCTGTGTATAATGTTTGGATCTGCATTATCAACAGAGCACAAACAGTTTTTGGAGTAATAGTAAGCTGAATATATATAATGCTGAGGCTATTACTGCAGTTCTGATAGACAAGGCAGGAAAATGGTATTGCTAACACACATTAAACAATCTATCCCACATTTAGATGAGCTGCACCCTGAGAAAGTCTTGGGAGGTGATGATGCCTCCTAGAGGACAATCCTCGTCATTGTCACTGTCTTGTTGATTATCTGCATGGTCTGAGAGATGGTAGCATTATTGAGGTTTGTTTACAGTGTATTCTCTAGGTCTACAGTTAGTAAGTTCAAGATGGATGCAGTTGCTTAAATCACTTAGAGGCAAATTTGTTTCTAGGCGGACGGCCTGTGGGAACACCATGTGATTAAGTAAATGACTCTGTCCCCATGGTGGAGAGGCTGCCCACCTAATTTATAAATGACCGCCAAGCTGATGGTCATTTATAAAGGTATTAGCAGGAACTGCATCACAGCGGGTCATGTCAATGAATTTTACTGTTTGCTACAGGTCTGCATCGAAAGGATGCGCCCTGTTGGAAACCGTATTCTTTTTAACTTTTCAAAAAGAAAAAAAAAAACGGGGTTTTCTTTTTCACAAGAAGAATGCTCCCCTCACCATGGGAGGCTTCTTCCATGGCGAGGAGAGCATTATAATTGTATTTCTCTTTTTTACCGCCAGGTGTTAACTCGAAGTAAGGAGCAATAAAAAAATTACGACATGTCAGCCCATCTAAATTAGGCTGGTGTACATGTTGCCATTTCTCTGGCCGCCTTCCCTCGGGCCGTCAGAGAAGTTTGGTCACAGCGGAGACAGAGTAGTCTTCACTGTTGCCAAACTAAAGGTCCACCTGCATTTAAAACCAGCTGGTATACCTCCATATTGGTGGTATGTAGACAGAGTATACCTGCCACCAACATATAATTGAGGCCCTTAATATGAATTGGTCTACTTTTAACCACTGAAAGAAGTGAGGTGGCGTTAAAGGCATTTGTAGTTTGTGCCCTAATGCATTATTATGAGGTGGATCTTCAATACTTTGAGAAAGTTGAATTGACAAATATTGCCACAAGAAGCTGTCCAACTCAAATGTGTGATATTTCTGTTTCAACACTGAATCACATTTTGGGTGAGCCTGGATCCTTTTGCAAGTTGTTTCAGAAAAACTCTTTCAGCGCCGTTGAAGCAAAACAGCATGCATAAGCCAAGGCAGACTTACTTAAGGAACAGTACTCTGATGAAACTGTCATTTGGAGCAGTAAAGTCAGATCTCATTCCTCTGACAGGGAAGATAAAGAGTTCGAACAGTCATCCAGTTTTTCTTTTGATTCACTTCTTTGTGAGAATTAGCAAAAAATGAGGCCTAAAGACAAACTGATGGAGTGGGCAAGCTTTGAATTCTAGGCAATAGCAACTGAATCTCATTTTGTGTTTGGGTATGAGAATGTGCAAGGACCTGCAGGAAGGTCTTGTTCCCCAGAGCTTGTGAGTCGTCTGGTGATATTGTTCAATAGTAGTTTCTTGTTGCAGGATATGTAAAGAATCTCTTGTTTACAACCTTGCAAAACATGGCAAATATTATTGTGTGCAATGCTTATCACTCCAATGTAACTTCTAAGTTTGTTGAATTATGGGCATCTTTCCAGGAGCCAAGCACAGATAGTGTACAAGGATTCAACCATATGAACATTGTAAAATCCAAATCAAGCAATATACTACAGAAGAAGAACCTGGATATGCTGTTTAGGGATAAAGCACAGCTTTTCAAATATAAAAGTTGCCCTTATTGAGTTTATCAGTCCTGGAACAGTGGGAAGGAACGTCAAGAGACATAAACATGTCAGACTTCTACTTCTGGTGTTTGTCTGTCCCCATCCTCCTTCCTCCATCCCCAGCCACCCCCTCAAATGTAGCTTCCTGTGTAGAAGGCCACATTTTATATACTCTGCCTTTTAAGAGGGTCACGATGAAATTATTAATGCTTAATTTGAGCTCCGAATTCCAGATATCTGTTATATATTTGTTCAGTTGATGAATTTCATACTTAAATTGTACATGATCTCGTATAGTCTCCCAGAACCCTCAGTGTTGTACACCTTTCTACTCAACAGTACTGAGAGTAACATTTCATAATTGCACACCCGGATTCTGCAGCACAGTGTAGGAGTCACTTGAGTAAACAATTTATGTTCACAAGCTGCCTCAAATGCCCTGTAGATTAAGCTATTTTTCAGTTTCACCAAATAATTTAGAGTGGTTAATGGCTCTGTTTTTTAAATTCTTGTACATCAAGTTTATCGTAATTGTCAATTTTACAAACTCATATCAACATATATTGTTATCTATTTTGAATTTGCCTTGCCTTCCCCAGTGAGGTGGGCAGGATTTAACTGACAAGCAGGATTTCAAGTTTTAACCTTTCAAGTCTCTAACAATGTAGTGTGTACATTTTCTCTACATGTGCTTCTATTTAATAGAATCAGTCAAATGGGTGTAGTGCTTTTACCCTACGTAGGCCTTTAGTTTATTTACAATCCTTGTCCAAGTAATCCTGCTCTGGTTGCCAAATTTTCGAGCAATTCTTTGTCCTTTATCAGGTTCACATGAAAACTACTTCATTGAGAATGGTAATTAGAAAATCAGCAAAAAGTTATTGTTCCTTCGCCCTTCACAGCCGGCCAGTCGAAGCACCAGCAACATTACTGTTGGATTTTCTGGTGTGGAAAACCCCACTATTTCCTTAGGTGTTGCAAGCACTTGTTTGCAGTAAGTTGTGACACTTGGTTATTTTCATCAGATGTGAATCAGGTATCCCTTGGTGCCAGATCTCCTCTAACTTCTTTTGGCTTCACTGTGAAAATCCTATTTTGAATGGAATGTCATGCTATTTTCTTCTTTCATTTAAGACCATCTTGCACTCTATTGAAAGATTAACATAAAATGCAAAACAAGGCAGCCTTATTTCCCCAGTATTGTGGGATCTTGACTGGTTACCACTGGAAACTAGGATCAAAGTCTCCAATTGAACAAAAAACTCTACTTGCCTAAAGTCCTGGCAGTATCTGTGGCAAACGATTGAGAGGTAAAGATTTGCTACTACTTGCAACAACTTAATTAAGAACATAGTTGCCCCAAACCATTCTTTCAAAGGCTTAGCAGCAACCTGCTTTTGGACTTCATTACTCAAAACAACTAATATTCCACCCATATCTACTATGCATTAGAAAGAGATTGAGAACCCATTTATTTAATTGTATTTAGAGCAAACTTTACTCTTATACATTATCAGTAGTCTAATCCCGCCTATTTATTTGCTGCCTTTCACGTTCCCCTCCCCTTATTTTGTTGTTTCCTACTTGGATCTGAATTTAGGGGCCTCTTTATCCTTTTTATGGTTGGTAAATCTGGCAATCTGTGTAAAATTTTATTCTGTTGTTATAATGTCAATGATGTAAAGTGCACTAATACCTCTTGCTGCAGCAGTGCCTAAAAAGTTAAATAAATAAAAACATCTCTTGTAAACACCCTGATAGACTTTACTAACTTTCTGTTGTTAGGGGCCAACATGTTATCACAGTAGGAGACTATTACATAAGTAGGACTGTTTTTTTTCAGTTTGAATATATGTCGTTCCAGAGAGTTTCCCATTTTGCACCTGTGATTTACCTTTCTACCATTTCTTCCTTTAAGGCATGTACTCCAATTTGGTTGCGTAATTCAATTCAGAAGGATCTTGCTTAGACACCGCACCTTTAATTGTTACTTTTCCAAATGTGGACATTGACCTTGTTAAGTTTTACAAAACAGCTGCTGTGACCATACTATCCAATTGTTTTTTTTACCGTGATGATAGGTGACTGTGTCCACCAGAGCTGAGCTGCAAAAAGACTCTCTTTAATGCTACCCTAGGATAGCACACAAATAACTTTTAACAATCATTAGGACTGCATTCCCCAATACAATGTCCGATTAATATATCAACGATTCATGAAGCCTTTTTGATTCCCAAGTGTATGGTACACACACAACTTGTATCAAAAGGTGAGTTTTTATTTTTAATTTATTTTTACTTTCTTATTTGAGACAGTCACTTTTTCAGTAAACACAATTTGTTCTTAGCAAACTGATCTGTGGTCTTGATTCAACCACCAATTTTCCATATATTTCCAGCAGGAGTTAAGTTACATTGATGATTTTGTTTACTTACCTTTCCAAATTCATGTATTCTACTACATCCAAAACTCAAAATATTCTGATTATGTAGTTTTTCGCTCTAGTAAGCCACAACTCTCTGCTTACAGTACATGTAGGTGGCATTCTTCCATCCGAAATATCCACTTTCAGGAATTTTATGTCATCAGCATTTCTCTTGATCTTCTCCTTCTCTTCTTCCTAAATGTTTAGGTGGTGGTGGACGTTCCTTGCGGCTCTGTCATGTTAATCTCAGAGTTCCATGATTTGTTTTACCTCAGTAAAGTTTTGTTTTAGTTGTTACCATTTATTTGGAATTTAACCCCACCTGGGAATGTCCAACAGAAGCAGAGATACTGTTTCGCTAATTACTCTACTATTAGACATAAAAGGTTTCTCTTTGCCAATGTTGATTGGGTCAGGTGTTGTAGAAGACAAGCTTTATCCTATGATAATCTATATGGGCTATTCCATCTTGCACCTCTTATCAATTAAGATTTCTCTTGGCACAATGCAAATTTGTCCACAGTGTCCCTTGGTGTGTTGTTGTCTCCCGGAATGTTTGCACCATCTATCCACGGTCACTACCTTTTCATCTTTTTATCTAGTATTTGGGCATAATGTTGCTTCCCTTAGTTCACAAAACAAGTGCCTTCAGCCACTTGTGATGAATTTCCAATGCTAATGTTGTCCTTTCTCATCTGTTTTTTAGAAGTTTCCCATTTTGTTTGTTATTCTACATTGTGGTCGTCCACTACTTTCAGTTCATCATTAATTATTTTGATGCTTTAAATAAAATGTTCAAGAGGGTCGATAAGTAGGATCAAGACTATCTGAATCTTGTTAATACTTAGCCCAAACCAATCAAACAAACTTAGGTAAGTCACAGTGCCAGGTCAAAACGTATAGATTTATACAAAATTAAGATAATAACCGAATGCAAAAATTGGTTAATCAATAGCAGTCAATGTTTCAATATCAAATCAAAATCAGAAGATCAACATAAGGTCACCCTCCAAAGAAAACAACTAGAACTAGATATAGCTTCCAAGTGAAAGCTCCGGTTTATCTCTCACAATTATCATCGTTTATAGGGTTTTAGCCAGAAAAGGTACATAAAGTGAGTGACGAGGTGTGACATAAGTTTGAACTAGCAATGTTTCCTTCTAGTAAGCCAATGAACATTCTAATGCATACGATGCAGTCAGTAAGATAAATCTTAAAGCACCTACCTCTACTGCATATTAATGAATGAGGTGTATTTAGGATATCAAGGAAATGACATGACGTTTATGTCATACAGAAATACAATAGACAGTTCAACTAATGAATGGTTCTTAGGAGAGGCTCAAGCAAAGGACATTGAAAGTTACAAAGACAGGTACATCCTGAACATGGTTTGCTAGAGGAATACAAATTAATAGAATTTATTGATACAGAGGCCATGATTTCGACTCCTGTTTTGCTGACTTTCTGAAACAGAAAAGCCCACAGCAAACATTCACATGAAAAGCTTGTTTACGTAAAATAAAAATCAATTTTTTTCCTGCAAATATGAATAGATATCAATGCAAGCTAGCTAATGACTAGTCATGGTTACTAAACCACATCTCATTTAGGCTTTATTTTCTAATAGGTAAAAATGCTCCTGCAATTAGTTTCCAAGTTGTTAGAATGATCACTGTTTACCCCTCTAGTTCCTGATGAAGTGTAAATTTTGCCTAAAACAAAATAATCTTCCTTGCATTTCTGTGACTCACACTGACCCTAGTTTGATTCTTTCTTGTCATGGCCACTAAGCACACAAGTGGGGTAGCATTTTGAGTGGGGATATGGAGGATGGTCAGGATTTTTTGTAGGTTCCAGAGGATGCGTTGCAGAAGTGCATGGAGCATGGAAAATGCATGCTTTTATGCAAACTTTGAGGTTTGCATGGCACTGTGGGTAAGAAAACTTCATCGGATCCACTTGAGGCATGCCACCCTGGACTTCCCCCAGGTATCTAGTTTTCAGAACTGTCTCGGTTTGGTAGCTTTCCCTGGATGGCCCCCAAGCCCAGCTACCTCAGTAATCCCTATTGTCAATGTCTTCTTATTGCATTTTGAGGCCTTTTATGTTGCGAGCAGTAGCCCACCCATACAAGTGAAATACACTTTTAATGGGAGGCGTGGGAATGCTAGGTGGTAGGAAATTTATGGATCCCTGCAGATTGTGGAACTTTCCTTCCCAAAATATGACAAAACTGCATATTTTTAGCCAAAATTTGATGTCTGCAAGGGTTTCCGTGTACTAAAGCCTTATGGGATTCACACAAGTCACACCACTCTGGACCCCCCCCCCCGGTGTGTAAATTTCAGAAATGTCTGGATTTGATAGGTTTCACTCAATTGCCGCTGAACCCGCTCCAAAAACAGCTGCCACTCCCATTGCCAAAACAGCTCTTTTGTTTGATAGGAAATGTTTCCACAGCTACCCAACTTTCAGGAAAAATGGTCTGTTTCTGGTGGAAAAATGTAATCTGTTCTCGTTGCATTTTGGGCCCTTTCCTTTTGCGAGCACTAGCCCCACCCATACAAGTGAGGTATCATTTTTATTGGGTGGCGTGGAGGAAAGCTGTGTGGTAGGGAATGTATGGTTCTCCACAGATTCCATAAATTTCCCTCACATAAATATGTAACGTGAGCGCTACTTAGCGCGTTGTGCAGCCCTGCATCGCCTTCTTGCAGCCTCTGGGGACTCCCTGTCCCAGGATTGCATTGCTGCTGAAGCCTGGCGAAGCCAGGAACATGAGCGCTTCTTAGCGCTTTGCGTAGCACCGCCTCGCCGTCTTGCTGACTCTGGGGACTCCCTGTCCCAGGATTACATTGCTGCTGAAGGGGGGCAGAGCCAGGAACGCAAGTGCTTCTTAGTGCGTCCCGCAGCCCCACATCGCCGTCTTGCCGCCTCTGAGGACTCCCTGTCCCAGGATTACATTGCTGCTGAAGGGGAACGGAGTCAGGAATGCGAGCGCTTCTTGGCGCATCGTGCGGGCCGCACCCGGGCAAAGCCCAGGCCAAGGGCAGGCCCGTCCGTGCCCGTATGAGACCGCCTGAGGCCGGGCTGGGCCACCCCTCTTGGCTCAGAGGTAGGAACCATTGAGGGAACCCGTTGTTGTCTGGTATTATCAAACTTGTGTTACAGTTTATTTTGTGCATGAAATGGGGCTGCGCAAGGCAAAAGGAAGCCCTGCAGTGGGCTCAGTGCAAACTAAAATCCCGAAGCTCCATCAAATACTACACACCCTCTCTGTGTAGCCAACGAAATAGACACTTTGATAGAAGAGGTCAAATCTATGTTGAATAAAAACTATAAGAACCCACGAAAGGGATTGAAAAGTGGTACCCTTGCTCCCTTTTTGACGGTTATACTTCCTAGTAAATGAAATACCCCCATAAATGGAGATTCCTCGTCAGGACTGGTATCCCAGGTTGAAGGTACAAATGTAAAGCCTTTGGGAACTAGTCTAGTACATTTAAATGCAGAAGACGCTATGCCAGGTATCATGATTTTCCACGACATTCCCTGTACAAATCGATTTTTGCCATTGGAACTACAGGACCAAATCCTCGACCAAGGAAGTTCCTCCTCAAGTTCACGACCCTGAAATCAACATCTTCTTACGGCTCCTTCTCAGGGGGAAGTGGTCTCTCTTATTACTGTCCTAAAAAAATAAGTGAGGGAGCTGAAGTCATTATTGGTGGAAGTACTAAATACTTCATCGATACACACGCGTACTCGCGCTTCACGTTTTGACTCATTGGAAGGTGGATTGATATAACTGATATCAGCAGATAAGTTGCTTAACGGAATTATTCTGGGATTCGCTTGTAAGGAATACTTATGATATAGGACGCATCTACATATATGTTTAGCCCTGATGAAGTCATTGGGAAACTCTCGGACGAAACACGTGTTGGCTATCAATTTGGATGCGGCTGCTAAAATTTAAATAATAAGCTATATCATCCTTTGAAGAATATGATTGAACCTTGATTTGAGAAAATCTGGACTGGCTATCAATTTGGATGCGGCTGCTAAAGTTTAAATGATAAGCTATATCATCTTTTGAAGAATATGATTGAACTTTGATTAGAGAAATCTGGACTTGGACTTTGGATCATAGCAATCTTGGAACAACAGATCAATTAATTCTACAATTTGGATTTGGACAGTGATACTGTAATTGGGGATTATGTTGGAAATAATCCTAATAATTTTCAGAAATATATGACAAAACATTACCTATGTATACTGACTTATGAGTACTATTATTTTTCATGTTATAATGAGTGCCTCTTGTACTTTATATTTGCAATAGTGCTTTTAGCATCTATCAAGACCTTTTGGGTGTGGTCTTTCAAGAGTGCACCATTTCGAGATTCGACATTCTTCGTTGATATTCACCTCGCTACCCAGAGCGCCTAGTTTTCTCCCAGTACAATACACCCACACGTAGTTAGAGTATTAGTCCTTCCACTAGGTCAGCATATGACACAAGAGAACCCTCAGTCAAACCCTCTGGTTCATTGTGCCCCAAGGATCACTCTGGCATCCCATTTGAGCCTCGACTGCGTGCGAAATTGGTGTGGGATTCAACTACTGTGCAAAACTGCTGTAAACGATCATCCACTCAGATATAATATCGGCCGAATGTTTTACTGAGAAGGCAGCCCACTGGGATTTCATAAAGCTAATGCTATCTAGTCCAACCTTGGTAAAGGGCCTGCTAACCATGGAAGCCCGAAATCCCATGCAAAATGGTTCAAATATCTGTCTTAAAAGCAGTTGGTTTGTGAATAGCCCTTTACTGAAGAGAACTCCTTCCATCTTGAATATTAGGACCCTTAATGAGGGATCTTCGTCTTCAGTTGCTTCTGAAGAGATGCCTTTTACCGTCTACAAGAAGGAATATGAATGTCTGATTGAGAGGTCAAATTTACGCGAGATAGAACAAATAGACGTTGCTTCGGACATTGATTGACTGTTTCCTTCCATGTTTCCCCGGGATAATATCGTATCCCCCTCTAAGGTTAATTTGCAGCCAGCTGGCGATTTAGATTTAGAATCTTTTTCTCCGAAGAGTTTGGCTCCAGTGTTTAATGTCAACATGGTAAAATTAAAACCCATGGAGAGTCACGTAAGAATGTGTACCCTTGAGTTCCCTCAGAAGGGCTCCAGTGATCTCGCGACTTCAACCTCGGAGTTTATAACATGGAATGTGGGCGGAATTCGTAACAAATTAGATGATGTTGATTGGGGGGAGTACATAGATACATTTAATATTTGTATGTTTCAGTAAACTTGGGCCACCTCAAAGGTTTATAGACAGGGGTATTGTTCCTTTTGCAAGGAAGCTAGGCCATCACCTGCCGGTAGAGCAGCAGGGGGGCCTTATCACCTGGATTAGAATTTCTGAGGTGGGTAAAATCAAGCAAGTCCATATTGATTTGGCAGATATATTGGCCCTGTCTATACAGTTAAAGCAAGGTTTACTGTTGTGTATTAATGTCTATAATAGACCAGACCATCCTAACCAAAGGTCGAAAACTATCCAGATGTTGAAAGCCCTGGTGTTGGATTGCCTTTCGTCGCATTTTATTATTGTAGCTGGCGATTTTAATGTGTCCCTAGAGCCCAATTTAGCCTTTTCTGAGAACGCAGCTAGAAGATTCAATATGGAATATTCCTTCTTACTCGTCCAGAAAAAAACAGTCTAAATCTAGCATCAGGGCTCTTCAGGTCATAGATTTTATGATAACTCCTACCAGGAAATGTACTTATTGATGTGAGGATATGGCATACTATTAAAGATATTAAGGTGGGTAATCAATATAATAGTGATCATGCCCCTCTTTTGGTAACATATGAAAGGCAGTTTTTTTTACCAAAACAGGCGTACAACAAAATCATGAAGTCCCCCCTTTTTTTAGAGGTGTCTTCCAATAAGCGTGACCTGAAATGGGATCTCTTTAGAAATTCTCATAAATCATGGGGAAGAATGTGTGTTTTAGTATCAACTCATCAATTATCTGACGGTTCTTGTCCATATACCTAGAATGAGGTTATGGCCCTGCATACATTCCTTTTTTCTGCCTTGAAAGAGTTATTCTTTAGAACTACCAGGGAGAATAAATACCCGGGAGCAGGACCGCACCATAGGTGGTTTGGTAAGGTATGTACAGAGGCCAAGAGTAGTCTCATAAAAGCAATAAAATTAAAAGATAGAGCCAAGATAACTTAGGCAAGGTGTGAGAATGCATCTGCACTTAAGACTAGCAAAAATCACTGGGAAGAGGTATCATGGCAGGATCTATTCCTGGCTGCCAAGGACAAAAATTCAGAACGTTTTTGGTCCTTGGTGGCCAGAAATGAAAAAAATGTGAATTTTAGACCGGACTGCCATATTCCCCCCAAAAATTGGATTAGCCATTTCACAGAGTTGTATAGTTACAAGCCTGTTTTTCCTATTGTTAATAATAGTGAATCAACAAATATGTCTTCCCCTTCAGTTAGTTTTACACCCTTTACTTTAAAGGAAACTGATTGCTATAAGGGCTCAAAAATCAGGAAAGGCACCTGGGTTAGATGGTATACCCACGGATATGTTTAAATCAGATCTTGATTATTGGGGTCCTTATGTTATAAGGGTGTCAAACGCTGCTTTGGTAAGTGTCATTTACCCCAGACCTGGAAGGGAGCAATTATTGTACCCATTCATAAAAAAGGGGAGAGGGGTGTCCCAGGAAATTATAGACCAATCAGTCTTTTGGACAACCTACAAAGAATTTTCTGCTATCCGGAACTGAGGAGACTTAAGGAATGGATTGAAGATAACCAAGCACTCCGCTATTTACAGGTGGGCTTTAGGCAGAGAATAAGCACAGTTGACCAGGTCTTTCGCTTCCTTACGATCAAATGGAAGATGATGGACCTGGAAGCATGGAAACTCTTTGTCTCTTTTGTAGATCTTTGGTCTGCTTTTGATTTGGTTCCACATTGCAAAATGTGGAAGGTTATGAGCAGAGTTGGAATTCCGGGTCCCCTATTAAATTTGATTAAAGACTTGTACTCCGAGAGTTATGCCAGAATTCGATGGGGGACAAAAGGGGACTTAACAAGTGAGATCCCAATATGCAGAGGGGTGAGACAGGAGTGTGTGTTGGCCCCTACACTCTTCCTATTATTCATCAATGCTTGCATTCCTTACTCATTGGACTGTGTTAGTGATGCACCCAAAATAGGCAGGGCGAGGACCCAGTGTTTGTTGTTTGCAGATGATACTTCGCTACTATCCCAAACTGCTTTTGGACTTGCTAACTAGTTTGAGAAGTTCACAGGTTTTTGTAAAGACCATGGATTGGAAATTAATACTTCCAAAACCAAGGACATGGCATTTGGTGATACAAAACATTAAGGGCCTGATTTTAACCTTGGCGGACGGCGGAGGCCGTACGCCAAGGTTCCGCCGCCAAATGACCGCACCGCGGTCACAAGACCGCGGCGGCCATTCTAACATTTCCTCTGGGCCGGCGGGCGCTCTCCAAAAGAGCGCCCGCCGGCCCAGAGGAAATGCCCCTGCAACGAGGATGCCGGCTCAGAATTGAGCCGGCGTAGTTGCAGGGGTGCGACGGGTGCAGTTTGCACCCGTCACGTATTTCAGTGTCTGCATGGCAGACACTGAAATACTTTGCGGGGCCCTCTTATGGGGGCCCCTGCAGTGCCCATGCCATCGGCATGGGCACTGCAGGGGCCCCCAGGGGCCCCGCGGCACCCCCTGCCGCCATCCTGTTCCTGGCGGGAGACCCGCCAGGAACAGGATGGTGGTAGGGGGTGTCAGAATCCCCATGGCTGCGGAGCGCGCTCCGCAGCCATGGAGGATTCCCCCGAGCAGCGGAAAGTCGGCGGGAGACCGCCGACTTTCCGCTTCTGACCGCGGCTGAACCGCCGCGGTCAGAATGCTCGTGGGAGCACCGCCAGCCTGTTGGCGGTGCTCCCGTGGTCGGTGGCCCTGGCGGCCACCGGCCGCCAGGGTCAGAATGACCCCCTAAGTGAGGAAACATATTTCTGGATGGGGAAGCTTTAGAAAGAGTGACTGACTTCAACTATTTGGGAATCAGACTGGAGGACTCACATAAATGGCAGACTTACTTATCAAAGTCTTTCATGAGCTTAAATCAAAATCTGGGGGTATTTTGAGATATGCTGCTAGATCCCCCAGGTTTGCCATCACTCCTGCATTGGAAATATATAAAGCCCAAGCGAGAAGGTTTTTTTTTTATATGGTGCAGAGCTGTGGGGACATTGTAACTTGAAGGATCTAGAAAGAGCTGATAGTTTTTCATGAAAGCTTTATTAACAGTACCTGCAAGTTCCCCCACATTGCCCATCCGGATCGATTTAAATCTACACTCCAACTTGCATATAGCTGCCCTAAGGCCATTAACGTATTGGATTAGGATCTGGTCCTTGGACATTTTTAGCCCATATAGAGCCTGGCTGAGTGTCCTGATGAGTATGCATGCTACTAAAAAAAGTTAGGTGGTGTAATTAGGTTGAAAAAACTCTTATTAAACTTGAGTTGGGAACCTTTTGGACAGACCCTTCTAACCTTCCAGAAAAAAGCTATGCAGGTTGTAAAGGATGCATACTGGTTAAATGTACAAGTAGAAAAGTTAGCAGAGGTGCCTTCGTGTAGCATGACGAATGGCTTTCTATCACTCAAATGGCACTTTGAATTTAAGAATTATATGGATTTGATGTTATCCCCTTTAGCACGTGCACTTTATATTAGATTTAGATAAGTATCGCTACCACTACGCACTTTCACTTGCAGTTGGACTTAACCTGATAGTCATTCTGACTTATGCCCAATGGGATGTGGAGTTGCCAAATGCATGGCCCATCTCCTATTTCATTGCCCCGCCTATTCTAAGCAGAGGGCACAGTGGATTATACCACTTTGCAGATCCATGGGTTTTAGGAATTGGCTATTAGCCCTTAGGATTTGGAAAACAAGCCCTCATGAGACACTGGCATGCGCAATGGCAAAATTTCTGGAGGCAATTTGGCATATTAGATGTAAATCTTTGGAGTATAATTTATAATGAATTGTACTGAAGTTGTTTTGAGTGTGGAACTGTAGTTTGATAGTTAATATTTTATAGACAATTCATGAGTATTAGTTTAAAAACCAGAATACGAGAATAGGAGTTGTGTTGTCCTCTTGAAGTCATGTTTTTAATATTGGATTACAATTTTAAATTAATTCATACAGGGAGTGCAGAATTATTAGGCAAGTTGTATTTTTGAGGATTAATTTTATTATTGAACAACAACCATGTTCTCAATGAACCCAAAAAACTCATTAATATCAAAGCTGAATATTTTTGGAAGTAGTTTTTAGTTTGTTTTTAGTTTTAGCTATGTTAGGGGGATATCTGTGTGTGCAGGTGACTATTATTGTGCATAATTATTAGGCAACTTAACAAAAAAAAATATATACCCATTTCAATTATTAATTATTACCAGTGAAACCAATATAACATCTCAACATTCACAAATATACATTTCTGACATTCAAAAACAAAACAAAAACAAATCAGTGACCAATATAGCCACCTTTCTTTGCAAGGACACTCAAAAGCCTGCCATCCATGGATTCTGTCAGTGTTTTGATCTGTTCACCATCAACATTGCGTGCAGCAGCAACCACAGCCTCCCAGACACTGTTCAGAGAGGTGTACTGTTTTCCCTCCTTGTAAATCTCACATTTGATGATGGACCACAGGTTCTCAATGTGGTTCAGATCAGGTGAACAAGGAGGCCATGTCATTAGATTTCCTTCTTTTATACCCTTTCTTGCCAGCCACGCTGTGGAGTACTTGGACGCGTGTGATGGAGCATTGTCCTGCATGAAAATCATGTTTTTCTTGAAGGATGCAGACTTCTTCCTGTACCACTGCTTGAAGAAGGTGTCTTCCAGGAACTGGCAGTAGGACTGGGAGTTGAGCTTGACTCCATCCTCAACCCGAAAAGGCCCCACAAGCTCATCTTTGATGATACCAGCCCAAACCAGTACTCCACCTCCACCTTGCTGGCGTCTGAGTCGGACTGGAGCTCTCTGCCCTTTACGAATCCAGCCACGGGCCCATCCATCTGGCCCATCAAGACTCACTCTCATTTCATCAGTCCATAAAACCTTAGAAAAATCAGTCTTGAGATATTTCTTGGCCCAGTCTTGAAGTTTCAGCTTGTGTGTCTTGTTCAGTGGTGGTCGTCTTTCAGCCTTTCTTACCTTGGCCATGTCTCTGAGTATTGCACACCTTGTGCTTTTGGGCACTCCAGTGATGTTGCAGCTCTGAAATATGGCCAAACTGGTGGCAAGTGGCATCGTGGCAGCTGCACGCTTGACTTTTCTCAGTTCATGGGCAGTTATTTTGCGCCTTGGTTTTTCCACACGCTTCTTGCGACCCTGTTGACTATTTTGAATGAAACGCTTGATTGTTCGATGATCACGCTTCAGAAGCTTTGCAATTTTAAGAGTGCTGCATCCCTCTGCAAGATATCTCACTATTTTTGACTTTTCTGAGCCTGTCAAGTCCTTCTTTTGACCCATTTTGCCAAAGGAAAGGAAGTTGCCTAATAATTATGCACACCTGATATAGGGTGTTGATGTCATTAGACCACACCCCTTCTCATTACAGAGATGCACATCACCTAATATGCTTAATTGGTAGTAGGCTTTCGAGCCTATACAGCTTGGAGTAAGACAACATGCATAAAGAGGATGATGTGGTCAAAATACTCATTTGCCTAATAATTCTGCACTCCCTGTATTATATTGTATTTTATCCTTTTATTTTTTATTTCAGATTCCGTATGTGCGATATTTGTTACGTGGGCGTATGACATTATTAGTCAGAGGATATTATATTAACTTTTTTGTTATATTTGTCAAAGTGTTTTGTAAATGTGCTTTTATGGTATTTTTTTTACCGAAATAAAGCTAAACTTGAGCGTGTTTTAGCCAAAGTCTGAGGTTTGCAAGAGCTTCTAAGTAAGGACACCCTGTGAGATCCACACAAGCTACACCAGGATGCTGAAAACAATTATTAAGTTTTAAACATGCCTAACATCCAAAAAAGTAATTAGCTCCAAGGTGGTGCAAAACCCTAACAGTCAGTAGGTTAACATGCACCATGCATTTCTCATGCTTTGGCCAGCAGGTGCACTCCTCAAAATGGCAGTCAGGGAGAGATAATCAGTCAACAATCAGCTAAGTGCTAACATCAACTGCAAGTTAAAAGCATTTCCACTCTGCAGCAGGACCTCATCAAATTTCCTGCAACCACATTAGCGGCTTTACAACTGGAGAATACATAACGGAGGTGTTCCAGAGATAAACAACTTACTAGCCCACAGCTTTAAGTGAGGAATGGGAGATGGGTTCCTTGTCGTTTTTTGACCCATCTCTAAGACACAGCTCCTGCTTCACAATGTTACTGGTTTAGTGGAAGAGATGTTCTACACCAGGTTTGATTGCCACATTCTGCCATCGTTAAGTCCTTTCAGGTTTCCACACGGCAGCTGACACAGCACTTCCCTCTGGACTACAGGGCAGGCTGGGACGGCGGTGCATTATTCTGAGCACCACAGTGCATCCCTATGTGAGGGGAAGGAGAAACCAAAGAACTACTCTGAATGAATTGCAAGCCAAAAAACAGTACCCACCGTTTAGTGGAAATGTGAAAGAAAATATCTTTTGCCTATTCTGCCAGTAAGGAGGTTTGTACGGATAGTACATTCTTCCAACACAAAGTACACTGCACGTGCTTTACTCCTCAGCTTCACCCATAATAGAATATGTCAACTATAGCAGACACTAGAGCCCACAAAGGAGGGTACAAAAGGAGCCTAAGGAAGAACCCAGTACAAAGCACTGGAGTCACCAGGTCTAAAGAAGAACAGCCTCAGGTATGGAAATTATTACGAGAGAATTTGCAGCTTTAAAAAACTGCCCATGTCGACCAAAACAAACACTGACTGGATTCATACAGATGAATATAAGGATCCCTGCTAACAAAAAATGAAATCATCTGAAATTATTCGAATGTTTAGGGGGTAGCTCATGTCCTTATGAGTTTCTCTTAATTTGCACTGTTCTACCCTTAGACTCTATTCTTGATAGAGACTGTTTTTCTTTTTGCACACCTTGTATTCTGGTCACATATGGGATGGCTAGGTGTATATCTCTAGTGGTCTCACGTTCTTTTGTAATGGTGACCCCTGACCATTTACATTTAGTTTTCTGTTGGTACATGCGACCATATTATTTTACTTGTGAGACATAGATTCTAGTTTGGCAGGTGAGTTGCCAGCTTCTTTACGTTTGTGATTTCCTTTCCGAGCCATTTTCTCTTCTTTCAGGCTGCTACTTTTGTCCTGAAGAAGACCCTGCTGAATTCTGTCTTTAAGGGTCAAAACGTTGATCATTATGTCTCAACCACCTATTAATTTGATGAAAGGCCTGTTCCCAAAAAGCTATGATGTGATGATGTATTGTATTCTTGCATACTTAAATCTTGTCCTGTTGGTTGCGTTTTAGTCTGTGTAATGTGCACTTTATATATTTATGCACATTTTTTCACTTTATTTCACTTGTAATGTGGCGACACATGTAGCAACTTATCACCTGTTTAAATTGTCATATGAGGATTATGATATTTTATGTCAGCAGGGATCCTTGTGTTTACTTGACTATTTGTTATGTTTTCTGGAATAATTGCCTTTGAAACATTTGTTACAGAATGGCTTGTGTACCCTATTTCATTTGGAGTACAGGGTTGATTTCCCCTTTTTGTTAATGTTAATGGATTTATACAGAAACCACATACTCCCGAATCTTAATGGAGACCAAATATTTCATCATCAATCTGGAGAAGACAGTCATAAAAGATCAACAGCACAACAGAGGATAGATTACATTTAACACAGAAAATTCTAATTAAATGTAATTCTAATGATAAATTAGAAAACCGAAACAGAAGGCCTTCCAAATAAAAGAATGAAGGAGCAGGCCTTCCTGAAAAAAGCAGGAATTATATGTTCTCTCCTTCGACAGACACTTCAAGAAGAAAGGGTGCATAGAATTGCAGCATATCTTGTTGAAGATGCCAAGCTCCCACACCTCATGTTTAAACCATTACAATATCCACAATGTTGTGATGTTCTGCAAGCTGCTATAAGGAACCCTAAATTGTCATGGCAAGGTCAGAGGATCTCAGTTGTCCTTGATTAGGCCACAGAGATTGTGAAGACTAGAGAGGATTTACTTTGATTCAGGAAACAATTATGAAGTAGAATATACAATCTCCTTTTGCTGATCCACGTACAAGGAACACTTCTATTCTTTAATGACCTAGTGGATGTAAAAATATTCATATTGAGTTGGGAGAAATTTGAAATAGGCCCATAACAAAGAATTCTTGAAAGTCACAAACCAGGAAAAGCTGAAGAAAGATTAAATACATCACAGAAGTGGATTATTCTGTGAACAAGGTCCAACTATTTTCTGGGGTCATTTAGCCTGTTCCCATTCTTGAGCAAATGTAGATGTTGCTTTCTAAACCGTCTTATAATGTGCCTCATGTGACCAACTCACACTTGATTAACTATGTTTTCTCACATAATTTGTCCTCATGATTTGTCTCATCCTTGTTTCAAGGCAGTGTGTCTCATAGCTATCTCATGGTCAACTAACTTGATCTTCTTATTCAGTAGCATCGCAAGGCTTTTTGTAGGATGTGTAAATATTTTGTATAAAATCATTATAAATGTAGAGGATGGTCATAGCTAGTCAGTCTCATAACACCTTAATCTATACTGTCTTAAGGATGTAGGCAAGTAAGAAAGAATTTGAGCAGAAAAGGACATTTGCTGCTGCAAGCCAAATATTACTTTCAGCTTGCCTTTCTCGCCCATAAATTATTACTTGATTAGTGTTACCTAGAATTTGATCTGATGCAGTATAGAGATCATAATGCAGTTATAGAATGGGCATACATATGTGAGTTCCTCCTTCTACTGGATGTTCGCACATTATTTGTACTTTATTTTTGGGTGAGGCTAAGGATAGTTATTGACTTCATGGGGGGGGTTTCACTATTATGAGCATCAAAGTACCCATGTTTATTACAAAACGTTTTACTGAGTCTGATACCACCAGATACTGTGAACCTTTTTCCTCTCCTCTGTCTGCTCCACTGCCGTAAGTAGGTAATACATTTAAAGAAATACACCTGGGGCCTGATTTAGAGTTTTCTGCAGGTGCTTCATCATAAACATGACAGATAGCTCCCCCACCTCCTTACAAGTGCATTAGTATATAATGCACTTGTAATAAGGTGGACTGGATATCCTTCATACTTGTAATGGTGTACCCGTCTTCAAACTGTAAATCAGGCCCTTGGTTTTTAATTGCAGCACTAAACAGAACAAACATGATACTACCTTGTTAAGGTTTCTTTCAACATCCAGATAGAATTATCTGATCATCTCACCTTATGACATATGATACGTATTTAGTAACCTTGACTGAACAAGGTTCAAAACACCCTTGTAAAAAGTATATTTTAGGTTTTGCAGTGAGACCAAAGGAAAAGATTGTTTTACTTCATGAGGCTAAAATAGGGCTAAGACAGAGGTGAGGGGGCAGCCTGACAGGGCATGATAGTGAAACTGCCAGCCGAGGCTCATTGAATTATTAAGTAATCTGACAAAACCCTGGTAAAGCTCTAATTAATGCGCCTCAGTAAACATTTGCCATGTTGCTGTCACCACAGGGCGGTTGAGTAAAATCCCCTTTCCAAGATTTTCCCTGTAACACCAGTGACCTTGGTTAATGAAGTCTAATGAGTGACCTTGTGGAGACACAGCTTGGTTACTGAAATTCTGAGCGACAAAGCAGGAGGAGGAAGACTGTGTCAACCATTCCCCACCCCCTTATTCTAAAACACCAGGGTGAGCAGTGGTGATAGGGGAGCTATGATGGGCACCTTGAAGGAGTGAGAAAGGGCCAGGCTATGGATTTATCTGCAACAGTGGAAGAGTGGAGTGGAGTGGTAGTATTACCCTTGAAAAGGAGCATTGTGTGAGGCCAGTCTGGAGGAGAATAGAGAGTAGAGCAGCACACCCTGAGATTCTTGGGCAATCTAGAGTGGAGAGGTAGGGTAGTACTGTAAGGATGATGGCAGTATAGGTTTGGTGTTCAACTTCTCTGTACAGTGGGCCACATGGCAACCTGGGTCATAGGACCATGAAACAGTGGTATGACCTGCAGAGGCCTGGTGGAGGAAAGTGGTTATGGCAGAAGAGATGGCGCTTTGTGCGCCAGTTAAAACTGGCACTGGTGGCATCTGACATGGGAGAGGGCAGCCACCTGCAGGAAGAAGCATCTGCGTATCATACCAGAGGAAGTGGAATTCTACAGAGAAGGTGGTAAGACTTACTGGGGCTATGACCAACAATTCATCATTAGTGGGCACTGCTGTAAACCCTAATCCAGTCTCCTGGTGTGAAATAATGTGACATGGCAGTGTACAGGCCCTGCAGAAGGTGCAGCCAGGAGCAGTAGCCTGTGGTAAGTCGACCTCATGAGGATGACACAGCCAGGACACAGCCACATTTACAGGAGTGTTACAAAGGAAGACAGACTGTCTTTCACATTAGATGGTCCTGGTGGATTCTCTTGTGATTGTGACTTCCTGCCAGCTGAAAGGGATAGGCATCATAAGTATCTGCCACACCTACCCTGTGGAAGTGAGTGGAACCCAATACAAAGCAGTAGCCTGAATGCATGATTTGAAAAAATGCTGTGTGTAAACCACACATTGAGTATAGTGCGAGGAGCCAGGTAGATGGTTGAGGCCTGAATGGCATGTTAAGGCACCTTATAAGAGACTGTGGCTGGCTTGAGCCAGGGGGAGTAATGGAAGACCATTAAGTGGTGTCTGTCCTGTTACATACCTGGGACAGAGGTTGGTCTTACCTATTTCCTAGATATTGGAACACACAAAGCTTTGTCGTAAGTTGATTGCCCAGCATGTACCATAAGTTGGACCTTCATGAGTAGCCCCTGCTGCTGCTTCCTGGATCTGATTTCATTGGTACAAGGAAAGGGTGGGCTCCTCTCCAGTCAAAGTAAGAGGGATCCATTTGCATGATCTCTCTGTGGGGAAAGCTCCGACAGCCAAGGGCTCCTGTTAGTCATCTTCCGGGACATGTTGGTGCAGTGAGATTCTCCATGGAGATCACACAGCAGGTGATTAATAATACTTGAATGGTACTGAAGATAAGCATAGGGGAGGTTGTAGTGGATGTGACACTGTTAAGGCAAGACCTCTGGAATGTGGTGGATGGGTTGATAGAGATGAAAGGGAGGGTCTCCACCAAGCAGTTACGAATGGAAACCTTTGGAGATGGCCCTCTCTGCAGTGTCACCCCCAAACATTTTGCCTTTTTTCCTCCACTTTTTGCTCATTTCTGTTTTTGTTGGCCTTAAGACTCTGGGCACTTTACTGCTGCTAACCAGTGCTAAAGTGCATGTCCTTATGCCCCTAAAACATGGTAACATTGGTGTAGCCATGATTGACATATTTAATTAACTTGTACGTTCCTAAAAAATGTACTATATGTTTCCAGGGCCTGTAAATTAAATGCCATTAGTGGCCGGCAGCACTGATAGTGCTACCCAATTAAGCAGCCCTTTAAGCATGTCTCAGGCCTGCCACTGCTGAGCCTGTATGTGCAGTTCCACTGCCATTCAACTTGGCATTTAAAACCCCTTGCCTAGATTTAAACTCCCTTTTTTACACATAAGACACCCCTAAGGTAGGCCCTAGGTAACCCGTAGGACAGGGTGCAGTGTATATAAAAGGCAGAATATATACTTTCTAGTTTTACATATCCTGGTAGTGAAAAACACCCAAATTCATTTTTATTTTTGTGAGGCCTACCCCTCTCATAGAATAACATTGAGGATCCCTTAATACACCTGTTAAGTGTCATTCCTGCTGGAGAAGGAGCAGGACTGTTATGTTTGGTACCTATGGACTTGTAATAATAAAACCTCCTTAATAGTTAACTGGATTGGATTGGATTGGATTGGATTTAAGATTATAACTTTAAAAATGCCACTTTTAGAAAGTTGGCACTTTTCTGCTCTTAAGTAAACCCTGTGTGCCTGCTGCCTGCCTCCGATAAACGTCTGGGTTGGGTGACAGCTGGGCTTTGTGCATTCCCTCTAGACAATCACATACAAAGGGAGCTGAGGTGTGCCTGAGGGACTATTTCTTTATGGGCCATCACCAGGTTTATGAGCCATCCTGGGTAGGATGGGAGGGAGGACCTAAATAGGGCTGTGTCTGTCCCCACACAAAGGGCTGCATACCCTCATGTAGTGTGTCTGGAGGCCAAGGCAGGAAAGGGAGGATCTGTGTGCACTTCAAAGCCCCTTTTTGAAGCCCCTCCTCCCCCTCAGCAGCACCTTTGTGTTTAAGAACAGGGCTTTTGAAACTACCAAATAATTCTGGACCGGAGGACGTCCTGCCAGGAAGAAAGACTGTTGTGCTGAAGGGATTGAAACTCTGCTGGACTCCTGCTTTGTTGTGCCTGCCCTACTGCCTCCTTTCCTTCTTTTGTGCTGCAACTCTCGAAGTTGCTGCATTGCTGTTGTTGCACCGATCAGAACTGTTGCACCTTTCCTCGGTGCTGACGCATTACCCCTGCGGCCAAGTACAAAGACTTCGCAGCACTAACTGCGCAGCTTGGAATTGGTGCATCGCCTTCAGCCCCGACGCATTGCCTGTGCATCATCAGGCTGCGTGGCTCAACAATGACGCTATGCCTTTGTAAAGGGGTTCCGCACCACTGTTCCTGGATCAACGACTGCTTGCCTTGATGATGACGCATCCCTATGACTGCCCAGAACGAAACCAAAGCATTGCCTTTGCATCATCTCTTTTGCTTTGGATCCTCGATGTCGATGCAACCCTCCATACAAGGTACTGTTTCAACGGGACAGGGTTGGTCCGTGTAGCTACCCTGCACTCCTTTGCGGTTGGCCTGAACTTTGGATTTACCCCGATATAGAGTGACCCGATAGCTCTGGTTTGTGCTTTATGCTTCTAAGCACTACAGTTGCATTTAATCTTTAACAATTCATCTCGACTTCTACTTATTGGATTTTTGTCATTATGGTCTTATTTTGTTCATTAAATTAAGATCTCTTTTTGTGTGGCGTTCTCATTGTTTTAATGTTTTAAATGTTGCACAAATACTTTACACATTGCCTCCTAAGTTAAGCCTGCCTGCTCTGTGCCAAGCTACCAGAGGGTGAGAACAGGTTACTTTATGGTGTGTAACTGACTTAGCCTGACTAGGATTATGGTCCCTACTTGGACAGGGTGCATATCTCCTCTGCTAACTAGAGACCTAATTTCCAAAAGAAACTTTAAAAGCATAACTCTAAAATCTTGGAAGACTTGGGTGGAAGATGCAGAGGATATGCTCGAAGAAATAACCTACATAGATATCATTAGGATGCCACAGGGATCAGAGAGTGCCCATCCTGAGTTCCTAAAGCCCTTGCTGCAGATCCTGGTCCTGACAGGAGACAAATTCTCTGCATCCTGATAGAGCATGCATACAGTGCGCTGGCACAGCACCTGCCTCGAGTGCCTCAGAGGCTGAAAATCACCAAACTTCTCAACAACAGAGATAGAGATGTAGTTGTTTTTGGCACAAAGTTGGATGTGGGTACATTATGAATCATAGGTATTGTTGCATGTGGTTCTTCCGAGGCTACACTAAACCTGTTCACAAACAACGGAGATCCTTTTTTGAAGTAAGAAATTGAGAGCCATGAAACTTGATTAATTGCACCTCTTTTCTGCCAAGCTAAAGGTGATTTTCACACCATGAGATGCTTGTTGAGATGTGGATACAGATTCCTTTAAAGATGGGGTTGCAGTCAGTGAAATGTAAGTGCAATTGATAACTGAAATAACTGAAACAAAACATGTAATCAGTGTGTTTGTTAACCTGACTACACTTTATGTAAGTTTCATGCTGCTGACTGATCTTTGATAAGTGTTTTCCCATACTAAGTGCCTATGTAAGGGTATAGGGCTGTTTGAATGTGGTTTTTGTGGTGATGTTTTTATCTGTCTGTTTTGTATTCTAACGTGTGATCTGTAAAAGTGTTTTATGTGATTCTTCACTTCCTTGGCAGACTCTCGCTCTTGCCTGATTCTCAGCTGGCCACTGGCACAAGAGTAGAGTACAGGACACAAAAGCTATTGGCGGATTCAGTGAGGAGGCAAAATAAATGGATCAGATCAGTTTGTTGGACTCTGTGATTGTCTGGATTCGGAGGGTTGTGCTCAAGCAGGTCCTTGGCTCATCCAGGACTGACACAACATCGCTTTCCAAGATAGGCCTTGACATTTTTTGCATAAGAGGAGTGAGACTCAAACCAAAATAGTGTATTATTAAGATCATAATTATTTTTTTAATCGTTTAAAAAGTGCATAATCGCCATTATGTCATATCACAGTGAAACATTAATACTCATTGAAACATTGAGATGTATTTAATAGTTAAAAGCAAAACCAATATATCGATCTTTCTCAGCCCAAATTGTCTCGGCCAAACCAGTATTTCTTTACCATGAGTGTTCATATACTCTTGAGTTTCTTGTGGTTTACTTTACAAAAAAATAAAGGAGTAAAACCTGCTGGATCACTGGGAAATACCATATATAACTTGAAACACTTTAAATATTTGGGCTAACTTAGTAAGTCTGATCTTCAAGTCCTGTATTAACTGAATCAGCCATTTACTTCTGAAAGTGCAATATGCCAGAGAAAAGAAAAACAAGGTCAACATTTTGAAATCATGTCTTCAGTGACAGAAAATTGTTCATTTTTGTTGGCTTTTAACTAATTGCATCACCCAGCAGTAAAACAAGTCGCTTGCATAATTTCGAATGTGTAGTTTCCTACATTTCTCTATTCTATAGGGCGTTCACCATACTACTAAAAGCAGCCCACTGGGAGTTTGTCAGTCCAATTCCAAAATGGCGATTGTATTTTAGAAGGAAAAATGTATTTCATTTAGATTTTCACACATCCTAAACATTGAAATATTGTGCAGCCCTTTTGATTGAACATATCGGATAATCTGAAAGGCGTGGCTCACATCTTAACGTTTACTAGATGTCAGAGATAAATGTTTGCTAGTAACGGTGAATTTTGTGACAAGATGGAGGCTCTGATTATGTTCTGCCATATTGCCCAATGAAAAGTAATTTGCGAACATGAAAAGAAAATGTTTCTAAGACAGCAAAACAGAATACTTCCAACACTTTAATCTCTGGAACACATCTATTTAATTGGTGCTTTCAATGTGATAAATAGTGTTAACTTTTTCTCTTGTTTGCCTGTATGTATTGAAGGTTTAATTACGGTAAAAGTTCACAGCATGAGACACCAGGTTTTTTGTTGAGGCATTTGAGCTTTCTGTCGTTCAAATCTCAGGTTAAGGGTAGGGTGTGCTACTCAGTGAAGTATGTGTGAGTTTTACAATTAACAGATTGATAACTTCTTTTTGGAACTGCAAAGGTTTGTCTGAGAAAGAGTGCCTGTCTGGTGGTCTGGTGGTGAGCTCAGTGGCCCCGGGACATACTTCAGTGACACAAACCATTCAGTGTAAAAGGTCATTTATTAGGACAGGATTGTAACAATGAATGCATAACCTTAATGTTTCAACAGAAAAACCCAACTTTAATAAAGCCCACCTTTTAACATTTCCTCGCTCATCCTTTCACTCAAACCCCGCATTTTTCGCTTCCATTCCCCTACACACTCCCCTTTTCCTTTCATGCCCTACTTGTTTCGTGCGTACCCCACACTCTGATCCTTCACCTTCTTGTTTTTCACCTGGAAGGGTGGCCAAGCCCGCATCTGACTCTCCACCCTCCCCCATCTCCTGCCATCCAGCACAAACCCATTTGGCGTTTTGCTACCCCACCAAGTAAGAATCACACTACTGCAACCGAACTGCCTTACTCCTGCTCTCTGAGCCACATCTTCTCTCCCCACAAATCCCAAACCAATAGCCTCAGATCCGTCAGGTAATAAGCATTCCCTAATTCAGACAAGTGCACTCCGTCTGCCCTGAAAAGTGCCTCATCCTGCTGCTTCAAGATTTTTATCCCATGGGCCCAACAGAAAACCCTCTTAGCTCGATTAAGCTTCCTGCGAGCCCGCTCCATGCTTGACTGCCCCGCTCCATGCTCGTCGAGGCACAAACTCAGTCCAGACCAAGCAAGTTCCATGCATCCTCTGCTTGAGTAGCTCGAAGTCTCTCTGCATGTATTGCAGTAGTGTGAACCCTGACAGTTTCGCCAGATCATTTTCACCCAGATGAATCAGTAGCAAATCAGGGCAACCCCAGTTCGGCAAGCTAGAAGTTATGAAAGGAAGCAGATTTTCCCACCTCATGCCACTTTTGCCCCACCAAAAAACTTTGTGCTGGTTACAGGGAAGTCCCAATGCCCGACCATAAAACTGCTTCTCCGCAAACTTTGTTGCCTAATGGATAAAGGAATGGCCGACTAGCCATGTGACCATCTTGTCCTCCCGTGGGCCGAACACACATCCTGCAAAGAAAAGGAGTTGTAATATTGGTTCCAAAAATTGATCCCCACCCAACAAACCCCACCGATATCCCTGACCAACTTACATGGTTGCAAAAGCAAACAAAGCCTCTAAGGCCGCACGTAACGCTCGCAGCATCTAGACTTTCAATAGCCCTGATTTTTGCCCTGTCCCAACCCAAATGTGCCGCAGCAGTAGGTGCCCCAATCCTAAATGAATGTGTGCCAATATCAAGAGCTTGGTGACCCGTCCGCCTTAAAGCCGTCCTCAAAACCTGCAAAAACCGGAAAGTTGTAAGCTTAGCCCCAGACTTATGCACAAACACTCCTGTCTCTCTTGAAACACCCCGTACGCTTCGGAAGCTCAGCCACTCCAAAACCGGACAAGCCACCACATTACCACATTTTTTCAGCCACACCCATTTGCCTTTCCCTAACTGATCAGTCTTGGATCGACTGAGCCAAATCCCCAAACGATCCCCATGCAGACAAACCTCCCCGACCTGCACACCTACCTCTCTCCTTACCCCCAACAGTTCTGACACTCGAAAGGCACCAAAAAACATCCACACCATGCATAAACAGAAAAGCGCCAACTTGGAATCATCCGTGCAACACACAGGCAAAACATGTAATAGCTCCAGCAACAGGTCAAAAGTAATGGGCTCTCTTGTCTGCCCTACCTGAAACTGATCTAACCCTACCCACATCCTTTCAGCATTTTCCCCAACAAATCATCCCTAGCTGGATCATAACCAAAAGCAACTTCCCTTAAAAGGAAACCCCTGGCAATTTACCACCAATGGTAGCGGGCGACAGACCTTTCTGTATCATGAAAAGCACAAAACACAAAGCGCGTAACTCAAGCATTCTGCAACCAAAAATTTCCCGAAAACAACTCGAACAATTGAAAATCCAACAATGCCAGCCGGTAACTCCGCCGAGTGGATTCCACTAAAGACAACTTCTCCAGCCCCGTGATCATTTTGCCCCCACTCCCAAATGTCTGCCGGGACCGCAGTCTTGTTCCGCTCTGCTTCTGGTGCCAGGCTGCGAAAACATTGCCACTGTGAATGAGACAGGGAATCTGCAATCCCATTGTATATCCCAGGTATGTGAGCAGCTTTAAAAATCACATTTAAAGACAAGCAGCAAACCAAGGACTGGCGCAACAGGCGCAACACCCTGAGGTCCCTCGCCCTCTGCCTGTTGACTAAGTCGACCACTGTCATGTTGTCAACACGAAAAACCACTGTCCTGTTAGTGAACTCATGCCCCCATACTGCTAATGCCACCAGGAGGTGAAAGAATTCCAGGAAAGCAATGCCACTACCCTGCTGCAACCATTGTCTGGGCCATGGTTCTGTACACCACCTGCCGTCCCAAAAAAAACCAAAACCTGTGGCTCCTGCTGCATCTGAAAAACTTGCACCTGCCAAACTGTCTTGTCTTCACAGAAAAACATGGAAACGCCATTAAAATGTGTCAAAAAAGTTTCCCACACCCTGACACCCTCTCTTAAACCTACCGACACACGTATTCTGTGGTGTGGCAATACCACTCCCGACATAGCTAGACCCAAATACCTACAGAACGTCCTACCACCCTGGACCACCCTGCAAGCGTAGTTGAGGTAACCCAGCAGCTTCTGTGCTGTGCGCAGATCAGTTTTGCGCAGGACCCGCACGTTGCCCAGAAATTCCAGCATTTCTTTGACTTTAGTCGCTGGTAATCTGGCAACCAAAGCATTTGAATCTAGTTCAGTGCCCAAAAAGATTAAAACTGACTTTTAGTCGTTTAGTCTTCTTGGGAGCCAAAGGCACCCCCACCTGTTGTGATGGCTCCTGAAACGCAAAAAGAGCCTTCCCACAAAGCACCAGAACTAGCTGTCCCTACAAAAAGAAAATCATCTAAATAGTGAGTCACCGTACAATGCCCACTCCTTTTGACAAAAACCCATTGTAGAAAAGTACTGAATGCTTCAAAAAGCGTACAGGAAATGGCTCAACCCATTGGGAGAACCCTCTCAACATAAATGGTCTCATCAAATTGCATACCCAACAAGTCAAAATCCTCCAGGTGTATAGGCAGCAGTCTGAAGGCCGATTGGATGTCGCATTTCACCAGCTCCGCTCCCTTGCCACACCCCCTGACCAATTTTATGGCATCGTCCACCGATGTATAAATCACCCTAGTATCTTCAAGTGCAATGAAGTCATTGACAGAGTCACCCTCCAGCCATGACAAGTGATGAATCAGGCAAAATTCACCTGGCGCCTTCTTCGGCACTACTCCCAAAGGGGAGATCATAAGATTCGTACTTGGCCATTCATCGAAAGGCCCTGCAATTCTGCCCAGAGTCACCTCCTTATCCACTTTGCCTTTTACTACCTGTGGCATTTCCTTTGCAGACCGCAAATTGTCTGCCAACCGCCTCATTCGTGGACCTTGATAACGGACCCAAAAACCTTCTTAAAAACCCCATGCTAACTTACAAGCCGTGGCCTTATCGGGATAGTTATGGAGCCAGGGCAAAAGAACCTCCAGCTTAATTGGCGTAGGAGCCCTTTGGCGCAGGAGCGCCCTGCATGCCTCTTCCTTTGGACGCTCTCCATTGCTTAGCTGGGCTTGAGAGGGAAAAACATTGTGTAACCGAGTGCCGTCCCCCACACATGGAGCAGTCATGCTTAAACTTGCAGGGTTGTCTGGAACAGAAACCTTTATTAAAGTTCCAACAGGCTCCTGTTGTGGGTACCGGGGTTTGCTGACCCATACCCGCCCCTCCTTGGGTGGGACAGGCCTGAAAAGGCTTATAAACCACTGGCAAGTGGCGTGAGGTATGAGTAGATGTCGTGGACTGTGAAGACGCCATCCACTGCATCCATAATTCCGGATCTGCGTCTCCACAGAGCTTATCAGGGTTGACACTCACCCTTGCCCTGAACTCCTCGTCATAGCTCAACCAGGCAAAGCCACCGAAATGCATCTGGGCTTTCCGTATAATATCCATGTATTTAAATAACGCTATGGCCCTATCTGGGAACTTCTCACAGTATATGCTTGCGAAAATTTAAAATGCCGAAGTCCAATTGTCCGTTGTAATTGGAACCCTTGGTCTATGCGCTAACTCCCACTCCTCCTCCTCGGAGCCCTCCTTGGCTAGTATGTCCCTATATAGGAGATTAAATATGTCCACATATTCATGCTTCCATATCCTAGCCTTAGTTTTGTCCGCTACATGCGAACCCAAAGGCATAGCCAGACCCATGTATGGAAGCCGCTTCCTGTGCCCACCCCCCCCATCCTTGTCCTCTGGCCCCGTAAACTCACCAGTCGCCTTGCTTCCAGATTCACTTCCAGCTGCAGTATTTGTATCCTGAGCCTTTCCACTGTCTCCACTTTGCATGACCCCTTCCGCAGGTGTGCCATGAACCGCAAAAATTGCCTACCAATACAGACTTGCATGTAGTGGCTCCACTGAAACCTGAACCATCCCCCCAGACTGACCACCATTGCCCTTTACCTCTTCCTTGCGCCCCCAAAGGCTGTGAAACCTTCCGTGACCCACGACAACGTGCCGGACCTTGCCGCACCTCTTGTGGTTCGCCACCAGACACACAATCCTGTAAAATAGAACCAGAAGAAGGGGTTGCGGCGGTCCTGCGCCCTTTCTCCCTCCCTTTCCCGCTGCTCACCTCTGCCTCCTGAATCTCCCCATCCTCCCACTCAGCCATCTCCTCATCATAATCGAGCTCCACCACATCCTCATCATCCAACCTGCAGTCAACACCACCACTCAACAGTATATAATTTGACGAATCTTCCTCTTGCCCCTCATGGCGCACATCATCTCTGCGTTGACCCCGATCCTGCGGTGTAGAGAAGGCCGCTGAAGACCCCTCTAGTGCTTCAGACCAACGTGCTGGGGCCGTATTGCGCCCCGTTGGCATCGCCTTCTTTCTCCCAGTATCAAACACTGGCATTATCCGTCCGTGCCCATCGAGGCCGTGTGCGCCATTGGAGCTCATCGCGCTGCCTAAGCCTCTGGCCGCACAAGCCTCCTGGCCCCTCCCTACCTCTACCTGGGATACCCAAACCCAACTACCCCGACCTATCGCCTGATGCGGGGGCACCATACTCTCCGAACCATTTACTGCCCTCTTTAGTTGCCTGCCTCTTGCCACCGCCCCATCCCTGTCCCTGCATAGCTGGGCCTACCTCTCTTCAGTCTCCACCACTATACGGCGCTGTTCCTGTATTCTGGCATCCAGGTCCCATGTCTCACACATATCGAACCTGCCCTGCCTGGACGCCCCCAAATTCAGACCCACCCAGTACCTCCCCGGCCCCCCCACCAGCTTTCTTTGCCTGCCCATTACCTGACTTGGCCTTGCCTGGGCCCCCCTCTGACTTAGAGGAGCTCTTGCCTTTCTTTTTTTATTGAGGGCACAAGGATCCTTTCCATGGCAGGGCCATCCTTTGGTAGTGAAAGATCCAGGGGTGCCACATCTATACTGGGCCCAGGCAGCTCCTGGGCCCCCTGGTCAATCTGCGCCATCCCAGCCTCAACCAGCTGCACCTGAGTGCCATCAAGGTCACCCTCATATTGTTCCCCCATCCCCCCTTCCTCGGTTGGCTCTCCCTCACCCAGAGCAGCTTCCCCTTCTTCCTCCTGACTTGTGGGGCTAGATGCGCCTGGCGCCCGCCTGACAATTTTTTGGGCTTCTTGGCCCTCTCTGGTGACACACATGCGGCTACAACTGCCGTTACCCGGTTTGATGCGCTGCGCATCGGCTGCACCATGCCGACCCATGCCTGGTCAAGTGCACCAAGCCTGAGAAGATCGGCTCGGCCGGCTTCGCCTAGGATGCGAAGCGTGGCCCTCACTGCCTCAGAGTCGTGGCTTGTTGCCATGGCGTGGCCCTCACTGCCTCAGAGTCGTGGCTTGTTGCCATGGCGCTGACGCAGGCTGCAGTGTAAATATGTGAAAACGCGCTCAGCAAGTAACAAAGCTGATGCCCGATTGTCTAATTCGTAGAAAAAACTTGCCTCGCCTCCGCGTATTTGACAAAACCCAAAGCCTCCCTAGGGAACAACCAAATTCTGAACCGTGCGATGAGCGGCGCAGAAAGAGCCCGTTCCCTCCCCCCACGCCCCTTTTATCTTACTTCCCCTAGTACCACTCCCACCTACCTGTCACCAATCCCGTCTCCGCGTCGTCACTTCCCCCTCTCCCAAACGTACCCGCGGAAAGACTAGAGCGAGTCTCTCTCTCCGCAGGCCCCTCCGGTAAGAGAGGAGCATGTTCGCCTCAGCTCAGTGTGCTCAGCGCTTGCAGCCTGTACTGTTTAGAAGCATGTCCACCAACAGTGAATGCTTCTTTTTATAGTACAGTACAGGTTGTCACGTTCATGTGGCTAAAATGTTGACCGGAAGCAGAGCTGTCCCTTTAGAAATCAAATATACATAGTTAGTTAGGTGTGCCAGTAGTGAGATCCTGTGAAGATTTAATTTGGGTAAATAAAAAAGACGCTCTATAGTTAGAGGCCAAATTCGCTGAGGGATGCTTTGCGAGATTAGAGGATTACATTGTGGGGTTAACCCCTGATTAATGAAGAGAATTCTCACCGCAGCTTTGTCAGGCTATTTTAGGGGATTGGTTTTTAGCAAGTGAAGTTTAATTCTCTGTGAAACTTTTGCGGAAGTTGATATGGAGGTCGGCAGGGTGTAGTGCAAGTGGGCTGACCAGGGCAGAGTTCAGGTGCATGCAGCCGAGGAAATGGGCATAATGGTGGCAAGGGGAGTCAAGGCAGCTTTCATTTCTAAGCTATTAAAAAAAGAAAGAAAGTAATGAACGAACTTCAGGAGGAAGAGCAGTTTTGGTCTTTATCAGACTCCGAGGAAATTTCTCCAAAAAAGAAGCATCCGCAAGAAGAAGAGAAGGGAAGATGTGTGCCTGGACAGAGAAGACTCTCAATTGGAGTCTTGCAAAATAAAATACCTTCTCTGTCTCAGAAAGCATTTTCTGAAGTTAAAGGGTTTTTAAATTCAGAAAGTATCACCCGCTGGGTAAAGAATGGTCGTGATTTGAAAACATAGGCCCTCATTTTGAAATTTGGCGGTCTTTTTTGAAAGACCACCAAAGTCGAGTGCGCCAGAAGACTGCCAGTGCTGGCGGTCTTCTGCCCATCATATTACAAGTACTGCAGGATTTCTGCTACATTTTGGGCGGAAATCCTGCAGTAGTCGTGCTGGTGGGCGGAGGTGCATAGGCGGTTCCACCATCGGCCCCGCCCTGCCAAAAGGACTCCACTAGCTGTATTAGGACCTGTAATACAGCCTGACTGTGTCCTGTTGGCGGGACGCTGGAGGTTGTGAAAGCGCCTGTTCCCTTTCCCTGTTGGATGACCACCTCACCGGACAGGGTAAGTTGGGCGTCCGACAGGGGAGGAGGGTCGTGGTGTTGTGTGTGTGTGTGTGTGTGTATTGGTGTCTGTATGGGTGTGTATGGATGTTTGTATAGGTGTATGTATGCGTGTTTCTATGGGTGTGGCTATGCATGTGTGAATGTATGTGTGGTTGAATGCATGTATGAATGTTTAAGTAAGTGTGGATGGATGCTTGTGAGTGAATGTGCGTGTGTCAGTCTTGGTGTATGAGTGTATTTGAGGTGCTTGAATGAGTGTATGCGAGGTGCGTCAAAAGACCGACAGGGTCATAATGAGGGCCATAATCTTTTCAAAAACTCACAGGCCCTAATTACTAGTAGCGGAAAGCAATTACCATAATTACATGTCTTTAAAAAAAAAAAATACTGGTTAAAATTGCATGAGTCAAAAATTGATTTTGGTAAACTGTTGCATGCCAAAAGTATATTCTGCTTTAAATATCACAATTTTTTTTAATCACATGTAATTTTTATAACAAAAGGAAATCAATCTGCAATCACAGGTCCCCTTTTATTTGGAAAAAAACGGCAAAAATAGCACTGCAATTTAGCACTAGCAAGCACATAGCAGATGATAAACTACCAAAAGATTTTTTTTTTAAACTACAAAGTAAATGAATAATATCCGCAAATATCACAAATACACATGAGAATTTCACATGCAGATCTGTAACATTACACCAAGAAGCACCGTGTAATACAAATCTCATACACCTGGCCCATGCATTCATCAGCACCAATATAGATGATTTGAGTGAATGTCCTGTGAGAAACTGCAGGCAAACACCATTTTGCTGAACAACGCCATGGATGCACCACTTTTTGTTCTCTTTATGGAGCTGCAGAAACATACTAGAGCACACACAGTCTTACGTAATATTGCAAAATCCAAGCGCACAAAGATGCAGAACGAAATTGATAATTCAAAGGACATGGCTGAATCTAGTGAACTTGACACAAGAAGAGGAATTTATATACACAACAGATATGAACACCATCCTCCTGTTACTAGATGTCTTCGAAGACATGTTGGAATCCAATATTGGCATATGCATTGCCTACTTCCACTCTTGAAATTGCTGGTGGAAGTTGATTTCTTTAACAGCCCACATGCAGCACAGTGTCAATGGTGCAGGGATCAGTGTGTTTTCCATGGATTCTCATACAGCAGATGCAATGAAAGAAAGGTTGTATGCAATTGCAGACTTTCATAACATGCTGGGCCCATGGGCTACATGCTAATTGAAATGAAAAAAAATTGAAAAGCACACTACCACTTAGTCCAAGCATCTTGGCGCTAAGCTCATGTACATGTCCTGATTAAGTAGTTTGATGCAGAAGAGAGGGGTGAGTTACATTCAAACATGACACATCATCGAGTGCTCAGAACAGCTGAGTTTTGAGGTTTTTCTTGAACTTAACTTCATTGGTTATAAATTGAAGCGAAGCCAGAAATTGGGTCCAGGCCTTGCACCTAAAACTGGCGAAGGATTGTCCTGCAGTTAACTTTAATCTGAAGGTGGGTAGTCAGCCGTTTGAAAATGGATGATCTAAGGAATCTCATCAGCCTATAGCATGAAAACCAATTGTGTAGGTATTTAGGGACCGTGTCATAAAAAGACCTATATTCCAAGACCAGTGATTTGAAAATAATTCTCATTTGATAAGCAGCCAGGGCAATTCATTTAGTATTTCAGAAGCAGAACTTTTCCTTGGCGGTCTCAGCACTAGCCCAGCTGCTGTGCTTTGGACCACTTGTAACTTACAAAGCTGTTTTGAGATTCCTAGATAGAGGCTATCACAATAGTCCAAAGTTAAGAGAGCAAAGGCCACTGTTTTCCAGGCGTCCAACGGGCGAAAGTCATGAAAAGAACGTTCCTTCCACTGTGGTCGAAAGTATAGAACATTATCAAATTTGACTCCTAGGTTTCTGGCCACTTCTACCGAAGAAGTGTGGGGGGGGGGGGGGGGGGGGGCAGAGTCAGGCCACACAACATTTGGGGAAAACTAGTTTTGTTTCTCACTTAGGATTATTTCCTTTTTGTCTGTAATACATTTCAAGTGGTTATTTTCCATCCGGAGAATGTCAGTGAAGCAGTTTTTAGAATTCAGCTCTGATCCAAATGGAGTATTTATCTAATGATAATATCTTTTGGTTATCGTCTGCATAAGAAATACCAAATGATTAATCACTAGTAAGAGAGGGGCTATGTGCCCATTAAACAATGCAGGGCTAAGCGAGGAGCCCTGCTTGACCCCAAAAGATAGGGTATTCTCCTCAGATGAAAACTGCCCAATGGATACCATTTTTTTCTGTTAGCAAGGAAAGATTGGAACCATGATTAGGTATTGCTAACGATCCCAGTTTCCAGGAGTTGGTGGGAGATGGTATGAAATAATGCTGAAAGGTCTAACAGGATCAGACAGCATCATGTCCTTTGTTCATTGTCATTTTTATTGTCTTGGAGACCTTCAACAAGACTGATTCTGTGGAGTGTCCAGGTCTAAAGCCGGATTGATAGGGTTGAAGGGCCTTCGATTTCTCTAGAAAGGATATCAGTTTTTCATTTAAAAAAAATTCTAGGATTTTGATTAGTGCAGGAAGGAGCACTGTGGCCAGGAATTCGCCAGAATTGAAAGATCAGCCATCGTTTTTTAAAAAAGGGGTTATACCACTGACGTTTTCCAGGGCTTAGGTGCTACTCATGAAGATAGTTATTCAAAATGTGGTTAATGACTGGGTTGACCATTTCAATTGTTTTATGGAGAATAGCAGGCAGGCAGGGGTCACTTGGCGAGCCAGATTTACAAGCGTGGGTAGCTTGTTCCAACTGAAACTGTGAAATGGTCTGAAAGCCTGCTACAGTAGTGCTCTTAAGTGCCACTGCGTGAGTGGCCTCTAGGGGATGTTCAATTTCCCGTCTACATTGCGCAAAGCATATTTGAATGTTTTCAATTTTCTCTTCGATAAAATTAGACAATTTGTCACAGAAGTATTGGAAAAGAGGCCTATCTAAACAGGGCTTTTTGTTGAAGAAAGGCTTTTTTAATTTGGACGATCTTCTTAGGATCAAATTTATGGAGCTCCACCTGTGAAATGTAAAACATATTTTTTGCTTCCCTTATGGATCTGTGGTAGGCTTTCAGAGTGGTTTTAAATTTGAGGCAATCTTCCGGTTTCTAGACCAATCGCCATTTACACTGTAATTGCTTACAATTTATCTTTTTTTTTTTTGCAAGTGAAGGCGAAAACAAAGGTGCTGAGATGGTGGCACGTCTTCTACTGGGTGCAGCTAAAGGAACTAAGGTCCTGATTTAGAACTTAGCAGACAGGTTACTCCAGCACAATGGTAATGGATATCCCATCCGCTGAAATCTATATCCTATGATGTTCTATGGCATTTAGATTTTTGGCGGACAGGATATCTGTCACCTCTATGACGGAGCAACCAGTGTGCCGAGTTCTAAATCAGGCCCTAAATCCTGTACTGCCCCCAGTATCAACTGATTCTTGGCCATTTAGCAAATCTCCTGTGGCCATGGAGGGGGTTGAAAGCAATGAAACAATTAGTCAGTTTAATGCCCAGAGATCTGTCCCCACTTGATAGTGTAGAAGGACCCAGCAGCTATCTATTGGATGGCTGAAGGGGTAAAGTTTGCCACTAAATTAATGGACACAAATCAGTGATCTGACCACTACTAAACTTCAGGCACTCCCACAGACAAGGGAAAATTGGTCCAAATCAGCTTAAGGGTATAGCCCACTGAGTGAGACGGGCACACCACTACTTGAAAGAGCTCTAAAACCTCCAAGGTGTAATACAGACTGTTGGTGTTTGAGTTTTCAGAATTGTCGAAATGTCAGTTAAAATCACCCAAAAAAGTAATGTTCAACTGTTGTAATCGATAAGGTGAGAGAGTGTCGCCTAAATATTACAGGAAACCAGAGTGAAAGCCTGGCGGGCGATAAACTAGAATGCCTGTGATTGAAAGGGTATGACAGAATCCCAAACTTTCAGCTCCCATAAGATTGTTCACTTCAAAGATACCAAATTGCCACATGATGCCGAAAAATAATGCCCCTCAGTTCTATTATGTCTAAGAATGGTGTAGCCTGTAGGGAGCACGGTTATAATGTCTGGATTCGAGCAGGATTTCACTGAGGACACGGTAATGAACATGAAGTCAAGATGGTGGTCACTAATAAGGTCCTATACCTCTTGTGAGTGCTTGGGAAGCTACCATGCATTTATGAGACCACCAGACAGATATTGTGTCAGTAGGCTTTGATTCAGAAATTTTACTGGGTGACTGTCTCTTCTGCCAGTTAAAAGTGTTTTTATAACAAATACAAGACAAAAGGGTCCTCAATTCGCTCAAGATCAATTACATTGTCTCCAGGTTCTCTGTGGAGGTCTGTCCACGGTCTGCCACCTGATGTAAAACCAGCTGAGTGGCTGGTGCTGGCCGCAAAATGGACGCAGACGAGCACAGTTGGGCTTTTCCTTGTACCTTTGGTGCGCCAGTGGCACATCTGTGCAACAAATGTGCTCATATTCCTCTTGGCCCCTTAGGCCCTGACTCCCCAAAAGAGCAACTAGAACGCTAACCTAGCGGTAGAGATGCCAGCTGGGAAATTGCCTCAAGCGCGACCTCATTGCTGCACATTTATGACAACAAGTATCTTTCAGCCGTAAAATGATCCACACAGTAAACCACTGCTGTGTTAAGCACTCATGCTGACCTATATATGCCATCATTCTGCACAGAAGTTTCCTTTTGAGCATCATATAGACTTACCACCCTATTGATCCTGGCTAACTGGTAGGTGTATACCATACTATTGACTTTTGAAATATGCATGTATGTTGTTCTATCCAAGTGACACATATAAGGAGATATTAACCTTAAACATTGTAACAATGCAAAAAATCATTAAAGATAAAATATTAAGCAAGAAGGTGCGCTCTAATTGTTGTAATCAGATGTCATACACATAGTTCAAGTCTGAAAACATCTACAATATTTTTCTGCCAGTCTGCATATACTGTTCTTTTGTCATGTACATATACCTTACAAACTGATACTTGTTTGGTTGGTTCAGTAAATATTAGTTACGGTGTGTAACGACTATATGAAAATATTCAGTGTGAATATAATGTATTCATTGCCATAAAACAGCAGAACTAACAAACTCCAATGTGATTTCTGCTACTAATGCTGGATACTCCCAATAGTCTGGCAGTGACACCTGTTAGAGGCCCAAAAGTGCATAGGTATTCTTACAGCTATACCCATGTGCAGACCAGGAATATACTTGAACTGGTCATTGGCTTGTTAAAACAAGATTTTGATGTTTGGATGGAGGTGCCTCAGAATACACACCAGACAAAAGGTTGTTGCATAGTTTGTTGTATTCACAGTTCTCTATAACCTAACCATAATGAGACATGCATGACCACCTTCCACAGAGTGCAAACAGCAGTGGTGGAGATGAATGGGTGGACGAACAACAGCATCAGCTACTGGGGGGCAGTGCCTTTACGTTATGGGCAACCTTATCTTTAATTCTTTTTTATTAATGTTAATTCCAGTAAAATATTATGAAGTACAATAAAGACATTCACTATAGTAAAGCTTGAACGTGTGTTGTTATTCAAAGTAAACACAAACATGTTACTCTGCGTCACTATTGCAAATATTTGTGCATCGTCAACCAGTTAGTCTTTTTCATTTCAAAGGGTGCATCATAATCATTTTTTACAATTATGCTTCTCAATTAACTTTAAAAAACTTCTGACACAAACAGAATCAAACAACAAAAAGGAGCAACAACTATTCATTGATGAATTGCCTTGGGATATGAGAGCTCTTTTTTTCCTGGCTCACAACGATATGTAGCAAGTTGGGCCATAGTGCAAATCATCTTCCAGACAATTCTGGCAAAGTCTGCGAGGTTTGTAGTGGTGCTGAAGTTGATGAAATTGTACTGAAGCTGGCAGAATACTGTCATCTGAAACAGTATCATTTTCGGCCTCTTCATCAGACTTTTATGAGTATAAAAATGATCCTTTAATGCTTTTGTGATCCTCAAACATTTCTCAACTTTACATATTGATGTGTTCAGTCGATTTAAGACACATGTATTGGACCATGGTTGGAACCTTTAGGTCCCCTGTACTGTTTTGAAGAGATCTCTTTCCTTCATAGGATGCCTCTTATTTCTGGTATGGCTGGCAAACCTCCTACTTACTTAAGAATTCAGTAGTCCTGCATTTCCCCTTTGAGAGTTAACAATGTACGTGTGATCTCCATGTGATATGTTGTGTTCTGATGGGAGTTGCTGCCTTAATATCATCTTCATCGGCTTTAGACATTCCTACGGTTTCGTTTTAACTAGTCGGATGTGGAGGACTCAAGCCCTTGTGTGTTTCTGATTGCCCTGATGGCTCATTGGTGGCTTTAACCATGCAGAGCATTTGCTCACACTCTACTGGCAAGGGAACCATTTCTTCAGGCTTGACATGCGATTCATTCTCTGGGGAGCTCTTAAGTGACACAAGTTTTTAACTGTCCAAACTGCGGTGATGTATACTGACCTTGAGGATGATGAAGTTGACTGTGCTTTGGGTCTGTAATGTTAAAGACACCACTGGCGTATCAGAATAAGTCATAGTATGCATGGAAATAACAGCACAATGAGCAGGGCTGTGTGCAGCTGTGTCTGGAGTGGTTGTTTCTTTAGTTTCACTTGTAATGAGTTTCTCAGTTGAAGTTGTGGTACTTGAAGCAGAGTTTCAATGGTGGTGGCTATTGTGGTTGCTGTGCTTGTCTATCACCAAACTCTCAGTGGATGCTACTTCTATTACGTGTTTTATCATTTTTGCGATTTTTCTTAGCTCTGCCATAGATTGGTAGTTCTAACTGACTGTGCTGTAGTCTCGGACTTGATACTAATTAGGAATATTGACTTTGAAGCTGGAAAATTCTTACTGGGTTTGTGTTTGGAAATGAGGGATTGTTCTTGATGATATTCCGGCTGGTGCTTGAATAGTATAGTAGTCCTACATCCCTTAGAACTTGGTGCTGTATTTTTGGAAGGCCTGCCCGTGTGACCTTTATGCCGTATCATCATCCAGTTTAGTGCTTGGTGTATTTTTATTAAGAACTGAGGCTGTTGGAGGTGGCTTTTTTGGGGCATGCTGATAATGTGGCTTCTTCTCCTTCCTGATCCTTGTGCTCGTGTTCACCTGTCATGAGAAATATATCTGAATATGGCATATTTTTAATACAGTGTAGGACCATCATGAGTTTTATATTATTTTAATCTTTTTTTACTAGCCATTTTACTTCGGATTTTAACTGCTTACTTTTAAATGTGTTAGCTAATAATTCTGAAGCAAACAACAATCACCAATATTGGACATAATTGTGATCCATGTATATTTTTTTATTACTGTACAATAGACTTTAGCTGTGAAAGTTGTAAAAGATCTGTTTAGTTATTAAAGAAGAAATAGATATGAGTGAACGTCTTTAGAAAGCATGTTGAATAATTTAGAAGGATCTTTAAATTCAGCCAATAACACCACACATACATTGAAAATCATAACTATACTTGAATGAGTCTGCATATGCTATTATCTTACAAGCACATATTTTGATACACAATAACAAAGTAAGTTTATCTTACATGTTAAACTCTCGTCCCTGCTTCCTCATGTTTACTGCCTATCTCCAGTCCTCCTGAAATGTTCTCTGTTGTGGATTCATTCAAGGGTCTCAAAATGTTTTTCTTCCATGGTTTAAGTGGCAGTTTTAGATGTGGTCCTCCTTCTGTTGCCCAGCTATTCTTCTTTTGTTTTTTTTAGGCAGTTTTAGGCACCCCTCTTTTTAACTCGTCGTAACACTCTTTAACGTCCTGAACTTCATGTAGGTTGCTCAGCACTGCCTTTATCTTCTCTTTAAAATCCTTCCACAGAGGAGATGTGTTTTGGGGGTATTTTGAGCATTAAATGCCTCATAGGAGTATTGTGGCTTTTGAAGACTTAATCACCTTCAGCTGATGACCTCTAATATTTTCAGTTCTGCGGGGCTCCAAGACATCTGTTTGGTGCTTTCTAGAAAATTGCTGGTGCGTTTGTAGCAGAGGATAGTGTGTGATTGTAACACACAAGTTCCTGTGCGATTCTTGAATAAAGGTTATTATCTGCTGTTTCTGTCCTCTGCATTTTGTGCACCTACTGGGATGGACACACAGTTGCAGATCGGCTTGGCATTTTTACTCAAGTATCGGCCGCCTCTTCTTCTTTTCCTACTGAAGATGCAAAAAATGTGTATCTTTTTGTTGTTTTGCACATGCACTACAGACTGCATGCATTAAATAACCCAGACCGATGATTATTGAATATATCGATTGCCAAAATGTATCATACTTGATAAAAAATAATGTTTTCGCCGGGCACTAGAAAAACTTGTATTTGCAGGATTTTACCCCACAAAGTCCTATTTATAGAGGTATACTAAATCTCAGAAATTTACTGCGTAACTTTGAGTGCCAAAGAAGAGTCTGTCTAATCCATTATCCTGGATGAAAATAAGTGTGATGAAGAAACGTTTTGAATTTATGATCCAAGGATGTTTGAAGTAGGAAAGGACGCTAGTTTGACACATGTTAAGAAGGATGAGAGTGAAATGCTGAAAACTCCCCAGACAGAAAGCTTGTTTGAGGCAGAGGGGCATTCATCATCCTATATCTAAAGACTGCTGGCGTTTGGAGCATGTTCCAGACTATTTGCATTGAAAAATAAGCAAAGCACTGGAGCTAGAAGAGAGAAACATTTTAAGGTAGGAATGGGAAAGTTCCGCCCATTGCTTGCAAACAATGCCTGTAACCAGTTGAGCCCCAAAATAACTAACTATATGATAAGTCCGGGCAAAAACCCTAATACTGAATTAGATAAATTATTTAAAATGTGTCAAGATAAGCTTTTTAGATGTGATTGGTCCAGTAGCCAAAATGTTCGATATGACAGAAAAAGCATTCATGAGGTGTACTCCTATATATATGACATGCCTAAGGAGTTGTATTCAAAGAGACATTTCTTTAGAAGGGAATTCTGATGGCTTCTTCCCAGTCAAGAGAAGGAAATGCATTTGAGTAACTTTCTCTGAAGGTGATTGATATGGCCTTTCTCGAGGATGGCCTGCTTCTCCGCATTTACTGTTCGGTGACAGTTTTCTAAAAGAACTTTGCACGTACGCTGCAACATTCACAAGTTTAGGTAAAGTGTAAATCATGATGAAAGTGGTATTGGCCTTTGATGTTGTTAGCAGGCTTTAATGATGGAGAGGTTGTTTTAATGTTAAACATCTTTATTCACATGTTTAATATAATGAAATGTGCATCATACGGAGGTAGAAACGCTGATGCAATAGATCAGAGGACTCACCATGCAAAAGTATTGACGATAATGAATGATGGAGCAGTTGGTCAGGTTTGTGAGCTTTTCTCAATTGCATGTGTTGTAGGATAGCATGTAGCATACTTTCATGGCTATATCCTTAAAGCATGCCCCAAAACTAAACAACAGTTGTGACTGGTTATACATGAAAACTTGCTTGGGTTCTGAAATGGGTAATAGGGCCGATATGTTTTGTCCAACGTCGGAGGCTGTTCAAAAGGAATACCATTATATTGTAAACGTTTATGAGAGAGAGCGTAGAGGCAGATCAAGGGTCGGGATGGTTGCCCTCTGACAACTAGTAGGGCCCCTACATAGGAGAGTATTTATTGCCAGTCAAGAGACTGGGAGCAGAGCCTGGACAACTATAAGAATGAAAGACCAGGTGGCCTTGGTAGCCTCCTGGTAGTGCCGACCAAGGAGTCCTTCTCAGTAACTGAAGTAAGTAGCTAGCAAGAAGGCTTATGCGGATATGGTATCAACTCTTGGCTTCTCAATGAGACCCCTAGGGCTCCCCACCCTCCTCGATCTCGTCCCAGCCTCTTGCTCTTGGAAGCTACCTATGCCCTCTGGCCCTATCTTTGTGTAGAGACTGGCTCTTAGCCAGGGCTCACTCAACTCGTTGATACAAGGCCATAATTGATGGGTTGGAGTGTGACCTCCACCTTATTGTGATCTCTCTTTTGGCCACCAGAAGCCTCAAAGGTAGGAATCGGGCTGCTGCTTTGTAATGCATTGGCCTCCTAAAAGGCTTAGGGTGCATATTTCACAGGTATCGGGCGGGGCAGGCAAGTCAGTACACTCTGCTAACATAACATGGGTAGCTCTGCGCTGGAGGCTGCACAACGTGGGCAGGCGGAACTGACTGGTGTAAGAGAAAAGTTTTTGTGTTTTTGCAGGGTAGAAGTATGCTCTGTGCAAGATTTTTAAAATTTGTTATCAGTTTAAACGTAGTGCTGTGGGAGAATATACATGGGTGTTCTAGAGCCCTAGTCCACCCTTTGTCGTGGATCGCTCTTCCAATTCCAGCTTCTCATGTTTCCACAAATGCAACTATTATGTGAATACTTTATTTGAATGGCTTTATACAGCCTGGTGGTGTGCCTTTTCCTAGTTCCGATCGTATATACAGTAGTGTGTGTACAAGCAAGTGTGTCACCAGTTTTGTGGCAGTTAACCCCACTTGATCTAAGGAAGTGAAGGAACTGACCATGTATAATGAATTGGCCCTTTTGTATTATATGTTGCTCACTAAGCAGGTGAAAAGGTGTTAACAAGCCCTCTCGAAATAAGTTTCCTGTGGTCTCAATGCACGCTCTTTCTCATTGTTGTAGATCCTGTCTCTCAAATATGCCTTTATGATTAGGAAGGGTGAGCAAATGTATGTTAGGGGTGAAGGGAGCAATTTGCTAATTCATAGCTAGACTGCGGCCAGTGCAGCATTATGCCACTGACGCCAGCCTTGGGGGAGCCAAGGCTAGGCTTGACATTTAGGGGCATCAGGCTGTACACTGCTGCTTAAGTCAAGGGGAGAAGGCTGTGCCTGTTTCCTGCAACAAGACCCAGGCAGCCATAGGGATAACCATTGGAATTGGCTACCAGGTTATCATTCTCGAAACAGGGTACTCCCAATGGACCCTGGTCGACCTGGAGGTACTGCTTAGCCACTGCTTTCTGCGCAAGCCATTTGACGAAAGGAGGCAGCCTAAAATGGTGTCTGTCTCCCAAAAAACATGCAATTGAGTTAAATCAGGATCTTTGCAAAATAGTAGACTGGATGAGGTACCATCATAATTTTGGAAATGGCGATGCCACACATGATGGCGAGAGGTAGTGTTGTCTAAAATGCCTCCTGTGCTCTAAGGGAGCTCATTACTCTAGTGAGATTGCCCTCTAGTAAGTCCTGCTCAGAGTGATATACTTGAATGCTAAGATATCTGAAGGAATGACCTTCCAATTTAATCGTGCCGCCTCCCACATTCTTGTCAGTGGAAGGCACATTAAAACATAGAGGAACAAACACAACTTAGCCCAGTTAAAAAAAGGCCGGAACCTGTGCCTCAATCCTCAAGAACCTAGGCAGAAAGCAGTCATGTCTGATATCTTTAAGGAAGAGCTTTATGTTGCTCATGTAAAATGAAATTATATTCGCTTTTCAGAGTCAGGAATTCCCCTGCCTGCCCCTAAATTCTCATGCCAATAGCTAGTGGTTCTATGGCAACACAAACAGGGGTGGGAGAGGTGGCACTCTTGTCTGGTTCCTCTACCGACCTTAAAGTTGGCAAAGACGAGTTTACCTAGATGGACCTTTGCCATAAGTTTAGGGTAAAGTAATTTTTTACATATGGCATATCGGAGGTGATGCTTTGATGGCTTGGTATAGTCTTCTTATAGTCAAGGATATTTTACCCTGGGAAAAAGAGATTTTGATCAAATGGGGGAGGGCCTCGTGTATCTGGCTTTCTAGGATTTTAATGAGAATTTTATAATCAGTATTTCTTATAGCAGTTAGTTTGTATGAGACTGGATCAGTATGCGAGTCCTGGCTTTAGGATCAGCACTAGAGAGGCTTCTCGCTTTGTCAAGGGCATGCTGCCTTTTGCTAGTGTCGCTTCGTATAGCCAGCCCAAGCGGGGTGCAAAGAATGACTTGCATGTCTTATAAACTTAAACAGAGAGGCCATCCGTTCCCAGGATCTTACCGTATGTCAAATTGCATATAGCTGCTTTGATTACTTGGCATGCGATGGGGCTATGCAGTTCGGCTTTCGTGTTTATTGGGACTTTGGGAACGTCTAGCTGATTAAGATTTTTTTTTTTATACATATCTAGGATCTTTCAGGTTCTGCATCATACAGTCAGCAATAGAATCCTCTACTCTTTGAAGCTCTTTCACATCACCTGAGATGGAAAGGTTCTTCCGGTTATAGCCAATTCAGACTTCTCTTGCAATATCATTACCCAAGACACATGCAAATGCAGTTAAGTAGAGTATGCACAGCTAATGGTGGCTTCCACATTGTAACTGAAATTTATCTGCAGAGGTTGAAGTGGTTGACAAAAAAGTAACAGAAGTGGATGTCAGAATTTTGGAGCCATGTCACTTTTCACTTTTCCTATGAAAGCTGTTGTTCCCACAGGTAGGAGGTAGAGAGAAGTGACGTGTTTACAGGCTTGGAAGAAGATCTCTTCAGATCCTTGGGTAGTGCAGACCGTTCCATGTTAAATTACCTAGTCCACAGATTCATTGTCCGAGAGATTCGATTTTCAGCCCAGGTGAAAAGTTTGGTCTTCAACGAGATTAAAGAAGGGTGTCATAGAAGAGGTTTTAATGGAAGAATTTGTAATAAGCAGTTTATTTTTGTCAAAAAGAAAGGTTCACAACATGCAGGAATGAGACCAGCGCTAAATTTGAGAGAATTAAACAGCTGAATTGTAGACCATCATTCCAAAATGAAGAGACTCTATTTGTTGAGGGACATACTGAGGGCTCAGGATTGAATGGTACGGTTAGACTAGAAGGCTGCGAATTTTAGAGGGTTCTCTAGTTTAATTGGATGAACAGATGTTGGCAATTTGAATATTTTCCGTTTAGACGGTTTCCAGCACCGGAGGTTGGTTAATTACATCAGAGAGAGGCTTGTCTCATATTTGTACGACATTCTTCTGGTGGCTCAGGATCACTGGATGTTGCTGCGTCAGTCTGAGATTATTCAGGTACTGGAAAGGTTAGGTTTCGTGATGAACAGAGGCAAATTGGTGTTGCAACAAGGATAGAGTTTCTACAGTATTGGTTTCCAGGGCATTGCTGCTTTGTTTTCATCAGCAAAGGTGAGGAAGGTGCTCAGAGAACAGAGACAAAGCAGGGAGTTGTTTTCCTCCAAGCGTGTTGGTCTAAGTAATAGGTCCTTTTATCTTCAAAAACACTGTCTATAGTCCCTGTCCAGTATTAAAGAGGTTGTAAGGAGAATTTCTCAGGAAAATCAAACTACAGTCATCAAGTTCAGATTATTATGAAAGCTCAAAATGAGCTATGTAGGGACGTGGAGTATTATGCAGTGATGCTGGTTATACTTCAGTATGTAATACTCTCACTATACCACAACGATGATCCTTTGGATTCACAGAACTAAATCCGTAGCTCAATCCTGGCAGTGTGGCAAAGAACAGTCAGGCTTTACTAGAGGAACAAGCATTTCAGGGTCCTACTATGGACAATAAGTAATTTGCACAACTCCAAAGAGCCCAGTGTCGTGGAGTGGGGAGTGGTGGAATAGGGTGGAGTGGATTGGAATGGAATAGATTGGAGTGGAGTGGATTAGATTGGTTTGGGGTCATTGGATTGGAGTGAGGTGGAATGGATTATAGTAGGGAGGTTTGGAGTGGGGTGAAGTATAGTGGAATGGGGTGGATTAGACTGGAGTGGGGTGGACTGGACTAGGGTGGTCTGGACTGGAGTGGTGTGGATTGGACTGAACTGGGGTGGATTGGTGTGGATTGGACTGAACTGGGGTGGATTTGATTAGATTGGAGTGGGGTGGATTGGATTGGAGAGGAGTGGAATGGATTGGAGCAGGTGAACTGCATTAAGGTGGGGTTGTTTGGAGTAGGGAAAAATGGACTGGAGTGGGGTGGATTGGACTGGAGGGTTTGACTGTACTTGAGTTGGATAGATTGGATTGAGGTGGAGAGGAGTGGATTGGAGTGGGGTGGGGTGGATTGGAGAGAAGTAGATTGAATTGGCATGGGTTGAGGTGAATTGGAGTGGGTACACTGGACTGCAGTGAAATGGATTGGGGTGGGGTGAACTGGATGGAGTGAGTCGGACTCGACTGGAGTGATGCTGATTAGATTGGAGTGAGGTGGGTTGGGGTGGATTGGATTGGAGTGGGGTAGATGGATTTGGCTTGTTTGGGGGGGCTGGATTGGGTGAGGTGGATTGGGTCGGAGTGGGATGGATTTCAGGAGTGGGGTAGATTTATTTTGATTGGCGTAGGGCAGATTTTTTCAGATTGGCTTGGGGATGATTGAAGCGCGGCACATAAGAGTGGAGCAGATTGTTTTCAGTTGGAGTGGGAAAGATTGGAGTGGGGCAGATTGTTTTGGATTGGAGTGGGACAGATTGGAGTGGAGTCGAGTGGATAAGAGTGGGCGGATTGTTTTGGAGTGGGCGGATTGGAGTGGGGCAGATTGCTTTGGATTGAAGTGGAACAGATTGTTTTGGATTGGAGGGGGGTGGATTGCTTTGAATTGGAGGGGGGCAGATTGTTTTGGATTAGAGTTGGATGAATTAGAGTGGGGTGGTTTGGGAGTATTGGAGTGTGGTGGATTTCAGTGGTTTAGATGGGGTGAGTGGTTTGGTTTGGGGTGGGGTGGATTGAATTGAATGGTTTGGTGTGGGATGGATTGGTGTGGATTGGTGCGGGCGGATTCTAGTGGGGCAGAGTTTTTTTGATCGGCGTGTGGTGGTTTGGAGTGGGGTGGGGTGGGGTGGATTGGAGTAAGGTGGATTGGGTCAGATTGGAGCGGGATGGATTGAAGTGGGCCAGACCGGAGTGGGGCCAGACTGGAGAGGGACGGATTGTTTTGGATTGGAGTCGGGCGGGTTACAGTGGGGCAGATTGTTTTAGATTGAAGTGGGGCAGAGGTTTAGATTCAAGTCGGGTGGACTGTTTTGGATTAGAGTAAGGCAGATTGTTTTGGATTATGGTGAAGAACATTGTTTTGGTTTGGAGTGGGGCAGATTGTTTTGGTTTGGAGTAGGGCAGATTGTTTTGGTTTGGAGTGGGGTAGATTGTTTTGGATTGGTGTGAGGCAGATTGTTTTGGATTGGAGTGAGGCAGATTTATTTAGATTGGAGTAAACCAGATTATTTTAGATTTGTGTGGGGCAGGTTGGAGTGGGACTAACTGTTTTGAGCTGGAGTGGGGCAGATTGTTTTGGAGTGGTGTGAGGCAGATTTTAGTGGGGCAGAAAGTTTTGGATTGCAGTGGGGAGGAGTTGGTTGGAATAGGGTGGATTGGGGAGGGTGTGGGGTAGATTGGTCCAGTGTAGATTGGATTGGTGTGTTGAGTTTGGTAGATTGGAGTGAGGTGAATTTGGGTGAAATGGATGGATGGGGTGAGGCGGACTGCATTGGAGTAGAGCAGATTGAAGTAGGGCAGATTTTTTCCAATTGGAGTGGAGCAGGTTGTTTAGGATTGGAGTGGAGGAAGTTTGAGTGGGTGGATTAGAGGGGGGCAGATCGTTTTCAATTGGAGTGAGGCAGATTGAAGTGGAATGGATTGGAGTGGAACAGATTGTTTTGGGTTGGAGCGGGGGCAGATTGGAACAAGGCAGATTGGAGCAGGGCAGATTGTTTTGGTTTGGAGTAAGGCTGATTGTATTGGACTGGAGTGGGGCAGATTGTTTTGGATTGGAGCGGGGCAGATTGCTTTGGATTGGAGCGGGGCAGATTGTTTTGGATTGGGGTGTGACAGGTTGTTTTAGATTTGAGTGGGCTGATTTGAGTGGGGCTCATTGTTTTGGACTGAAGTGGTGGAATATTGGAGTCAGGCAGATTGTTTCTGACTGGAGTCAGGCAGATTGTTTCTGACTGGAGTCGGGCAGATTGTTTCGGACTGGAGTCGGGCAGATTGTTTCGGACTGGAGTCGGGCAGATTGTTTCGGACTGGAGTCGGGCAGATTGTTTTGGACTGGAGTCGGGCAGATTGTTTTGGACTGGAGTCGGGCAGATTGTTTTGGACTGGAGTCGGGCAGATTGTTTTGGACTGGAGTCGGGCAGATTGTTTTGGACTGGAGTCGGGCAGATTGTTTTGGACTGGAGTCGGGCAGATTGTTTCGGACTGGAGTCGGGCAGATTGTTTCGGACTGGAGTCGGGCAGATTGTTTCGGACTGGAGTCGGGCAGATTGTTTCGGACTGGAGTCGGGCAGATTGTTTCGGACTGGAGTCGGGCAGATTGTTTTGGACTGGAGTCGGGCAGATTGTCTTGGATTGGTGTGAGGCAGATTGGAGTGGGGCAGAATAGTTTGGAGTGCAGTAGGGTGGATTTGATGAGGTGGATTGGGGAGTGAGTTGGGTAGATTGGACTGGGGTGAATTGGTGTGGGGTGGAATTTGATAAATTGGAGTAGTGTGAATTAGGATGGAATGAATGGATTGGGATAAGGTGGACTGCATTGGAGTAGGTTGGATTGGAGTGGGGTGGACTGCAGTGGGGCACATGCTTTTGTATAAGAGTGGGGAAGGTTGTTATGGTTTGGAGTGGGATGGATGTGAGTGGGGCGGATTGTTTTGGATTGGAGTGGAACAGATTGGAGTGGGGTGGATTGTTTTCAATTAGAGTGGAGCAGATTGGAGTTGGCACACGTTTTTTTCAAATTGGAGTTGGGCAAACTGGAGTGGGACAGATTGTTTTCAATTGGAGTGTAGCAGATTGGAGTGGACAGACTGTTTTAGATTGGAGTGGGCCAGATTGTTTTGGATTGGAGTGTGACGAATTGGCATGGGGCAGATTGGAGCGGGCAGAGGCTGACTGTTTTGGGTTGGAGTGGGGCAGATTGTTTTGGATTGGAGTGGGGCAGGTTGTTTTGGAGTGGGGTGGATTTGAGTGGGGCTGATTGTTTTGGATTGGAGTGGAGCAGATAGTTTCCAATTGGAGTGGAGCAGATAGTTTCCAATTGGAGTGGGGCAGATAGTTTCCAATTGGAGTGGGGCAGATAGTTTCCAATTGGAGTGGGGCAGATAGTTTCCAATTGGAGTGGGGCAGATAGTTTCCAATTGGAGTGGGGCAGATAGTTTCCAATTGGAGTGGGGCAGATAGTTTCCAATTGGAGTGGGGCAGATAGTTTCCAATTGGAGTGGGGCAGATAGTTTCCAATTGGAGTGGGGCAGATAGTTTCCAATTGGAGTGGGGCAGATAGTTTCCAATTGGAGTGGGGCAGATAGTTTCCAATTGGAGTGGGGCAGATTGTTTTGGAATGGATTGGAGTGAGGCAGACTGGAGTGGGCCAGATTATTTTGGACTGGAGTGGGCCAGATTATTTTGGACTGGAGTGGGCCAGATTATTTTGGACTGGAGTGGGCCAGATTATTTTGGACTGGAGTGGGCCAGATTATTTTGGACTGGAGTGGGCCAGATTATTTTGGACTGGAGTGGGCCAGATTATTTTGGACTGGAGTGGGCCAGATTATTTTGGACTGGAGTGGGCCAGATTATTTTGGACTGGAGTGGGCCAGATTATTTTGGACTGGAGTGGGCCAGATTATTTTGGACTGGAGTGGGCCAGATTATTTCCGACTGGAGTCAGGCAGATGGTTTCCGACTGGAGTCAGGCAGATGGTTTCCGACTGGAGTCAGGCAGATGGTTTCCGACTGGAGTCAGGCAGATGGTTTCCGACTGGAGTCAGGCAGATGGTTTCCGACTGGAGTCAGGCAGATGGTTTCCGACTGGAGTCAGGCAGATGGTTTCCGACTGGAGTCAGGCAGATGGTTTCCGACTGGAGTCAGGCAGATGGTTTCCGACTGGAGTAAGGCAGATGGTTTCCGACTGGAGTAAGGCAGATGGTTTCCGACTGGAGTCAGGCAGATGGTTTCCGACTGGAGTCAGGCAGATGGTTTCCGACTGGAGTCAGGCAGATGGTTTCCGACTGGAGTCAGGCAGATGGTTTCCGACTGGAGTCAGGCAGATGGTTTCCGACTGGAGTCAGGCAGATGGTTTCCGACTGGAGTCAGGCTGATGGTTTCCGACTGGAGTCAGGCAGATGGTTTCCGACTGGAGTCAGGCAGATGGTTTCCGACTGGAGTCAGGCAGATGGTTTCCGACTGGAGTCAGGCAGATGGTTTCCGACTGGAGTCAGGCAGATGGTTTCCGACTGGAGTGGGGGCAGATTGT